>NC_133403.1:35858995-36158995 GCF_047511655.1 Castor canadensis | reverse complement strand
GTTGCAAAGCCGGGAGCTGGCCTGGACTTCCGATTCAGAAAAACTTTTCACACGACCCTCATATGCACTTGGGATTTCTACAGATAGTAACGTATCTATGCTCAAAGGTTGGTATTGAACCCACGGATGGAAACATGAATGAGTAAATGAGCCAAAGTACGCTCCTGATTCTACTTGCCTGCATCTCTTTTGATGTGACCCAAGAGCACAACTCTGTTTTTTTTTTTTTTGGTCAACTTTGTGAGCAAGAAAACAGAGGTGTGGTGGTTCGCACCTGTAATCCCAGTTACAGGTGAGGTGGAGATCAGGAGGACCGTGGTTTCGAGGGCAGCCTGGGCAAAAAGCTTTTGAGACCCTATCTCAACCATTAAAGCTAGGCGTGGTGGTATAAGCCTATCATCCCAGCTGCATGGAAGTGTAAATAGGAGGACTTGGTCCAGGCATAAAAAGAAGACCCTATTTGAAAAATACTTAAGGCAAAAAGGGCTGGAGTCGTGGTGGGGTGTGGCTTAAGGGATAGAACGGGTGCCAAAAAAAAAAGAAGAAGAAGAAAGACATAAAGAAAGAGACGGGGGGGGGGGGTGGACAGAGAGAGAGAGAGAGAGAGGAAAGAAGGAGAAAATGGAGGTCCAGCCTGGTATGATAGCACACGTCTGTAATCCCAACTACTCAGGAACAGAGGCAGGAGGATCTCAAGTTTGAGGTTGGCCCAGGCAAAGCTAACAAAAAACAAAGGGAAGGAGGTGTAGCTTGAATGGTGGAGTGCTTGCCTAGCATGCTTGGGGCCCTGGGTTCGATCCCCAGGATGACATGCACAAACTAGCCTGGAGGTGACAGAAGGTAAGTGCCTGTGTGAAGTGGCACAGCAGGCTGATGGCAGAGGTGTAGTTGTAAGTCTACACCTGTTTCTGTTTCCTGATGGCCACTCACTCTGTGGCCCATCTCTGCCTCTAGAGTTAGTTGTGTGTGTGGATTTGCTCTTGGCTCTGATTCTTGCTGTGTGACATTGACCAAGCCGCATAACCTCTCTGAGCCTCATTTGTAAAATAAAGATAATAACTCCATTGCGTTGCTGAGGGGATTAAGTGAGATGAACACCCTTGGCATGGTACCCAGCACATGGTAAACATTTTATAAATATTAGCTACTACGAATAACAATGTATTATATCTAAAAGAGACAGCCAGTGAATTCTGTTTGTTGAATGACAATATGACAGTCATAAGCCTATCAAGCCTGGTTTTCCAGATGCTTTCTGTTCAGTGCACGTCACAGACTCCGGGGATCCCAGAGTTCACAGGTTCATTCGTGCCAACTGCTGCTGTCTGCACCGATTGGTTTGTTTCTGTGCCATACTGGTTGTTGGCGTTTTGGGGCATCACTTCTGCTACCGACTCTGCATTTCACAAAGCCGTGGTCTTGGGGAGCTGCCACTCTACCTCTCTCCATAAGTGAATTCTGTGAGCCCCACTGTTCTCTGTGGGACGCTCAGACCCTGTCTCGTCTCTCAGCTAACTTCTGCCACTAGACACTGGTCTCTCTTCCGCTCCAGGACCCTGTCCCCAAAAAAATGTGCCGGGGAGGTTCGTGACAAGTGACAAGTTCCCAAACGTGGTACTCAGAAACAGCTGAGTATGGAGGCTCACACCTGTAATCCCAGCTCCTTGGGAGGCTGAGATCTGGAAGATCATGGTTCCAGGCCAACTGTAACAATAAAAAGTACAAGAGACCCCATCTCAACCCGTGGGTAAGTGCAGTGGCACATGGCTATCATCCTAGCTACAGGAAGAAGAGAAAATAGGAGGATTGTGGTCCAGGAAGCCTGGGCAAAAAGTGAGACCCTTTCTCCATAATAACCAGAGCAAAAAGAGCTGATGGCATGGCTCAAGTGGGAGAGCACCTGCCTATAGCAAGTGGGAAGCCCTGAGTTCAAATCCCCAGTACTACAAAAATACATAAAGAACAGAACAAAAAAACCTCATGCTTGACCCAGAGACGGAGCACAGACACGTATGTAAACCTGACCACGCACCTGCCGGACCCCCTAAATGCAGCCCCCAGCCCCTCATCCACTTCTGCTCCCCAGAAGGCCATGGCCCAGAGCCGTCCCTGGCCAGGGAGGGAGGGAGGGAGGCCAACAGGAGTGGGGCTCGGGGAGGGGGGCTTCTGGTTTCAAAGGCAGCCAGAGCAGAGCTGGGCCCCAGCCCCACTCAGGAAAATGGAGCCTGTTCCCCTCCTGCAGGCAGAGTCATAAATCACAGCCCTGCAAGCCCTGCACTGGGGGGCTCACGGCAACAACCCGTTAAACATTTAGAACAGGAAACCGCCAGGCTTGATGGATAGGAAAAGCCATCGGGGAGGGGCTGGGGGGGCTCCCATCCCCTGACCTCCAAAATGAGGAGCTCCCCTTCCCGGTGCCCAGGACTCACCTCCACCCCCCCCATCAGGAGAAAGGAGCCAGTGGCTGGGGAGAAATTTCTCCTTCACGTAGGTTCTGCACACCAAGGGTAATCGATAGAATACATTTTAATAGCCTTTTCTTTATATGGAAGAAGCCATCATCGGCTCGGACCCCATGGGTGACTGTGCTGAGACCCACACTTGCTGCTGGCATCCTTCTGTGCAAGACGTTCCATGGCTCCCTACTGCCTAGGGAAGAAACACCAAGCTAAGTAGGGTACGGAAGAGCCTGCAGAACTTGGTCAAGTCTATCTTTGTTCCTTGGGCCTCTTCTTTCTTTTATGCATGGCTTGTGTCTTGCTCGTATATGTAATCTCATATATTCACTTAGGTTGCTGCTCTCTGTGCCCAGAGTGTATCTACTTCATAGTTGCTCAACATCCTAGGAAGGATACTCATTGTTACTTGAGATATTTTAATAGTAAATAACACTAAACCACAGGGAAGATATATTGGCACATGTAACTCACAAGTCTGGACACAGTGGGCTTCAAGTACGGGTTGATCCAGCAGTTCCACCAAGGTGGGGCGTGGGTGCCGTTTTTCTCTGTCTCCTCACTCTGTCTTCTGCAGCCATTCTGGTTGCACAGTCACCCACTGGTGACTCCGACAGCTCCCTTAGGGACCAGAGTTCAGTCCTTGTCACCCAGGAGAAAAGAGCATCTCTCCAAGTAGTTCCTGCATGAGTCCTAGAGTTCACTCTCTCAATTGCGCAGCCCTCAGTCTAGAACTGAAGGGTGCAGGGCTGTCATAGCTCTTTATAACGTCATTCCTTCTGCTTGAAAAATTCCTACTCAACCGTCAAAATCTAGGTCAAATACCCATAACTCCGTCAGGTTTCCTATTCCGTTCCAACCTCTCTTTAGTGAGTTAGGGACTTTTGGTGTAGGGCCACACTGTTTACTTCTCTTTGCACATCCAACTCGATGTGTTATGATTATACTTTTAAATTTGATACTCCCCCACCAGGCTGTGGGTTATTCTAGAACCCCTGGCCACATGGATTACCTGCTCATCGACTCACACATTCCCAGCCATGCGGATGGCCTCAAAATATCTGTGGAAACAATGTGATGTGCCATCGTCACAGGTGGCTCTGAAGCACCCAGCAGCACAAAGGAGCTTAGGCTCAAAATTCACTGACTTGGAATTCAGACCCCCGTTGGTCTCAGCATAGAGATGAGAAGCCTCACCCCCATCAGACATCATCTCCAGGAAATAGCCCGGGCTAAAAGCAGGCGAGAGAGAGGTCAGACTCTCAGCAGTGCACACATGGCCTCTTCACATGGGGTCATATGACGGGAGCAACATAACAGAGCTTTACAAAGGTGCAGCTGGGTACAGGGACACCAACCAGAGCAGCAATGGCCCCAGGATTGGCCTCCCCAGTGTTCCCACCTCCAGGTCTATCAGAGCAAATTTTGGAGATCCAGAGTGCATGGGAGAGACAGGGCTGCCATCTTCCAGGGGCAGGGGAAGGGGCTGGAGAAGCGGAGAGGGACAAACACCAACTCCACAGCAGGGAGCACTCTCCTCCTGACGGTGCCCCCCACTGCCCCACCCAAGTGCACATGTGGGGGCAGGGCTGGGGGGGGTGGAGTGACACAGTCCACATGGGCCAAGCCAGGGCACAGGGAGCACATGATAGAGAGGGACACAGAAGTTGCTCTTTGGGGAAGGCGAGTCAGCCATTACGAGAAGGGTACATCTGGGGGTTCCCATTGTGCTCCATGGATGTCATGCTTTCTCTTTGGAACAGGAGGATGGTGGACTGTCCTCCTCCATAGGACATGTTTGGGGAGGATGGAGAAAGGGTGTCCATACAGACGTGTGCACTTTTTCACAGGGTGAATAATTCTCACCCGGTAGTGACAACAGGAGAATTGGAGAGTCAGGAATGTGACCGTAAACCAGACCACACGGCTCCATCAGCAATCTTGCCCGGCTCACCATGGTTACCAAGGGAACCATCGTTACCAAAGAACTGGCCCAAGCCCAATGCACCTGCGCTGTGACCAGAGGTGGGAGGAGCCAGCGAGAAGTCTGAATGACAGACCAGCAGGGTGACATGGAGAACCAGGTAGACAGGATATATGGAGTTAAGTTTTCATACTCCCAAAGTCAAGTGCAAAAGACCAAAGCCAGGCTGGGCTTGTGAGGAATGAGTACAAGTTGGCCAGGCTGGAGGAGAGGGGAGCGTGACAGTGGAGTGTCCCACCTAGAAGGCCCTGCATGAACAAAGGAGTGGAGGTAGGGACCGGTGTATGGCTGGGGGAATGACAAGGGCTTCCCACGTGCTAATGGGTACCCTGAGACAGGGAGTGAGAGGAGGTGAACCGGAAGAGGGAAGTGGACCGCAGCTCATGCCAGCTTGGTAAGAGCGAACGCAGCAGGTGACAAAATTCATGCCAGGGTTTTTAGCAGGGAAGTGAATGGACAAGGCTTTATTGATTTTGGCATGCATGTGCGTATGCCCTGGTGTATGTATTTTTGATTATATGGGTTAATTGGTTCTGAATTTTTTCCTCAAAATTTTATCATGGGACTTTTCAAATAGAGGACTTTTTTTGGAGGGGGTGGGGTTTGAACTCAGGGTCTCAAACTTGCTGGCAGGTGCTCTGCCACTTGAGCCCCTCCATCAGCCCTCAAATAGAGAAAAGCCAAAAGAATTGAGCCATGGACACCTGCACGCCCACCACTTAGCTAGCACAACCAACATCTTACTGCATTTGCTTTGTCCATCCATCCCTCTTGCGTAAAGTCACCTTCTGTCCCTGTGACAAAAACTTAAAGGAGGAAAGGTTTATTTTGGCTCCAGGTTTCGGAGGCTTCCGTCCCATGGTCCACATAGTTCTGCTGCTTCTAGGCTTACAACAAGGCAGAAACATAGTGCTCACCTCACGGCTGACAGGAGGCAGAGGGCAGGAGAGAGAGAGAGGAAGGGGCTGGGGACAAGATAGAGTCCCCCAAGGATGGCACCTCCAACTTCCTTCAACAGTTTTCATCTCCTCATTGGGAGTTTCCATTACGTCCTAATAGCCCATCAAATTATGAAGCAATGGGCTGGGTGTGGTGGCTCATGCCTGTAATCCCAGCTATTTGGGAGGTGAAGATTGGGAGGATCTGGGTTTAAGGCAAGAAAAATTTATCAAGACTCTATCTTGATAAGCTGGCATGGTGGTGCCAGCTACATGGGAGGCATAGGAAGAAGGATCACAGTAAGGCCAGCCTGGGGCAGAAATTGAGACCGTCTTTGAAAAATAACTATAATAAGAGGGTTGGTGATTGACTGAAGTCAGGAGCCCCTGCCAGCAAGCAGGAAGCCTTGAGTTCAAATCCCAGTACCACCAAAAAATTCTGAATCAATGGGTTACATCATTAATGACGTCAGGATCCACATGGTCCAATCACTTCCCAAAGGCTTTACCTCTGGGACAAAGCCTTCATATATGAGCTTTTAGGGAAATTCCTGATCAAAACCATAGCACCTTCATCATCTAGCCACCCAGCCCGCCATCTTTCATTTCTCTTTTCTGGATATACTTCGATTCAGTTTCCCAACCTTGGTGTCTTTGCATCCTAAAGCCTTCAAGATTCATGGTCCTACCACTGGCTCAGTATTGATGACATGGGTTTGACTTTAGATATGAACTCACTGCATCTCACAGCCAGGGAACAAGTTCAACCCATGGAGTCTGGTTCTCCTGTCCACCATCACGTGGATCTGCCTAGCGTCACTGAAGTTTTCTAAGCAAAGAATTGCATTGAGAGGTGATGACCAGATAAAAGGATGGAGACTCAGAGCGGGGATGAGGAGGCGTCTACACAGATAGCTGGGCAAGCCAAGATGGAGAGAGACAAGACCAGGGCAGGGAGAGATGCTTGGGCAGGAGGAGCAGGCGTTTTCATCACCTCTGGCCCAGCACTTGGGCATCATGAGTCATGACAAAACTCCAAAGAGAGTTGAGTGTTGGGTGGACCTTGCCCTGTCCCTTCTGGAATTTTCGGGTCCTTGAGTCAGTCCGGGGCACTTGCCTCAGGGTAGACAGAGCAGGGCTGTGAGTCATAGGTCAGCACTAACTAACTTCCTGGGCACACTGAAGAAGATGAAATGAACTCTGGGGACCATCATCCCAGAGTCTCTAGAAAAGCAGGGAAGAAGATGCAAGGATGGCGTGCGAACACTTAGATTTGCAATTCTCAACTCTTTGCTTGCGACATCACCAAAACCAACCCAGGGTCCCCTGCTTACTCATTTGTATATGTTTGAGAAAAATCTGAAATGCTTATTCTCTTTCCTGTTGGCCAGATTTTTCTGGGCCCTAAGGGACTTTCCTGAGGACTCATGGGAGTTTAGACAGAGTTCACATCAAAGGTTTCTACATCGTCTGTCATGCATATATGATTAAGTAGAGACTTACTAGGAATCCAGTCAATGCATAAAGATCAGCTAATTGAAAAAAAGCAATTAGTTAATTCTTGAATTAGTATTTTCTTTACCTATCAGCTATCAGTGCTAAGTTGGGGGGTGGTAAGGATTAGATTTTCTGATCTAGGATGAAACCAATGAGAAAGGAAGCTATATTTGAATTTCCACAGGCTTTTTTTGCATTAAATGCTACATAACTAGACACAGCCCCAACTCAGTGTGAAGACACAAGTCTCTGCAGTCAATTCTCATGTAAATGTAGGAAAAAGCAGAGAGGAGAATGTGGAGGAAGAATTTCATCAGCTTCTTTGCCAAGCTGGCCTTAATAGTAGAATGTAATTCAGCTAATGGAGTTTGTATCGTTCATCAAATTATAAGGGTATTAAAACAATGAAACTATTGCGAAGGGCTAATTACTCTTGTAATTATTTAGCCATCTCCCTCTGCTGAGCTAAACCCCGCACATGCTGTCTGGGAGGGAGGAGTAGGGGGAAGAGAAATAGTTTTGTCATATTGAGAGCAATGCCTTGGGTCTTGAAGCATTCTGGGATCTTTCGGCAAGGGAGGCTCTTAGGAGAACATTTTGCTTCTATTTTAGAAACATCTGTATTGATGGGATTAGATTTCATTTATTTTTTTTTCACCTAGAAAGAGGAGGGAAGAAAATATCTTGACAAAGGAATCAGGATCTGTGCTAAGGATTTTACAAGTGCTGTCTCACTTACATACCTGGTGTGATAATAATGTTATTTTTATACTACAAGTAATGACCTTGAGGTTTTCACAAGGTCAGTCACATATGGCTAGTGGTGAAGGGCCCAGTCCTCCAACTCAAGTAGAGAAAACGCTAGAGTCCACATTTTCTTTTTTTTTTGTGATGCTACTGGGGTTTGAACTCGGGGCCTTGCTAGATACTCTAATACTTAAGCAATGTACCTAGCCTTTTACTTATTTATTTATTGCTTTTCATGTAGAGTCTTATGCTTTTGCCCAGGACCAGCCTGAGACCTGGATCCTCCTACCTCTGCCTCCTGTGTACTTGGGATTACAGCTGTGCACACCACGTCTGGCTGGATTTTTTGAGAAAGGGTTTTATTAACTTTTTGCCTAGGCTGCCCTCTAACTGTGACCTTTCTGTCCCCACTTCCTAAATAGCTGGGATTACATGTGTGAGCCACTGCCCCTGGTTGGGCATCTTGTTTGTAAATAAAACAAGATGATGGACAACTTGAAGAAGTCAAGATCATCCCACAAAGGAGTGTCCATGGGTCATGGTAAGAGCTGCCCATGGCTTGTAGTGTTCAATCATGGATGATTGTTGTATGGTGTCCATATTCTAGGAGTGAAGATCTCTTGGATTTAGTCATCCTAAAATCTAATAACCATGGAAACACCATTTGGTAGCACTGAGTGGGTGGTAATTAGAAACTGGGACCTTAGGCTGGACACAGTGACTCATGCCTATAATCCCAGCTATTTGGGAAGTGGAGCTAGAAGGAGGATGAGGATTGTGATTTGAGGTCAGCCTGGGCAAAAAAAAAAGAAAACGTTAGGGAGATCCTATCTCAGAAATCAAGCCAGGCATAGTGGTGTATGTCTGTAATCTCAGCTATTCAGGAGGCAAGGGTAGGAAGATCAGGGTTCAAATCTGGCCATGAACAAAGAAGTATGAGACCCTATTTGAAAAATAACTAGAGCTAAAAGGGCTGGGGGCATGGCTTAATTTGTAGAGTGCTTGAGTGCAAGACTTTGAGTTCAAATCCTATACTGCCAAAAAAAAAGAATAAAAGAAAGAAAAGAAACTAGGAGTCTAGAAGGAGATGGCATGTCCCTTGTGGAATCATGGGGACTATTCAGGGATCATAAATAGTTGCCTTATTTGTTTATTTATTTATTCATTAACCAATATTGCCTGAGCGTCTGTGGCACACCAAGCCTTAAAAGTGAGGCTCTGCAGCTGGGCTGCTAGAGTCTACAATTTAGTGATGGAGTCAGAATTTTGCAACAAAACAAGCAAATCAACAGATGAAAGCATTGGCTGATAATAAAGATTTGCACAGAAAGAAGCCAGAATAATGGAGAACAGAAAGGCGTGGAAGTCCACTTTCCCAGGACAGGAAGGTCAGGAAATGACACCTTGAGGAAGTGACACTTGAGGCTGAGGCGTCAACTGTGACAAAGGGCAAGCCCTGAGAAGATCTGGAATTGGAGGATGGATGAGCTTGTGTGAGAAGTCTGGTGCAGGAAGAGCTTGCTCAAGCAACTCACCAAAGACTGGCGAGGCTGAGGTCATGGGACAAGGACTCTGTGTGAAATGGAGAAGAGATAGTTTATAAAGCAGACACAACAGTGTGTGTGGATTGCAAAGGAATGTCACCATAGTATTTCAGACTATGTGGCTAATGTTACCTGATTTAGATTTTTAGATTCTACCTCTAGTTGCCAACAGGAAAGGGATTAAAGGAAGTCAACAGAGGCCAGAAGTGAGGCTGTCATAGTCACCCAAATGGGACACAGTGCTGGCAGCTTAGAGCCAAGTAATGGTGGCAGAAAAGTAGAGATGTTGGCAGATGTGAAATATAGAAATATTGGTTTTAGAGCCAGGCCTGGTGGTGCACACCTGTAATCCCAGCACTCAGAAGGCAGAAGTAGGAGAATCAAGACTTTTAAACCAAGTTGGGCTACAGAGTGAGACCCTGCCTCAAACAATAAAAAAAAAAAAGAAGAAGAAAACATTGATTGAGCTGAGTTGATGGGTGAGGTGTGCCTGAAATAGATGGGAAAGGAAGAAATCAAGGTAAAATCTCAGGTTGAAATGTGGTCTATTAAGATATAGGAAGGGCTGGCAGAGTGGCTCAAGTGATAGAGCTCCCGCCTGGCAAGCCTGAGGCTCTAAGTTCAAACCCCAGGGCTACCAAAAAAATTTTTTAAAAGAGTCAGGAAGGTCCTCCGATGACTACATTTACCTATAATTGCTGTTCTTTTTTGACTCAATTGTCAAATTATTAAACCAGACAATGTCACAAGAAGCAATAATGATATGTGGAGTAACCCATGAGTCCAGGACAGTACACTGAGCTCTCTGGAACAGTCCACAGCTCACCTTGGGGGTCCAGAGTCATTCCTCTAGTAGAGACAACTTAACACACACACTTCTAAAACACCACGGCTAAGTCAATTACCGATGGTAAAACCACACTCTGGATCCCGACCAATCGCAAGCTCCCACAAAAACCAACAATTAAAAGGTGTATCCTCAGCGGATGGCCGGCCACTCTGGAGGCCCCCCATTCTCCCTGGGGGTTGTCTAACAGCTTTCAAGAGTACGCCCCAGCTCTGGCTCCCGAAAACCTGGCCCCGGCTCTAGGAAGTACTTCAATAATGAATGATTGCCAATAAACAGCCAGTGATTTGCTGGAAATTATGTACAATAAATAATTGAAAAGTAAGGAGCCTGGCCAGTGTACCCTTGCCTCCCGCTGAACCTTCTTAATGCATTTCCTTGATGCAATCCCTCGTCGTGGAGGGCGCAGACAGCTCCGAGTCCTTTGGAAACTGCTGAGCAGCAAGCTCGAAGTTATAAATACAGGACCTTTTGACTTCCTGAGAGCAGCGGGTGGCCTCTCAGTGGGGATGTGACTTGGCTGCCCCATACAACCCAGGTGGACCCCAGCCATGGATGGATACAGCAGGGTGGTCCCCGGAAAGCAGCTGATCTAGGAACAAGGCTACAAGTTGAAACCCTAGATGGGGTTGGGGAGAAGGAGAAGGGTTGAGTCACCTATGTAAAGACATTGAGAGGATTTTGACATTAGTGCAACTATTCAGGACATAAGAACTTCAGCTACTCTTTCTTGTTGAGTCTTAGCTCCTGCCAGCCCCTTCCCAGCCTCTATGCATCAGTCACATCCAGGTCTGTGTGACTCTGGTCAATTTTTACAGCCTCTATTGCTCCAGCTGTGGACAAGCCACTGTCACCTCTTGTCTGTGTATTTGCAGTTGCTCAAACAGCACCCCCCCACCCCCAACTTCTAGCTGTTTCAAGTTTGGGGCAATCATAGCATGTCTCTCATCTGTGCAAAGTCTCACAACGGCTTCCATCAGAATCACTTCCCAACCTGGTGTCCCCTTGGCCTACACGTATCTTCTCCTGCTGTTCTCCCTGTTCTCACTCTGTTCCACCCCAGCTGACTCCCTGCTGTTCCTTGCACACTGCTGACAACCCCCACCTCCCAGCCATTCTCCTAGCTCTTCTCTCTTCCTGAATGATTCTTTCTGCAGACATCAGTGTAGCTTGAAGATTCTGTATCCCTGTGTTCACGGCCTTCTTCAAATATCACTTTCTGGCAGGGATTTTCCTGGCCGCCATGTCTAACAGTGGTTTCTCCCCCATCGCAAACATCAGGTCCTGCCTAGCTCCCTTTTGGACATTATTTTCCTTTGCACTATCTGCATTTCCGCCAGCCCTTTACTTTCAAGATAGAGTTCCAACACTGTTTGCCCAGGCTGGCTTCAAACCTCAATCCTCCGATCTCTGCCTCCCAAGTAGCTACAATTACAGGCATGAGCCTGGCTTAATTTTTTATTGCTGTTTTAATGAATTACCACAAGTGTGATGGCTTGGTGTTTTTATAATCCAGAATTCCAACATGGCCTCAGTGAGGATAAGGCAGACTGGTGGTGTTCCTTTTGGAGGCTCTGGGGACGAAGGCGTTCCCTGGCCCTCTCCACCTTCTAGAGGCCACTCGTGTTCCTTGGCTCCACCTCACTCCATCCTCAAAGCCAGCAACACTGCAGTTCAGTGGCCACATTTAGTTCCTTCTGACCTCTCTTCCTGCCCTTGTTTTTTACTTTTAAGGACCTCTGTGCCAAGTGCCAGTGGCTCACACCTGTAATCCTAGCTCCTTGGAAGGCTGAGATCAGGAGGATCGCCATTTGAGGCCAGCCCAAGCAAATAGTTCACAAGACCCCCATCTTTTAAAAATAAAACAGAGCAAAATGGACTGGAGGTGTGGCTCAAGCAATAGAGTGCGACCCAAGTTCTAACCCTAGCTCCACTAAAAAAAAAAAAAAAAAAAAAGACCCTAGAGAATCTTGAATAATCCTTAGGAAACCTGATTCCATCTGGAACCAGATTGACATTGAGCATCAGTCACGAAATCTAGTTACAGATTCTGGGGACATTGATCTCTTTGGGAGCTATAATTCTGCTCTATCTAACTGTAAGCTTTGAAATGCCTGAAAAAAAACTAAAGCTTTTTTGTCGGGTAGTTCATTTGGCAAAATATCCTCAAAACCTGCAACAGAGGGTTCAGAGCAGCAGTTCAAGAGCCCTTTGGGCTTGGGGTGAACGCATGAAGACGTGGTATTCTTTCTTACTCTTTCTCCACCCACTGTAGTGCCCTGGGAGGCCCCTTCGCCTGTATCCCTGCTCTCTCCCTGTCCTGAGCCTTCTGTAGCCAAGTTTTAAACACTCAGCCATTCTCAAGACCTAACTCGACACTCGCCCCATGAAGCTTCTCTTACTCCTCCAGGAAGAAGAAAAATGACTCCCACTCTGAGTTGTTCTTGTAGTGGTTTTTGCACCCTGAGCTGTGTCTCTCTCCTCTAGAATAATGTCAGATGATTACGAAAGTGACTTTTGTTCTCTGGCCTTTGTCTTCCTGTATCTAGCATATAGGATGTGTCAAACAATTCCTATTGTCTTCATTTGTTTATCTTAGTGGAAGGATCTGAGAATTCCATAGCGACTGGGGCGTGACTGGAGGAAGAGGCTAGAGACAGAGTGTACATTACCCTTTGGAAATTAATAATAATAAAATGGCTTTGAGTGCTTGTCACCTTCCAGCCATTGTGTTGAGTATTTCACATGCATTATCTTACCGAGTCTTACGACAAAGCCAGTCCAAGGCCAAGATTCATGTTCTTAACCATGGAGCAAAAATGGCTGGGACGGTTGACACCAGAAGTCAGTCATGCAGCAGTCAGAGGGGGATGTGAAGTTCTAATGCATACATTTGCATAGTCAGAGAGAGACAGAGAGAGAGAGAGAGAGGGAGAGAGAGAAAGGGAGAGGGAAAGAGATTGAAAAAGACAGAGACAGAAAGAGAGAGGGAGAGAGAGACTGAGATGGAAAGGGAAAGGGAGAGAGATTGAAAGAGAGAGAGACAGAGAAAGTGCAAGCATAAAGATCAAAAGGAAAGAGAGGAAAGAAAAGAAGCAGAAGACAAGGAGGAATGGTCCCAGCTCAGTGTGACATTTCGATGTCCCTTTGGTAGTGATTCTGTCAAATATAGTCTAACCTGTCCATTGATTCTGGCTCTAAACTTTTTCAAGGGCAATAGGATCAGGTAAGACTGATAGTTGGACATATGAACTTGACTTTAACGTTAGGGAATGAAGTGGAAATTCTAGATACTTTGGTAAGTTCAGTGGAGGAAATCTTTGGAGGACGGGGACCACTAGGGGTCCTGAAATGACCTTGGATGGTGTGGTCCACACCTGTGTGAACTGTGGGCTTTTTGGAACTTAGCTCCAAGGGGTGAGGGAGATGCTAAGAAGTGGAGACATTGATCTGTTGCCCGCCCCCCCCTTTGAAACAGAGCAGATGGCTTTTTTAGCTTTGGTGTGTTATCTTGTCCACATCACACTTTGGGAAGGAAGGGTTTTGCTGCCTGGATAAAAGTGTCCAAAAGGACATTTTTATTTTTTATTTTTATTTTTTGTGGTTTGGGGATTGTACTCAGAGCCTTCATCTTGAGCCACACTACCTGCCAGATTTTTCAAGATAGAGTCTCACGAACTATTTGCCCAAGCTGACTTCAAACTATGATCCTCCTGATCTCTGCTTCTTGAGTAGCAAGGATTACAGGTGTGAGGCACCGGTGCCCGCTACAAAAGGACATTTTTAATACGAGGTGGATATCAGGGTCTGAGAGAAGACATCTATGTAAGAGGTCTGTAGTTTGCCCACACAGAGCCCCTCCCTCTGTGTACCTTTTGCAAAGGTCACAGCACCTGCTGGATGATGGCACCCCTGGCACAGCCCTCTGACTTCAGGTCTTGTTTCCACTCCCTCCTTTTACCCCTTCAGGGCTGGGCATGGTTTGTCCCCTCCTTTCTGTCCCCTCCTTTCTTCCCCTGAGCAATTTTCCCATGCCCTTCCCTATCTCTGCAGTGATGTCCCGCCATTACGTTCTCCCCAAATTATCCCGCCTTCGTTCACTGACAGGCACTGTGTGACTTGCCCAAGGTCATACAGAGAGTCATGTCTGGCCTCTGCCCTTGCAGACAAATAGCCCTTGGGTCAAGCACTGGACATTGCCTTTCCATTCTGGGGGCCCTTGACACATCCTGGCCAGGGAGAGGAGGGAGAGTCACAAGGGACATGCCAAAGAACAGTCTATCACAAGCCATGTTGGAAAAGAATAAGAAATGACAGGTCCCTCTGTCAGCCCCCAAACCTAGGTGACCTCAGCTTGTAAGTTATCACACACAATAACCTCTTTACGGGTTGGGTATTACACATTTTATAGACTGAAATCATTTGACCTTCATAAAGCCCCTTCAAGGACTGAACCGCTTCCACTCACACAGCCTGGGTCGTAAGGCATCCTGGGCGCAGAGTGAACATTTTAAGACCATAAGCTGAATATTGCCTACATCGTGCTAATGAACGATCTCCTCCTATGACTGTCACCTGTGCTGCTGTGGTTATTAGTATTGTTTGTATACCCAGACCAGCATCAGGTCCAAATGTCAGGGAGCTACAGCCTTACAGACCCAGTAGAAGGGAGTGTGTTGGGTCCAGAGGCTTTGCTGTGACACAAGCAGGTAAAGGCCACAGATGGTTTCCACTCATTAGGTATTCTTGCTGCTGAGTGTGGCTCCTGGTACCCAGAAATCAGATGGGAAGGAAGGGAGGGAGGGAAGGAGAGAAGGAAGGAAGGAGGAAGGAAGGAGGAAGGAAGGAGGGAGGGAGGGAAGGAGGGAAGAAGGGAGGAAAGGGAGGGAGGAAGGAAACAGGGGAGGGAGGGAGGTTGGAAATCATAAGGTCGTGACCTTGGAGGCCAAGGCCAACTCCAGTGTTATCAATTCAGCTTTCTGAATCCAGGTCCCTCATCTGTGAATGGAGAGTGACAGCAGCAGTTGCCCGGTAGAGTTGTGACATACACAAGCACCCTAACCCTGTGCCTGATACTCAGTAGGTGCTCCGTAAACACCAGCCCCCACCCCCACTCCCCACCACCGGTAAGGAAAGGTCAGGGTCAGGGGTGACCTTGAAGGAGGGAGGGGTGAGTGCATTGCCTCCAGCGTGGTCCCTGTGGGATGCTCCCCTTCAGGTCACATGAGCTCAGCCCCAGGTGGCGGAGGGTGGGAAGGGGGGGTGCCCAGGGTGAAGTTTAAGGAGATTCATGACCTTGACTGTCCTCTGATGCCTGATTTATGAGGCAGTGCCGTCTCCCGGATGAGATGGAGACACTGTGAGTGAAAGAGCTGTAGAAAGCCTTAATCCCCAAGTGGCAGAAAGAGACACTCTGATCCAGAGTGCGTTTGATCAAATCCATCAGGTGGAGCATGGCTCTTCCTCACGGTGTCCAATCAGCCATCAGACCCAAGCTGGCGGTTCTGAACTCCAGATGAAATATTTTCCCTCTTAGCAGAACAAATCCTTGGTGCATTTTGCTTGGAAGAATCTGAGCTCAGAAGAATCTGGTCTCGGAATATTACAGTCAGGTCATTGAATTGATGCCAGCAATTGGGGGACAGGAGATAAGGAGATGGGGATGGAAAATGAACCCCTCCTCAGAAACATAAACACACAATCCTTTGGGCTGGGGGTTTGGAAAGAGTTTAGGATAGAATCAATGAGACACCTTACAGGGAGCAGGAATCTGGGGTGAGGGTGGACAATTGGAGAAGTCTGTCTGTCTTCTTAGGTGAAGCTGTGACCGGATGTTCTGCGGGGTTCTGGGAACCTTGAGAAGCTGTCATTTGGTAATGGACTCTGCTCTATAGCTTTCCTGGGTCTCAGCTCCAGGCTGTGCTGGATGCCTGAGCTGTTCAACCGCCAAGATGGAGATTGAGAATCCCAGAAGCAGGACATGGCTAAGAATCAAGGCTGCATGGGGTGGAATGGTGACCAGGGGAGAAATTCTGACTTCAAATTCTCAGCCCTGTCTCTGCTCTGTACCTCCTGGAGCTGCTTCTCTGACTTCCCAGAATAATCCCTGTGGTCCTTCTTTTAGCCTTCAGGGATGCCTCCTCCATGGAGGGCAGAGGACAGTGGAGAGCCACTTCACACAGAGTGACACCTTCTCATAAGTCTGGATTCAGAGTTCTCGTGCTGTGACATGCTGAGCTCAAGCACATAGTAGGTCAGGAAGCCCCTGGTCTCCACTGCTAAAAGATGGCCCTGCACATTTGAGCTTGGTGAGTGCGAGTTCTTCCTACGTGCCTTTTATACATTTGTATAAATGTCACTTGTTGTCACTCATTCCTAAGTTGGAGGTTTTTGGGACTGGTTGGGATCCCACTTCAAACTCCCAAATTCTAATATCCTGGAATGTAACTGCCTTTGGAAATAGGGTCTTGAAGAGGAAGGAACTTGAAACATGGTCGTTAGGCTGGGCCTTATTCAATCTGACTGATGTCCTGCATTTCTTAGGATATAACACGAGGTTTGGTGTAGACTAGGTGTTTGATTAATATCTATGCTTTCATTTAATTTTTTACTTTGCAATCATTATATGAGTCACAAAAATAACATTGAGAGTTCCAGGTACCCTTTACCCAGCTTCACCTGTGGCTCTCTCCCATGTCAAGTCAAAGTACGTCGGTTTATATACACAGTAAATCCAGGAAGTTCTGTTCTGCCTGTTTGCAGCTGTGCATCCCTGGACAAGTCACATAACCCCTCTGAAATTCAAGTTCCTCATCTGTAAAATTGTAACAGTAATAGAACCTGCCCATTGGGCAGCAAAGAACTTCACACAGCCTTTGGTATGCAGTGAGTGTTCAATAAATGTTGACATTGCACTTTGATTATTGAATAATTACACATTCTTTGCTTCCCTGATGTTTCCAGACCCAGGCGCTGCACTCTGGGATATAGTATACCCAGTCCTCGAGGATATCCACAGAGAGGTAACAAGGTTTTCCTAAGAAAGCCATTGCTCTGGGGACAGAAGGAAAGAGCGAGGCTGGACACTGATGAGCAGAGAGACAGAATGGCTTAGAGGAGCTTGAGCTCTGAGGGGCAGGACACAGGAGGAAGCCACCACCATGTTTACATGGTTTTTATTTCTGAAAACAAAATCCATTAAAAATAATGGAGATTTTCTGACTTGTTCCTCACTTGGGTCAGACAGGGACAATAGAAGGTCCAGCCCAGCAGCTTTCCTTCCTCAGATGCCATCAGATATTTGCCTCTTCTCACTCCTGGCCACCTCCAGGAGAATGATAGATGTGGCAGGAAGGAGAAAATACCAAAGTAGGAGCTGGAAACGGGAAGTAGAAAGTACAAAGAAGCTGTGCACAGTGATGCACTCCTGTCATCCCAACACTGGGGAGGCCAGCCTGGGCTACACAGTGAGACCCAATCTCAAAAAGCAAACATAAGAAAGAACAGCAAGGCGACCCCCATGTGAGGCTCTTCGCTGCAGAGCGGTAGCCTGCACTGGGGCTTTCAAAAGACAGTTCTGATGACGAGAATGGAACTCATAACAGTTTTAAGAACAGCTAACTTCCTGTACATGCTACTTAAAACAAAATATCCTGAGAGGTGCACGTTTATATTATCTCTTATATGAACGAACTCTCAGAAGGGTACTAGGGTAGAGTCTACTATTTTTTTTTTTAATTTTGAAAATGAAACCCATGCATCTAGAGGTTAGGTAACTTACTAAAAGCCACACAGCCAGGAAATGGCAGGGAAGAGATTTTATCCCAGGCCACCTGCCTCTGGGGTCTGCGCTCAGTCACCAAGGATATCTGGTCACTCTTCAGCAAACGGCCCTGCCGGTGAGCATGGGAACAGACCCTAGGATCGCTTCTCTAGCCCAGGAGTCAGCAAACTTTCTACTAAGGACCAAATTTACTTTATAAATCTGACTTATGGGCTTAGAGGCAAAAGCCAGGCTATTATGCAGTATACTGAAACAAAAGTGCTAAATGTCTCTCATCGACAAATTTCAGTTAGTCCGAATTGGATGCAATTAACTTTGCAGTACTCATGTACCGACATGAAGAAGGGAATTCTGTTTTAGAGGGTTAACATTTGCCCTAATTAGGGTACAAAGTGAGTGTTCCCCACCCACTAGTAGAAGTGTGGCCTCCTTTACAATGGCTTCTCTTCTGTCTCTGAAACACTGATCTTTCCCCCAGAACTTCTTCCCCTTTGGGGACCTCCAGAAGCTAGGCTCTGTCCTTCTCTTGGTGTTTCATACTGAACTCAGGGTGTCATAGCACCTGGTGTGGAGAAGCAGGGTGAAAAGAAGCCCTGGGGTAAAACTCCTGGGGTATGACTTCAGCTACACCTGTCAATAGTCTGACTATTCCTTTAATCGTTCCAGAAAGGAAATTGTTAACCTGTAATTCTGGCCCCTGGTGGTGCTTGGCCGGAGACACCTTTGGCTGTCACAGTGTGGTGTGCCTCCTGGCACCTAGAAAATGGAGACCAGGGAAGCTACTGGATATCCCACCATGTACAGCAAGGGATGTCCTCCCACAAGCAATAGGTACCCAGCCTCACGTATCAAAGCACTGAGGCTGAGAGACCTGTTCTGGAGGTGTTTGCTTCCTCCCTGCCCTACAATGAGAATTAAATGACTGTGTCAGCCAGCTTACTATGACTGTCACACACACATCCATGGCAATCAGCTTATAGAGAAAAAAGGTTAATTTGGGCCTGAAGTTCCAGTGTGTAATAAGGCAACACACTGTGTTTAGGCCTCTGGTGGGTGACATATCATAGCTGGAGCACTTGGTAGAGCAAAAGTATCTTACCTCATGTCCAGGAAGTGAAAAAAAAAATTAAGGACAGGGGAAGAGGCTGGGGTCCCACAGTCCTGTCCGTGGACACACCTGCTAAGACCGCCCACTGGGCCCCACCTCTTAAAGGTTCCTCCCACGAGTATCAGGCTAGGGACCACGCCTTTCACACTTGCACATTTGCAGGGTGGAGGTGGCATTTCAGATCCAAACTATAGCAAAGAGCTTATGAAGACACAGAGAAGATCACGACACACTGTAAAGCACTCAAGAAAAATATGAGGTTTTCTAAAAATTTTACCCACTGATTTAACAGAGAAAACCCTCCTGGGCTGGCAAGTCATACCCCAATAAGCAGGAACTAAGTGTGGCAGTCCAGCTCTGGTCTAAGAGGGAGGCACATTTTATCATTGTCTGTCTTCCAGAGCATCTGCCCTGTCAGCCACCCCTTCCTCCCCTCTTAGCTGAGCCTGGAGACTGGATGCAGAAGCCATTATTAAAAAAAGAACAGGAGTTGTTTTTTCCCCCTTTTTTGTTCAAATAATCCAGTTTGCTGCCTGAGACAAATCATTATTCACGTGGAACGGGGCCAGGCCGCCCCTGGGGAGGAAGGCTAAATTGATTTAACATTTAATCCAGTTTCTACCTTCTGCTAACCCCAGTGGTGAGGAAGGGGGCGGGAGGAAGGAGAGGGACACAGAGAGACACAGGGAAATTAACCCAAGGTGCAGGTCTGGGCCCAGCCAGATCTCTACAGAAGTGACATGGAGATGAGTGGGCCATTATAGCACCCAGTCTTCCTGTCGTGGGCTTTTTTTTGTCCTCAGAGGTCTGTTTCTTCCATCTTTTAGCTCTTTGTAATAAGAGTGGCCCGGTCCAAATGCTTACACTGTGGAGACCCAGGCAACAAGAGGCAACGTGGTGCCCATTTAGCTGCTGGGAAAGCAGAAGTTCAGAGAGCAGGTGCATAGAAAGTTCTAGAACCAAACCTCAGAATCAGTTCTGGTACCCCAAAGCTGGACTCAGCAAGTGAATGGCCTCCGGGGTGTAGGAGGGTGTCAGGAAGAATTCTGTAGCTTTTCCCACAAGGGTCCCCTGCTGCACAACCGTCAGCCAGGTACAGGAGTTCAGGGGCCAGCTGCCCCACACTGACTTGGTATCTCTGGATTTTCTTCTTCACCCCCTTTCTAGCCCTCTCACCCATCTTCTTCCTGCTGTGCAGGGCTGGAGCTGGGGGTGTAAGGGCGACAAGATGGCACCCTGTGATAGTGGACACGTGTGTGTCCCTGTGTTGAGCAAGAGAGGTAGATACAACTGAGTCTCAAAGGAGAGCTGCGTCCTCCCTTTGCATCATGGCACATCGTGTGACTGTCACTCTGAGCCAGCAAGTGGCAGACTGGGGATCTGAGTTCAGGTCTACGTGACTCCCAGCTGGAATGCTCTATCTGGGGGCCTCCATGGCCTCCCCAGGGTTCTGGGCCTCTTGCTCACTCTGTCGGTGCCCTTAGGAAACAGCCTGAGGTGGCCACACGGAGCCTCTCTGTCCTTAGACTGCAGGAGGAAAAAATAGCTTGGGATGGGTTCCCTGGAGAGAGGTGGAAAGACAGAGATGGAACAGCCCAGAGGGGGACAGGGAAAGATGGAGGAAAGCAAAGATGGAGGGAGGGACAGGGAGAGGAAGGAGAGTGAAGAGAATGAAGAGGCGAAGAAAAAGAAGAGGAAGAGAGAGAAAAAGAGGAGGAGGAAGAGGAAGAGAAAAAGAAGGAGGAAGAGAAGAAGGAAGGAGAGACAGGGAGGTCAGGGAAGGGAGATGTTTCCAGAAGGATCTGGAGTGAGGGGGAGATAAGGCATGATAGTGAGGCAGGGGACAGTCAGCTCAAGCCTTGCTCAGCACAGTGGAGCCCTTCTCTGGATGATTCTATTTATCTTTGTGCTTGTGTATTTTTGTTTTTTTGTTTTGGGTGGTACTGGGGTTTGAACTCATGGCCTCATGCTTGCTAAGCAGGTGCTCTACCACTTGAGCCACAACTCCAGCCTTTTTGCTTTTAGTTATTTTTTAGATAGAGACCTATGATTTTTCTGGCCTTGGACCACACTGTTCTGTCTCTGCCTCCTGACTAAGCTGGGATTACAGGTGTGCACCACCACACCCAGCCCTGTAGTTGTACTTTTGTGCATCTGTGAATGCTTTTATGTGCGTGTGTGCGTATTTTTGTTTGTACTCTTGTATTTCTGTGTGTTTTTGTTTCTCTGTGTGTCTGTGTGCACGCACTGTGAATGCTTTTATGTTTATTTCTTCATTGTGTTTCTGTGCTTGCGTTTCTTTTTGAGTTTCTTTCTACCTATGTATCTGTCTATGTTTGTGCTTCTGTGTGTGCTCACATGCAAGTTTGTGTCTTCTAGATTTGCATTTCTTTTTTTAACTTTAAATTATTTTATATTTTCAGTACATTAAATTTCCTCATAAAGACATTCTAAAAATGTACAACTTTTCCTTTTTAACAAGGTATAATAAAACATAAAAATCCACGAAACAGAACACTTGACATTTACAATTCAAAATAAAATTAGCAGAATACTAAATATTTATAAAACTATGTCTTTAAAAATATTTATAAAGCTGTTTGCAATTTTATAGCTCCCAATTTTGAGCCACTTTTTAATACCCAAAAGGAAAATATGGGCAACAGAAGTCATGGAAGTTTTCAGTCTGGGCACTGACACCTTTACCATCGGCTCCCACAGCCCAGGCAGGGCCGGGAACCTTTCTTGGGGACTGCCCCCCACACCCTGGAATGTTTATGAAGCAAAAAGTCACCACATTTGGGCCATTCTTAACATGGGATCGCCAGTTCCAGGCAACATGGTGGCATTTTGATACAAGGTTTCAAATTTTGTGATCAGTTTCCTTACTTCATGGAAACTAAAGCAGAAAGTTGTTACAGCTTTTATGGGTTTTCTTGTTGCTATTGATGCTTTCTTTTTGTCTTTTCTTGACTGTACTGGAATTTGAACTCAAAGCTTTGCACTTGATAGGCAGGCGCTCTACCTCTCAAGCTGGACCTCCAGCCCCAGTTTTTATATCTGCCTTTCTGTTTGTGTGTGTTTCTGTGCAGGCTGTGTGTGTCTTTAGCACAGGAAGACAGAAGAGACCAAGGCCACCCTGGAGCCCGGGGGATACCACCAAAGGGAGATGGGAGGGAGGAGACCTGCCACCTCCATCCTTGCTAGAACCCTCCCTCTCTTGTCACTCTTGCAGCAGTACTGCCTGTAGCCTCATTGCACAGGGCCAGTGTCCATCTCTTGGGCTGGTTCTGGTGGCTGCCTGTCTCCTCCTCCATCACCTCTTCTCCACCTGATATTACTGTTGTCACTATGAAGGGCACAGTCCAGGGAGAACCCTCACCCCACAGCTATGCAGTGTCCCCAGGCTGGTGGCGTGTACACCCTGTCCACACCATATGTATCCCTCTGAGCTTCCCGCCCAGGCCAGACCCCAAGCTTGCATGGTCCTGGGACCTGTCAACAATTCAGATGGAAGTCACACCATAGCAGCAGAGGGGGCAGGGTGGGAGGCACTGGTGGAGTGTGTCCCTTTGTCCCTTGAACTCTGAGTAACAGAGTCCCCAACACCTGCTTCAGTTTTACAACAAAAATCACCTGCTCTGTCTGGACCATCACCAGTTGATTAGGGTGGCAGATGGCCTCCTGACCCCAGATGTGCCCTAAAGCACAGAATTCAAGGAGTGGCCAAGAAGAGCTGAAAAAATGAACTTTCAGATTTGGGACATTTTAGAAAGAAAGCAAAAAGCCACTTGCAACAGTCTTGTTTCTGTATGGTGCCTCCATCTTGAAGGGACTAGATGTCCCCGTATGGGACCAAGTGACGAAGGAACCTGCCCTCTTGGTGTGTGACAGACATAGCAGACCACACAGTCTGTGGTACAAGCTCAAGAGAACAGTTTCTGATTTTTAAAAAATGCAGGTAGACTGGAGGTGTGGCTCAAGTGCTAGAGTACCTGCTTTACAAGCTCGAGCCTTGAGTTTAAATACCAGTCTCACCAAAAAAAAAGAACATGCAGGAAATTTAGAATGTCAGTGTTTGCAAAATGCAAGCATGTGAATGGGTGTGAACAAAATAGATCTCATGTACTCACAAATATTGTACATTTAATATGTGCTGGACTTTAATGGTGATATCATGTCATTTATCAGTCACAATAACCCTATAGGGATGAGTTTTCATTATCACCCACTTTGCAGGTGTGTAAAACTGAGTCCCAGGGGTTCAAAGCAAGCTGGGCATCAGTGGCTCCTGCCTGTCCTACCTGTAACCCTAGCTACTTGGGAGGTGGCGATCAGGAGGAGTGTGATGCCAGGCCAGCATCACAATGAGACCCCATCTCAATGGAAAAAAGAAAGCTGCATGTGATGGTGCACACTTGCTATTCCAGTTATGGTAAGAAGCATGAAATAGTAAGATTGTGGTCCAGGTTTGCCTGAGCAAAGAGTGAGACCCTATCTCCAAAATAACCAAAGCAAAACGTGCTAGAGGTGTGGCTCAAGTGATAGAGCACCTGCCTATAAGTGCAAAGCCCTGAGTTCAAACTCCAGTATGGCCGAAGAATGAATAAACAAAAAATTTTAAAAAACAAAGCAGCTTTTTCCATCAGCCTTGCATTTTAAAGTCTACCCTGTTTGCTCCCAGTACCTGCAGCAGACATCCCTGCAGGTATATGCATGCATTTAATACTCATGATACAATGCATATATTGGGTTCCTTTTTCCACAGGGTCAAGTTTATCTTCTAGTTACACCGCTCCAGCGACTAACACTTGCTGGAAATTGGCTAAAAGCCTTCAATGCATCAGTTCATTTAATTCGCACATGAATTGTATGTTTCATGCACAATTTGTCTCTGGCTGTGGTTGAGAGAGGAAGGTTGAGTAGTAAGTAACACATATTTCCCCACAGGAATGAGTGGACTGATGAATAAATGAACTTGAGGGATGTCTCAATGACAGAGATGATAGTCTACTGAGTAACTCCCATCAGCAATTTACAAACTTCTTTGCAAAAGGGAGGTAGATAGCAAAGCTGGGGGGGATCCCTAATCTGAAAACCCCAAATCTGAAGCTTTTCAAGGGCTTCCATGAAATGCACTTGACAGAGTTGTAGAGAGGTAGGACAGGGTGAAGAATGGACTTCAGTGTCTTGCTGCCTTGGCTCCAATTGCAGCTCCACTGATGGTCAGCTGAAAAGGTGGGTCCCTTTTCTCTGCCTCAGTTTCTGTGTCTGCAAAAGGGGACAATGGCGGCATCCCACTAGTCCGGGGTTGCAGTGAGGATGAAATGAACCCATGGATATAAAGCCAGGCACGTGGAGTCTGTGTGCTGTCATCTCTGCACTGTTGTGACTGCTCCAGCCCAAGTGGGGACTTGAGCAGCAGAAGGAACTGTTCACCCCACAAGATCCAGGAATGAACTTCAGTGAAGCATTTGGAAGAAAATTTAGCTTGCAAACATTCCAGTGCTAACCCTCTCCTTTAACCACGCTGCCCCAAAGATTTGGCACCTTTTATAGGTTTGAAAATCTCAACACAAAAATCCAATGGACAAAAACTACTCACCATCACACACAAGCTGACAAAAGGTGATCTGGAAGGGAACGCACCTCACTGAGCTTTGCAGAAGCCACTTCTCACATGTGAAAAAGTCTTCTTCCTCCCTCCTTCTCTCCTCCTCTCCTCCTCTCCTTCGTTCCTTCCTTCCTTCTCTCCCTCAGTCCCTCCCTCCCTCCCTCACTCCTTCTCTCCTTCCTTCCTTCTCTCCCTCTGTCCTATCCTTCCTTCTTTCCTTCCTTCCTTTTCTTACTCCCTCCCCTTCTTTCCCTCCCTCCCATCCTCCCTTCCTTTCCTCCCCTTCCTCCTCTCTCTCACTCTCCCTCCTTCCCTTCCTTCCTCTTTTCCCCTTCCTTCCTTCCTTCCTCTCTCTCCCTTCCTTCCTTCTTTCCTCTCCCTTCCTTCCTTCCTTCCTTCCTCTCCCTCCCTTCCTTCCTTCCTTCCTCTCTCTCCTTTCCTTCCTTCCCTCCTTCCTCTTTCTCTCTTCCTTCCTTCCTTCCTTCTTTCCTTCCATCCTCTCTCTCCCTTCCTTCCTGCCTTCCTTCCTTCAAAAGTTGCCCTATTGCTCAGCCTGGATAAAGATGGTTTTCTTCTGATTGATCTAAGCCCCACCAGGCTTTCTGTAAGGAACAAGAAGATGGCAAAGGGAGGCTCCAGGCTAGACACAGTTGGCAGCCATCACCCAACCCATCAGGCTGAAAACTCCACCAGCATGAGAGAAGGCACTAACCACAGGGCCTCTCTTATCTGAAAAGGGCAGTTGCAGCCCCAAGCCCCACCGTGTCCTGTGTTGTGTCCTGGATTCTTTCCTTAGCACATAGACCAGGCTCTAAGGCCCTTCATTTCCCCCAAGCAAATTAACATGCTGCCTATTCACTTCCAGGGAAGAGGTTTCTTTCTTTCTTTTTAAAATTTGATTAGCATATAGTCGTTGTACAGGGGGATATGTGGTGATATTTACATCTGTGCTTACAGTATATCTTAGATTTACCCCCTCCATCTTTCTCCCTCTTCCTCCCTCCCCCAGTTCTTAAAACAATTTCAACACATTTCATTCTTCTATTTTCATATATGGATACAAAATATATCCACTGTATTCACCCTCATTCCCCCTTTCCTTGTGCCCACCCCCTCCTACTGGTGCCCATTTTCCCTGGAAAAGACCCAATTTTCCCTCCTTCCCTTCCTTATTTTTTATTAACAGTATAGTTATAGCCCAAGTTGGTTCACTCTGATGCTTCAGGCCTGTGTATATCATGCTTTAACCAAATTACTTCCCCATTACTTGCTTTTTATCATCATACGCCCCTAAATATTCAAGCTTTCTGTACAGTATGTTATATTATACTCACATACAGAAGGCTGTTTCAATATTTTTCATTCTGTCATATTTCCTTTCTCTCTCCCACCTCCCGTAGTCCCCTCAGACAGACTTATTAGAACAATTTTGATCCCTTTCTCACAATATATATGTATATATATGAGAGAAATCACACATATATGATCATAAATGTATCTGTATATACATTTAAGTTATAGGTCTAGCTTCCACATATGACAGAACACATGTGACCTCTGACTTTTTGAGCCTGGCTTACTTCACTTAATGTGAAGTTCTCCAGTTCCATCCATTTCAGGTAAATATTTCTAGTGAAATGAATGATTATGTAGCTTAGCAAGGGCCAAGAGGGAGGCTTGTTAAGAAAAAAATGGCAAAGATTCTGTGTGAACCAACCCAGAAAAAATCCTTCTAAATATTAAAGGGGAAAAAGTGGAAGCAACCTAAATATCCAACAACAGGGGAATCAGTGTAGGGAATGGTTTAAATCAGTGTTCCAGTGTGTGCCCTGAATAGCTCTGCAAAAACCATTACACAATCAGATTGTAAATTGGTCAGTAAGTGAATTATAAAGTTTTTACATTAAAATTATATGGGGAGCCAGGAGCAGTGGCTCAAGCCTGTAATCCTAGCCACTTGGGAGGTAGAGATCAGGATTGCAGCTCAAAGCCAGACAAAGCAAAAAGTTTGAGAAACCCCATCCCAGCCAATGGCTTGGCATGGCATCTGTCATCCTCACTAGATGGGGAAGCACAAATAGGACTGAGGTCCAGGACAGCCAGGCATAAATCAAGACCCTAGCTCAAAAATAGCCAACAACAATAAAGAGGTGGTGGAGTGATTCGAGTAGTAGAGTTCCTGCCTAGTAAGCACAAGGCCCTGAGTTCAAACCCCAGTATAAGCAAAAAAACAAAAAACAAAAAAAAAGTATGTGGGAAAGATCAAACACACGCTTTGGTTTGGCTGTGTATAGTGTTTAGTATCTATTACACTAATGTGTTGACTACTCTTGGGCCTGCTTCCTTTCAGACTCATTTTCCCTCCTTGTATTGTGGGATGCTGATCTCAATAAACTACATTTCCCAGTATCCCTTGCTAACTGGTGTCCTGTGAGTTTCAACCAATGGGAGCACTGGTAAAATAATGGAGGAAGAGAATAAGGGAAGAGCCATCATATTTCTCCCTCATGCTTTGGGAGGCATCTCTGGCAGACTTTGTCTTTTCCATGTTTCTAACTCCCACCAGACAGCCTGTCCCTCTAGGGACCCAAACCCTCCAGACAGTCCCTGCTCTGCCTCTTGACCTTGATAGCAAGCCATGAGACTTGCTGCTGGCCAGAAAAGCTGACACATAAGAGGAGGGGATAGTCCAGTCTTTCTGGTCCCAGAGGGATTGCAAGGTGAAGGTGGGAACAGAAGCAGTAGAATGAAGCAATCAACATGAGTATTTGAGGAGGAGACAGAAGAATAATAAGGAGAAATCTCAGGCCTTGTTGCAGGCTGGGTTTCTGGGAAGTCGACTCCAAGACAGACTTTAGGATCAGATGTTTACTAAACAGTTCCTTTATGATTAGCATCCATAGAAGGGAGAAGATAGGAACAGAATTAAACAGAGGAAAAGCTGAACTATGATATACAATTTGATGTGGGTCTCAGTTGAGCCATGGGAAGCTCTAGATGTATTTTCAGAGTTGCCCCAAGTTGAGGCCAGGCTCTCTAAGGGGACCCAAGTGATATATAATGCTGCCTACCAAAGTCCCCATTCCCATTTGGGATTCTGGGAAGAGCTATATCTGGGACTTCCCATCACCAAGCAAGAACAGAGCCACATCTAAGCAGACTTGAGGATCAGCAGTCGGACTCACAAAGGCCTGGAGAGGGAACTTTTCCAAGATGCTTGTGACTCCAGTAGGGAGAAATTGGGACCAAGGAATTCCAAAGCAAAGAACCCAGCTGAACTGAGAGCCAAGGGAGTGGGAATGAACTGGAACCTTATTCTGGGAAAATGGTACAAAGGTAGAGACTCAGGAACTAAATTAAGTACCTAGTCATGTTAGGACTGGAATCAAGATTCAGGGAGCCGGGCACAGGCAGACAAGTAGACAAACCATGTTGTCTGGGCTATCCTAAGACCTTGCATTTCCTTCCCCTAGGAGGTCATATAAGCCATGCCCTTGTACCCCTTAGCAAGACGCCATCTTGGAGTGAAGCAAGGAGAACAGTATATATTTCTTTTTATAGAATCTCACATTGCCTAGGAGCATTAATATGAGGAACGATATCTTAGTAACAGATAAACACAAATGTTAAATTTCAGTGTGAGCTAAACCAAGGTTTTCCTATAAGACCTACGCCAAATTCCATATGAATGGGCCAGGGCTGGAGTTTGATGGCTAGTGAGAGAAAGTCTTAGTAAACAGTGGCTTTAGAAAGACAGAGGTCCAGAAGAATGGGGGTGAGCAGTAAAATGCCAGCTGCCCAGGCTCCTGCTACCTTTTTTGCTTCTCCATGTACATTTCTCATTCCTGATTCAAAATGGCAGCCTCTGTGCTCCAGGTGACAGAAAAAGGGCAAAGGATGGTTTCAAGGAGTGGCTCAGGTGCTTTGTCTTGCATCCCAATGGCCAGGACTTAATCACGTGCTCATATCTAGCTGCAGAAGAGGTTGGGAGGTGAGGCATTTATTCTAGGAAGGTGAGTGTTCAGGTTCAACTCATGGTACAAAAGATGAGAATGGGTACCAGGAGATGGCCGGATACAGTGCATAGAGCACACGGTCTGCCCTAACTTTAACTAACAATAACCTAAGGAGGGGATTAATCCCAGAGTACAGATGAGCAACTAGGACCCAATGTACCAAACTGGCTAGTTGATTGTAAATAGCACCAGTTGACCTTCCCAAGGTCCTTACTTGCCTCAAAGAATGGATTTAGCTTGTGGGGCGGGGTGGGGTGAGTGTGTGTGTTAATTTTTCCACTGCTCTATAGTATCAAAGACAACATAGAGGTGGGAATGCCAGCCTCTCCAGGCTGACCTTGTTCTTCCTCCATAGCAGCCCTGTCTTTGCAGCAGCCCTGGGCTCTGTTTGTTTTGCAATTACCATGGGTTAAGGGGCCCTCTAACATTTTCACAGGAGGGGGACAGGCACAAATCTCCCCCTTCCCCTTGATTCTTTGATTGTCGTTTCCTTTGCCTTTAACAGAAAATTGCATAATAACCATTAGTTAGGCACCTTTCCAAAGTACTTATACTCCATTAATGCAAAAGGACCATGTGAGGAAACAGCCCAGATGTCACACGCCAAGTAACAAAGAGAAAAAAGAAGGGGCCCTGGCTCTCTTTATTGAGGTCCCTTTACTGAATGGTGCCATATGAATTCGTATGGGCATATGAATTGTATTTCTTACTCTGTCCAAAACTCAGGGCCAACGCAAACACTATCAATGTCATTAACCAGACTTGGCCCATTAAGCCCATGTAAACATTGGTGAAAGTCTTCAAAGCTTCTCTCTGTTGAAGAAATTCTGTGTGTGTGTACATATGCATCTGTGTGTGTGTGTGTGTTCCATGATAATCTGAGCTATTGTGGTGACTAACCACACTCACTTTTATTCTGTATCCTTGGCCAGAAGTGGCCCTATTCCTCTAAAAGAAAAGCTATTGGTCTCAATTAGGAGGTGGAGAGGGAGAAAGTCAGTGTTGTCACTTTTGGAGTGACAAGTGGACACCAGTCTGTTGGACTAGCATTCTCTGAGACTCTTTTCACTGTGACCACCTTGTGGAGCACCCAATGCCGTTTCAGTCCATGTGGTTGGGATATGTTGACTCTCTTTGCTTGAGTTTGGCTGATGGGCACCAACTATGTCCCTGGTTATGGTACTTGATCCAAGGAAGGGTGTGTGACTTAAGTTAGTTCAATAGGACTCAGTGCTAGTGCTGTTGCAGTGATTCAAGGGGAAAAGATGGAGCAGACACGCAGAATCCACACCCTTCCCCAGAACCTGCTCAGTGCTCACTGTTCCCATGCATTCTGGCACCATCTATGCTTAGTACCTGATGTTTTCTCATGGCATGCAGAGTGCCTTGGAGTTAACGCTCCTGGGAGCAGCCATCAGCCAGTGGGAGTCAGAGATTCATAAATGTGCCTACTCATCCCTAGAACGAGACAGGGGTTCCAAGGGGGTAGCCTATATTGTCTCAGAAAAGTCCCAGGGGATTGAGCCTCAGTGGTGCACAGCAGTAACTGCCTTGCTCATTTGCCTTCCTTCCTCCCTTCCCCACTGACCTACTTTTCTCTCATTCCCAGATCGACCAGTTGCACTTGAACCCTCATCTCAGAGTCCGTGTTGGAGGGAACCCAGCCTGAGACAGGCGTGTGGGTGTCACAGCACAAACATCTGCCTGAAGTCATAGTCCTGCAGAAGAGATAGTACTGGAAAATAGAGTCGGAGCAGGGGGCATGTGTATCAGGCACAGCACATGGATACAGTCAGACCTGAAGGCTGTTGTGCACCTGGACTTCCCCAAAGACAAGGCACCTAAGAGCTGAGATTCCACCATTCTTGTTGGGAGTCTTCTCATAGTTCTTTCCCACAGTGCCCTTTCTACCATTGTCCTTGCATTGCAAGCATATGAATTCATCCCAAGGGCTACTTTGCCAAGACCAGGGTGACATGGTTCAAGTCCTTCACTGTAATTTCATGTAAATAACCTTCTGGCAGCTTCCTCTTCACTGCTGTGCTCTTGTCTGCCAGCCAATCTCGGGCCTGGGCATCCTCCAGGAAATGTTAACTCATCGCTTTTATGTACTTGACTGACCGTCATCTTGACATATCATGTGGCTGGTGATGAAGCCCTTAATTAGTACATGTCTCCAGCATCCTCCTATTGCCACCTCTTCCTCTATCACCCCCCATGCCTCCCTCCTCCCATCGCCATGTCCAAAGAGGAAGTGCCACCCGTTTCTCCATGCTAAACCCTTCGCTGTATTAACCGATTTCATACCCATGCTCTGTCATCCCTTTGACTTGTCAGCTATGATCCCCAGTTTGCACAGGAATAAACAAACCCAGAGAGGTTCCACTCACTGATTCAGGTCTTAGCTCTGTTATTTGCCTGGTGAGTGACCACACATAGATATTTAGCCTGTTGAAATGTCATTCTTCTGCAACAGAAAGGTAGGCTTTCTAACCACATGGCTTTACAGTTACAACGACATGAAATAATTCTTACAAAGAAGCGTGTTTAGTTCTGGCATGCTACAGATCCTCAAAACACGCGGGTACCTCATCACCACTGTCCAGCATTGAATCCCCCCCAAAAATATTGCAACTTGCAAACTGTGTGCGCATGCTTGTGAGCACAGATTCAACAACAGTGCTCCTGTTCTAAGTGTGATGTAGCTAGTCAATCACTGAATCCCCATGACAGCCTTTTGAAGAGGCTCTGCCATTATTTCAGTCACACAGTTAAGAAAAATGGTGCTCAGAGGGATAAAGGATTCAGAGTGGATAAGCAGTGAGACCAGGAATGTAACACACCATTGGGATCCATGGTTGGTAGATGGCTGGTGCCACAGAAGAATGGGATCTTAACTTTTTACTGGATTTTAATGATGGTACTTAAATGTATTCACACTTGGCTAGTATTTGTGCAAACCTAGAGGACAGAACTAGACAACTATTTGCGCGCTAATAACTAACATCTGATGTGGTTAATAGCTAATTGACTTGGAAGGATTGATGGAGTATCAGTGCTCAGCTTTGAAGACAAGACACTCACATCTTGGGAAGGGTGGGAAGGAGCAATGAACAATGGCTGTGAGGTGGGAACCAGCCTAGGGGAAATAAGGAAAAGGAAAGGGCTGGTGGTGTGGCTCAAGTGGTAGAGCATCTGCCTAGTAAACGTGAGGGCCTGAGTTCAAACCCCAGTGCTGCCAAAAAAAAATTACAGGGAAAAAAGGTAGCAAGGGCATGACACACATCATGTGTCACATAGACAAGGACAGATTGCATCACAACTTCTGGAGTCTCACATTCTTCATGGACTCTCTGGGAATCCCTGGAGGATTTTGCAAATGAAGATGCAAAGTGATGAGAGTTATAAAATGTCACCAGCTGCTGTATGTGCACATGGACCATCCAAAAGCTAGAGCAAACGGAAACCAACAGCTGAGGGCTCATTGGGAAATTGAGATATGGGATGACATCGTAGACTAACATGATTATTAAATATTTCACACAATACCTGGCATAAAACAAAAGTTTGGAAAACAGCAATTATTATTTTTCTCTTTTGGAGACCATTGTAACTGTAGCTTCCTTTCACCAGCAATCTGGACAAATGTATTCATGAATCGTTGCTATGACTCCCAAGCATCCTAGGATGCCTAATGTCAACTTAGATGGAGTCGTTACCTTTAAGTAACTCAAATTTAACTGGAGAGAGAAATGCGATTTCTATAAACAATTGAAGAAAGCCTCAAGCAAGGGTGTGAGCAATGGCTGGATGGTATTGTCTCTCTTAGAGATTTCTTCTAGCTCAAAGAAGAGAGGGGGCTGAGAAAGACATCACACTATTCGTTTCCCCTGAGAACCTCCTCTTGGAAGCCATTGTTCAGCCTTTTGCACTTGGAATACATTGATGAGTCTTCCAAAAGATGAAGTCTAAGTGCTCACAGATGGGCAGCCTACACTCTGGCCCCACCAGAGACTAACTTGCATTGAATGGAGAGGATGTTTTGTGGAAAGAGGGCAGATTCGCCCTGGGAACTGGTTGCTGAGGTCATTAAGTCATCCTTGAATTAAGAAGCCATGTGTAGTGTGAAACGTCACATCCTTTCTTGGAGAGAGCTCCACGGTTAGAAGTTGCACCCACAGCTCTTCTTCCTCCCACCACCATCTTAGACCTTACTGCTTGCAGAAATTAGGAGCCTTCCTCCTTCACACTGGCTGGATCCAATCATTTGTCCAGTGAAATCCTAAAACCAGATGCCAAATACAGAAAGACAAAGGAAGTAAAAACAAAGAGGAGACCACAGGCTGTTGAATGAGTCCAGCACACTGGAAACCCAGCCATTCTGCACTCAATTTCTATTAAATTATCTCTCATGTGTTGCCCCCCCTCACTTTTTTTTTAGCTACTCTTGACTATACATGGAAAAGGAGGACTTCCCCTCAATTTCCCATATTGAGACAATGGCCCAGTGTGGATTAGGTGACTCCAGACAACTAGGATTTGCAATGTTCCACAACCTTTCTGGAAAATGGAAAAGAACATTATATATTCTATAGGTCTGTTGCAAAGATCAACATGAACACATATAGGAAAGTGTAACTCAAGGCAGCCACACCACGGGGCTCAGCAAAGGTGGGGACTGTACACTTCCTGCACATCAAAATATCAGAGAAGCTTGGCCTAGTGGTGCATGCCTGTAATCCCAGCACTCACTCAGAAGGTTGAGGCAAGAGGATCAAAAGTTCAAGGCCAGCCTGGTCTACATAGCAAGACTCCATCTCAAAACACTAAAACAAAACGAAATAAAATAAATAGAATAGCAAGTACTTGGTTAGTTACTAGGGCAACACTGCCATATTGCCTCACCATTGCCATGGTGTGTGTGGTACTGGATTTAAATGCTTACAGTTGACAAGGACATCTCCCCAGGATAATGCAATCCAGATAAGAGATTAAATGGGCCAACCTTATTTTTGTGCAATGCTTTTTGGTTTTGAAATCACAGCACTCTGTGTTTGAACCACAGTTCAGCCAGTGGCGTCTGTGTAGCCATGGACCAGCCAGTGCTCATCTTAGGATTCCAGATTTTACATCACTCAAGTGAAGGTAATATTGCCACATTGTAAGTTCCTGTTAATCTGATATTTTATTGAGCCAACTAGAACAATGGCTGCCATTATATTATTTATAATATTAATATAAAATCTACCTTGCAACAATGGTAGATTTCCATGTGCAACTACACATAGAAAGGGAAGATTTCCCGTCAATTTCCCATATTGAGACAATGGCGTTTTTAGTCCAATGATACTTATAACAATGGTATGAGTGTTGACAATGACAGCAACATTTGCTTCGATATTTAGTTAGCATTGGTGCAACTTCGTGCAAGACTCAAGAGCAAGGAATATTTCAGTGAAAGATTGCAACCAATTTCATGCCTTCATCCATTCAGCAACATTTATTAATTTTCCTACTGTATGCCGGGCTCTGGACTAGGCTCTGTGAATACAGAAGTAAATATCACAGATGAGCTCCCTGGCTCCATGAGATTTCATGAGTTGTGGGTTTGGGGAATGAGGCCACAAACACAAAATCCATTAAGGGTGTGAACACTGAACGTGTCAGGCAGCGATCAGGTCTAAGAGTAGGGAGAAAGGGTGATGGAGTTTCAGGAAAGTTCTTTCTGATTCAATGATATCTAGGAGAAGCTTTTAAGAAGTGAGATACCCGGACAGCAGACATTCCTGGTAGAGGAAGAGATACAAAAATCCTGAGGTTACAGAGAAAGAAACTAACAAACACCCCAGGAGCTTGTCGGAGTTGAGAGGAGGTCTAGGGAAGTCCTCACCTAGCATGGGACGTGTTGCAAAATTGGTGTCCAATTCATAGTCTTTAGGGGGCCAGTCTCAGAACCCTGTTTGGTAATACCATCCATTTGAGCTCATCCGTGGTGCCAAGAGGACCTGGTTCTCATTTTTAAATGATTTTTTAGCAATTTCAATTAGTGGGCATCCCAGTCTCCCTGGGAGTCAGACCTTTGGTGTCTGCTAAGAATGGAAATGTCAGGCCAGGAGGTGCCAGAATCTAGTCCTAGTCCCCAGCACATGGCCTGGCCATGAGGCCTGTTCCGCAGACCCTCAGAATGGTTTCTGCCCCCACGGCTTCCCTGGAACCATATTCCATTGGCTCCCTGGGCTACATCATTGGTGACGTCTGGGCTGGAGTGCCCCAATTAGCAGCCCTCTGTCACCCAGATGTTTTGGGGACACAGCAAGACAAAGGGCTCAGCAGCTTGGGTGGCTGTCCTGGAGTCCAGCCTCTCTCTGGTTGACAGGCCAAGGCCACGGGCAGCCTCCCAGTAACTGCTTCCAGCCCACTGCCTTCCGGAAACTGGAATTCCCTTAGAACACCAGAGGTCTGAGAAGTGCAGAAAAGGATAATTAAATGGAATGTGCCCTGCGTCATGTTAATTTCTCATCTCCAAGGGTTTGGGGCCCAGACTGGACTAGGATCACAGGAATCTGCTTGGTTGTGAGCAGTGTGCAGCCTGGTGCATGCATTCCCGTGTCATGTCCAACTAAGGACTCGGGAACTTTCACCCAGGATGGAACCCAGTGTCCCCAGGACTTGCAAAGTGCCAGCTGCCATGCTGAGATCTTTCTTTGCAAGTCTCCCTGTGAGACCCACAGAGGGAGGGACAATTGTCATGGTGCCTCCTTTCCATGGAGGAGCATAGAGACTCAGAGAAGCTAAGTGGCCACAATATTTTTGCTCAGATGGAATCAGGACTTGGACTTGGGTGGTTTTGCTCCAGAACCCTTAAACCTTCTATATTCTAACAGTGCTCCCCTCCTCCCTTCCCTCATCCCAACCCAATCAGGTAGACCAGGGGCCAAAAACCTTTTTCTGGAAAAAGCTAGATTATAAACAGGATGCAGGTGGCTCACACCTGTAATCCTAGCTATTTCAGAGGTAGAGATCAGTAGGCTTATGACTTGCGGCTAGCTCAGGTAAAAAGTTCAGGAGACCCCCATCTCAAACAGTAACTGGGCACTGTGTTTCACACCTGTTATCTCAGCTATGTGGGGAGCCTAAAATAAGAGGATTGTGGTCCAGGCTGGCCTGGGCAATAAGCAAGACTCCATCCCTAAAATAACCAAGCCAAAAAAGACTAAGGGCATAGCTCAAGTGGTAGAGTGTTGGCCTAGCAAGCAGGAAGCCCTGAGATCAAACCCCAGTGCCACCAGGAAGAAAAAAATATCTGGATTATGAATATTTCTTTCTTTGGCAGTCATACGGTCTTGGTCATTGCTACTGAGAAGTAGTTTTTTGCTCTTATAGTGCAACAAGTAGTCAAACACAATACATAAATGGATGTGTACAGTAGTGTTCCAATAAAACTTTATTTACAAAAACAGGCAGCTGGCTGGGGTTGGCTCATGCCATGGGTCATAGGTGGCCAACCCCAGAAGTGGAGTGCCACCCATGGTATCTTTCATGGGGCCTCAACATTGGATTTCTTATTTGAATCTCTCTCTCCATTTGGTCAAGTTCCTTGTGGGTTGGGAATTAGATGAGTTTATCCTTGTATTTTCAGTCCTCAAGAAAGATATCTGGATAAATGAATGAGTAAGCGGATGAGTGAGAATAGAACCAAATTTGCCCACAGACAGAATTAGACTAGCCACTGTGTTTTAGGCTGAGTTTCCCAAGAGCAGAAGCCAACACAATGGCGAGTGTGCAAGTGTCTGGTTTGGGAGGTCACAGGAAGTTATGGCTGGGAGGACAGGAAGTGAGGCAGGACTGGAGGCGGCCATCTTGGGTGTGTTGCCAAGCAGGTCTGTGCTGTGGAAGGGGGTGTTTATCCTCCCACGTGGCTGGAGTGCAGCTTCCAGAAGTTTAACCCTTTAACATCCAGCTTGCCCAGACCAGGAACAAGCACACTCCATGACCAGGAGTGTCAAGAAGCCAGCTGATGGGCACCAAATGCCTAAACAGGGGCCTGACATTGGCCAAAGCCATTAGGCTGCATGGTTATGTAAACTAAGTTTTATAGAAACACAGCTGTACCCATCTGTGCATTGTTTACAGCTGCCTTGGGACTCCACCCAAAGTCCAGTAGCTGCAACAGAGAATGTGTGGCCTACAGAGCCAGAGGTATTCAGTACCTGCCAACTTACAGAAAAAAAAAAAAATGGACTGACTTCTGGTATAAAGGATAAAGGCAAGCCGGGAATCATATCTTCCAGTCATTTTTAAAAACTTTGAATTGCTCATATTTCAAAATTGGGAGGTCTTTCTTAAAAATCTGAAGTTAGGGTTTCCTTTGAAAGAACAGAAATGTGTCTTTATTGCAGTAACAAGGCCTCACGTGAAATCTTCCCTCTTAATTTTGAGATCACAGTATGGTATTGATAACAGTGTGACATTGGACAACCAACCTCTCAAACTTCTCAATCATCCATGAATGAAACTGTCTGCAGTTCCCTGTTTCTTCCTCCTCCAAATCTCAGCCATCTCCACTCTTTCTGCTTTTGTGACTTTTATTTCTTTATATACCCTGTGTCAGGAAAATCATCTTTCTGTGATGGGCTTATTTCACTTATCGATCCCCAAGACTCAGCCATGTTGTAGCATGTGTCAGGATTTCCTTTTTTAAGGGTGGATAATATTCCCTTACATATATGTCTTTATCCATTCATCCATGAACAGACGTTCATGTGTTCCCCATCTTGTAAATAATTCTGTCATGATCACGGGAATACAAAAGTCTCTTTGAGATCCTTTTTTCAATTCTTTCACACACAGGCAACCAAAGCCAAAGTGGACAAATGGGCCTATGTCCACGGAAAAGCTTTTGCCCAGTAAAGGAAGTGATCAACACAGCAGAAGGGCAGCCTACACACCGGGACAAAATACTTGCAAACCACATATCTGAGAAGGAGTTAATATCCAAAATATACACGGAACCTTTGCAACTCAAAAGCAAAGAAAGATAACTTGATTGAAAAATATTCAAAAGATTTGAATAGGCCCATCTCCAGAAGACAGACAAATGGCCAAGATATGAAAAAAGCACTCCTCATCACCGATCACAAGAGACACTGTGACCAACATCACAGCAACCAACCACCTCGCTCCAGGCAGAGCAGCTGTCAGGAAAACAAACGCCCCAGAACACGTGTTGGAGATCGTGGAGAAAGAGGGAAGGTGGGTCCTCTGTTGGTAGGAGTGTGAGTCGGTGCAACCCCACAGAAAGCTCCTGTGGGGATTCTTGCCAAGGTTAGAACAGGGCTCCCACGGTTCTGGCCATCACACCTGCTCTCCACCTCTCTTGGTTTCTGTGCTTTCATCCATTCGATGCCCTCATTGGTTTGCTGTCATCTACTATTCTCTCCTCCAAAGAACCCAAGTTTTAGAGTCATTTAGAAAGTGACAGTCCTTAAATTAGAACCTGCTAGTCTTCTGTGTCACCGAGTCCATCACGGCCCCTCCTTCATGGGGTCCTGTAGCTCTCGTGCTGCTGTGACCTCTTCTGTGGGGGACCCTGGAGCATGTCCTTCTGTCACATCTTCCTGAGACTCCCACACATTGCTGTGCTGGAAACCCACGGCCCTCTCCTGCTTCTTCACCCCAATTCATTCTTCCCCGACCCCAGGCTTTGGACTCACACTCAGATCTCAGGAAAAGCCATCCCAGATTGTCCAAGAGGCTGCAATGACAGTCTATGTCTGTCCTTGTCACTCTTCCTGAAGTGCCACCTCGTATTGGCTCCATCTATGCACCTGTCACAGGCAGCAATGGCGGAAGACCCTCGTCACAGGCAAACACCGTGTCCCCTCTTGGTTACGTATTTCTTTCAGCGTGGTGTCTTAATGACAAGAATTCCCTCATGAGTTATTATGTTTTCATTTAAATAATTGAGTCGCCTTTGGAAAACATCCTTACCAGGCTTCTCTCCCTTTTGTGGAACGTATACAAAATTAGTTCCTTTTCCTCTAATAAAAATCATGCTTTAGAAAAGAACATTAAAATAGCAGTTGGTTGTTGGAGTCGACCTTGGATTTAACTTGAAACTCTGCATTTATTAATGTGTGACTTTTGGGAATCTTTTGGACTCTTAGAGTTTCAGTTTTCTCGTCTGCATAGGGGGCACAATAACTAGGCTGTTGTGTGGGGGGGGGGTCAGTGAGCTAATGTCTATAAATTCCCAGCACAGAGTGAGCAACTATAAATGCTAAGCACATTGTTACCACTTTGTTACTCTGCAAGTAACAAGATCCCTCTTTAACTGTGTCTTAAACAGTACAAGCATATGCACAATCTCATCCAACAAAAAGACCTACGGTTGCAATTCCTGGGTTGACTCCATCTCCACAATATCATCCAGGACTCAGATACATTCCATGTTTGCTCAGTCATCATAAAACATTGACTCTCCATGATCATATTTGCTGCCTCATGGTCACAAGATGGCTGCAGCAGCTTCAGGTAAAATGTCCCCAGACCACAGGAGGCAGGGGCAGGAGTTTGCAACTGGCTCATAAGATTGTATAAGAGTATTTTTTAAGTGGAAATGCAGGCTTCCTATCCCCATCTGCCTTGCTCCTTCCTTTCAGCCAGTACCAAATCCTAACGTACCCTTAAATTAATCACGGGCAAATGGTAGCAGAATTCTAGGAATCATAACAAGAACCTTTTATGGTTATCGCTGCAGTTCAGGGAAGGTCCAGCCTTCTGTCTCAACCCAGGGCTCACCAGCCTTTACAAAATTGGGTTACAGCAGCCAAGGAGAAGGGACTTTGAGACTTTGGAAGGTGACAACATCTCCCATCTTCACTGTCACCTGTGGGAGTAATTCAGAGTGGGTTCCTGGACACCGGAACTCCCCCAAAACACCTTGTAACTTGTGCTAAGCCTCTGAGGTATGAGGCGTGGTGAGAGCCAGCCAGGAGCTGAAACCGCACTTGGGAACCTGTCACTCATCCTTAATACCAGGCTTCAGAGGAGCAGGCGTCAGCCCCAGAGCTGAGGCTGCAGGGGAGAGGAGGCAGGGGCAGGTGTGAAGGGGAGGAAAATGGGGCAGCCAGATTCCTGTGGTTTACAGACACTGGGATCTCTCACACCAAGGCCCAGAGGGGCAGAGGAATTGCAGGGTTGGCCCTCAAAGACATTTTTGACACTGATCTTCTGAAATCTGAATTACCTCCACCCCATCTCTAAACTAGGTCTTCTGGGGGCAAGAAGCCTGAAGTATTTCAGAGCCAAGGGAAGTCCTGGAAAGTCCTGGAAACTCACCCATCTGGAACACGGTGCATTTCACAACAGGTGAGGCCCCAGAGCCAGACATCTGCCCTACTATGTTTGGATAGAGGTGGTTCTGAGACCTAGAGATGAAAGAAAATATAAGACATGTGAGTTGGACACCCCACATCCATTCTTTCACTCGTTCATCTTACAACTATTTTAAGTATCTACCTCACGAGTAGTGTATCTTGTTCCAAGTACTCAGGTTTCAGTGTTTCAGATTTTGGAATATTTGCATAGACTTTTCTGGTGGGGTATCCTTAATCCAAAAATCCAAACTCTGATATTCCACAAAACCTGAAACTTGTCTAGCACTTTTTGTAAGCACTCAGAAAGTTTCCAATTTCAGATGACTTTGAATTTTGGAGTTTTGGGTTAGGGATGCTCAACCTGGTTGCATGATTCTAACCAGTGAGGTTGCTGCAGTGAAAAACTAACAGGTGAAAATCACAGTCTTCCTGACACTACTGTATGGTGGGAGACACAGGAAATATGTCCAATAGGAAAAGTTGATTGCTGTTTCCCTGAACTACCAACATATCCAGGTATCTTCTCTGAACCCGTGTCCCACTTACAAAATAATTTTTGGTTATTTGACGTCTGTGCCAAGCTATGGTGTGTCAGTTTGGCTGGGCCATGGTACCCAGATATTCAGTCAAACATGCAAAGGTGAATTTTATTTACCTAAAACAATGAAATCAATCAACTTTGAGTAAAGCTGTCTGCCTTCTATCATGTGGGCGGGCCTCATTCAATCAGGTGAAGGCCTGATCTCCCCACAGCAAGAAGAATGACCTTGGGACATGAACTGTAAAGTCAATTTTCCCCTGGATCTCCCAATCTTCTGGCCTATGCTACAGATTTGGGGCTAGCCAGTCTCCATAATCTCGAGAGGAAATTCCTTAAAATAAATAGGTCTGTAGATGTGTCCAGATTCTACTGGCTCTGTTTCCCTGGGATCTCTAACAGTCCTTACCCTCACTCAGTTCCCACACAGCCTTGTAGGGTAAGTCTTTGATTTCCATCCCCACATTACAGTGAGACTTTAGAAGTAAATTGTCAAGACTCAGGTCCTGAGAAGGCACCAAAGGCAGGATTCCAACCCAGGGCTGTGTGACAACCCAGATCTACACCTGAAGCCCAACCAATCCACCCCCTGGTGCTTGTCTCCCCATCTCACTCTCCCCAAGGATTCCCAAGGGTTGAGCAGGTAGGCAATGGCACTTTCTTTAACCGTTTTCTGATACCAGAGTGGTATAACTTGAATTGGGTCCCGGAGGACAAATTAACAAACAACTGTCTTGATTAAGGTTCCTTCCCCTGCAAGGGAAAATTTCTAGCACTAGAAATGGGAAAAGTCAGTGAGCCAAAGCTGTCCTGGCGTGCTTTGGAGAAAGACTATGGTAGTGACAGCTCACTACCTGTGTGTGGCAACAGGACTGACACACTGTCACAGTCGAAGCATAACCAGACAAGTTGAACTGTCTGGGCTCTGATCCTAATGACCCAAAGAGCAGCCGTGTGGCCCAGACCGAGGCTCAAGTTCCCTCATGGTAACTGTGACAATAAAAGCCACCACCAAGAGCCACGGTCAAGCTTAAGTACATCAGCACACGATGCACCTGGCAAAATTTCTGGTAAACCACACACCTCTGATAACCCCCAGTGCTTGCTTAGGGTGTTGCTGGGCTAGACCCAGATTTTAGGGTGTGTGAAACTTACACCCATGTGCGTGAATGGAGGTGCAATGTGAACAAAAAGCCAGAGATTGAAGGAATCTGGGGGCCAGTACAAGTGAGGGGCTCAAAGCCTAACACCTATAGCTCCCACAATTCATCTTCAATGTCCCCAGGTCCCCAAAGAAATAGACGCCCGATTATAGGGCTCCTTCAATTTCCAAATGCCACCGGTTACCTTGCTGCCCATGGGATGTCCCAGAGGATTGGGCCATGCGTCTTGCTCTCGTATGATGCTAAGGAATGAAATTACTGCAAGCGGTGTCTCTGAACTTGGATGTCTATGGCCTCCTCCCTCTCATCCCAGAGCAGGCGGTGCTCGTGAGTTCCCCTCCCAGCCCTCAGGGACCCCCCCACCCAAGAGTAAGACAGTTTTAAGGAAGAATTCGGGAAGGCCCAGGGTGGATCAGGGGTTGTGGCTGGGGTCAGATGTTTTGTTTTTTAAAAGTTGTCTTTAATTTTTTTTCAATATTGTACACTCGGACAGTGGAAGTGTGTTCTTTTCATTGAAGTTTCAGCAAGGAGTGAGTCAGAGAAAGAAAATAAAAGCAAACAGAAAGGCATTTTCACCCCATGTGCAAAGGCTGATGTATAGATAGTGAGGCGTGATTTTCACACATGGTACATGTGTGAACCATTGGACCTTTCTCCTTGTTTCTGTGACATCGACTAGGCTGGGGTGACAATCTGTGTTGTAGACGGGACGCCAGAGGTCCACAGGGCTTAAGGACAGCCTTAGGTTGCAGGTGAGACACAGGGAAGATTCCACAATCCTGACTTACTTATTTTCCATGAGGTAATACATCTGGGGATGTCTGAGTGGTTTTAGCTCCAGCTTAAAGATAACAGAGCCCCCCAAAAGTGAGGTAGCTTGTTCCAAGTCTCTTTATTATAATAATACTGATAATACTAAATCACTTGGGTTATAATTATGATAACAATAGCAGTAAGAAAGATGAACAGTGGGGGCGATGTGTCAGGAGCTATTCTATTTGCTTTCAGTACATGAACTAGTTTATTGCTTACAAGTGTTCTTTGCAATAATACTACTGTTAACGCAGTTGGTAAATGAGGAAACTGAGGCACAGAGAAGTTACTTACTGGTGAGTGGCAAAGCCAGGATTTGAACCCATGCTGTCTAGCTCTGGAACGAGCCTCCTGGGTGCCCACTGAGCAGTAAGTATGGAGGCTGAATGAAAGCCCAGCTTTCTGGATTTTCAATTCACCATGTCCCAAGGCTCATGTCATCCTTCTCTGTCCTGGTACCTAATCAGAACTTACCAGAACCGCCTATCTGCCCCATCCCCTCTTGCCAGGTGAGCCCCCACCCTTGTGCCCTCCCTTAGCATGATTATCCTCCTCTACTTGCTGTTCCCCAGGTGCTTGGCTGCAGACAAGCTGCTGAACCGCTCTGCACCTCTGTACCTTCATTAGCAAAACGATGGGAACTAAGCACCCCCCCAACTGTCATCATGGTCACAGGGAGGAAGTAGCTAAAGCCACTCACCATGCACTCAGCAAACCAAAGGCCAGGACTCGGGGCTGTAAGAATGAGAAGGTTGCTGGGTATAGTGGTTTACACCTGTAATCCCAGAACTCAGGAGGCTGAGGCACGAGGATTGTGAGTTCGAAGCCATCCTAGACTACTGAGACACTGTTGCAAAAAAAGAATGAGAAGTGGAATCAGTTAGCTTAGGCCATGTTTGGATGTGCTAACAAATATCCCCCAAATCTTAGGAGTGTGTAACAGCATTTCTCACGGATGTGATAGCTTTAGCTCAGCTCCACACCAGCCTGATTCTGACTCTGACACCATCTCAGTCTTGTCCCTTGCCTAGGGAGAAGGCGAGTAGCGATGGACCACTGCAGGGGCGGGGAACGGGTCTTTAAGCGTCTCCTGAGAAGTGGAACACATCCCCTAGGCTCCTATTGGTCCAAGAAAGTCACGTGCACAAGGGCATCAACAGGACAGCCACCTGTCATTTTCCCACATGGAAAGTCCCTTTAAGCAAAATACCATAAAGATGTCAGCGACCTCCTCCCTCTTGCCTCAGAGCAGACAGTGCTTGTGAGTTCCCCTTCCAGCCCCCAGGAGCCTCCCACAGCAGAGGTTCAAGCATTCTCTCTCTCTCTCTCTCTCTCTCTCTCTCTCTCTCCCTCTCTCTCTCTCTCCAGAGTAGTGGGATTATAGGTGTGATTCATGACACCGGCTTTCAAATATTCTGTACAATCACTTCTACCACAGTAGGAACTGAATCCGTTCAGTGCAGGTCTAATTGGGGACCAGCAAAAGATGCTGGAGGACCTTCAGGAGGGGACGCAGATTCACAGAGTGACAGGACAGTCTGACTGGAAGACAGGGCTCATGTGGGACTAAGTGCCTGGGGGCCAGAGGCTCCTCATCACGTTGGGCATTGGTGCTGCCCGAAGACTGGGGTTCAAACTCAGGACCTGGTACTTGCTAGGCAGGTGCCCTATCTACCACTTGAGCCACTCCGCCCCCACCTGCCACTGTTATTTTATTATCTCCTAGAACCTTTTCACGTCCCACAGGTGGCTTGTGTCCAAACCATGGGGAACTGGCAGCCTGCTCATAGACTCTTCCTGGATCCTTATGCTCTCTCTCCAATTGCTGGCTCCAGACTCCACTCCGTTTTCCACCTCCTCTCCCTCCAGCAGACACATCCGAAGTAACTCAAGTACGACCCACACCTTGGTATCTTCATACTGTCCCTGCCCTGAGAAGCTTGTGAACTCCTCCTCATCCCTCAGGACCCATTTTACAATGCCTCTGAGAACCAAGTAAGTGGAAAACACAGATGACAAGCCAGCATCTGCAGTATTAATTCCTTCTCAGTGGGAAAAAAAATAGCTCTGAAAACTATACACGGGGACATAATAAAACTTGATAGGAATATGGGAGTTTATTTTCTTTTGCTTATCTGTGGTTTCTGAGTTTTTGACAGCCTACATGTATTCCTCTGTAATGGTAATAAAAAGTTAACTTTTGATGTTTGCACAGAGCAAGTATCTACCTGCTTTCTTTGGGGGACGCTTCTTGAATAATCTTTTGCTCCACAAGACACACGTGTGCACGTGTTCACAGCACTCACACACACGCCCACACACAAGCCCAGGCACCTTGTGTATTATTATTTTGCTAGGCACGCTGCTTTAAAACGACCTGCTTCTCTCCTTCCCAGCCCCATATGTGTCACTTAGAGCTTAAGAGCCTGGGTACTGACTCCAGGGCCCAGTTCTCTGGTACTGAGTCCTGGCCTAGTTGCTTGCTGCCTCTGTTCCCTGATTATGAAAATGGACCCGGTGCTGGGTCCATGCTCAGACCAGACAGCAGCCCCGCCATGGCAGTGATCAGATGGGCCCGGCCAGGAGCCCACGAGTGTAGTCACACCCTAACTCAATAGCACAACGAAAGAAGCAGGTCTACGCGAAAATAAAAACACAGTGCCCGGGGACAAGGGACTATGGGATGAAGTGAGTGAGTGCTGGGTTGGAGGCTTAATCAGGGTGGCCAGCTCCACCTTGGAGAGAGGGAGGTTTGGGGGGAAGAACTTGCAGGAAGTGAGGGAGCTGTCCATGCAGCAATCTGGTGGGGAACATTCCAGACCAGGGACAGCCAGGGCAGAAGTGCGAATCAAAACCACCATGAGACTCCACCTCACCCATCAGAATAGCCATCAGCAAGAAGAAAAACAACAAGAAATGCTGGCAAGGATGGAGTGAGGACTTCGTGCACTGTGGCTGAGAATGTAAACTAGTTCAACAACTATGGAAGTCAATACGGAGGCTCCTCAAAAAACCGAAAATAGAATTGTCGTGTGACCCTGCTATACCCCTCCTAGGCACATAGCTGAAGGAATGTAAGTCAGAACACAATAGAAATCCTTGGAGCTCCATGCTTACAGCAATACTCTTCACAATAGCCAAGCTGTGGAATCTGCCTAGGTTCCCATTATCAGATTAAATGGAAAAAGAAAAGGTGTTATTTATGTGCAATGGAGTATTATACAGCCATAAAGAAGAATGGACTCACACCATTTGCAGGAAAATGAATAGAACTGAAGACCATCAAGTTAAGTGAAATAAGCCAGACTCAGTGAGACAAACACCATGTTTTCTCCTGTATGTGGAAGCTACAGTACTTTTGCAGTGTTGGGATTCGAACTTGGGCCAAGTATTCTAACACTTAAGCTGTGCCCCCACCTCTTTTTTGCTTTGGCTTGTTTTTGGGTGAGGTCTCACACTTTTCTTGGGCTGGCCTTGAATCATAGTCCTAGTACAGCCCCCCCCCACTAGCTGGGATTACAGGAGTTCACCACCACACCCAGCCTCATATGCAGAATCTAAATGTAAAGAAAAGAGGTGAAAGTAGGAGGGGGGGCCATTTAGAAAGAAGAAGGGGATTTGGGGAAAAAGAGGGAATAGGCGAGGGTAACGAGTGATTGGAAATATGACCACGTACAACATGCACAATGATAACAATGTTATTTTGTACAATTCATATGCATTAATTTTTAAAAAAACCCAATGGCTGGAGGAGACTGATGTTATGGACTGAACTATGCTTCCTCACAATCCATGTGTTGATGCCATAGTCCCCAGTGTGACTGTGTTTGGACACAGGGTCTTTAGGGTGAACTAGGATTAAGTAAGGGGGACTGGTGTCCTTGTCAGCAGAGAAAGGTACACCAGGAGTAAGTGGGCACCAAGCAGAGGGGACACAAGGACTCAGCCAGCAGTGGCTGTCTGCAAACCATGAAAGAGCCTCCCCAAAGACTACCTGTGATGGCAGCTTGACTCAAACGGCCAGCCTCCAAATCTGAGAAGGTGAATTTCTGTCAGGTACTCAGGTCTGGCCTGACCACCTGTGCTGACAGATGGAGCTGATGTCTTGGGGAAACGGGAAGGAAGCCGGGCTCACCTGGGGCCGAGTGAGTGACAATGAGTCTGTAATGGATGCTGAGGTTCCGGGGGACTGCCCGGGTGGCGACCAGATCGCTTCGGGTGTCATGGGCCACTGTACAGATTTGCCTTTTTCTGTAGGGTTACTGGAGAGCTGAAAAGTGACACACTGTGAACTCTGTCGAGCGTAAGTTGTAGGAGAAAGGGGTAGAAGAAGCTGGAACCTCCATGGAGTCTGGGAAAATGATCCCAGAAGAAGGTGGCACCCTCTTACCAGCTTGCGAGCAGAGAGTAAATGTCAAGGGAACAGACTTTCCTAGCAGACTGGGTGCAAGGGTGTGAGAGACAGAGAGGAGTGACGGATGTCCCCAGAGTTTATGTGACGAGCAAACTGGGAAGAGACCCAGGGGACATTAGCAAGGGGGATTGGAGACATTTGTGGTTGTCACAGAACCAGAAGTGTGGAGGCTGAGGATCCTGCTAAACGCCCTTGCATGTGCGGGACAGTCCCATGGCACAGCATGGGACACAAAGTGCCCAAGCTGAGGGACCCTCAGTCTGGCGGTGAGACATCGCAGGGAAGACTAGTATTTCCGGCACGGATATTTTCATTAACTCACTGGCCCCCTGTCTACAGATGGTGCGATGGCAGGAAGACACTTTGCTTCTCTGGACCTCAGTTTCGTCCTCTGTGAAGTGGGAATCCCCCAGTGCCAGCGGAGTATCACTGGGTAAAAAATGGAAAACTCTTGGAGTACAACTGAACACAGTAAGCACTCACAAATGGTAGCCATAATGACAGGAGGGGAGCTGGTGTCTTACTCACTGAGTGTCCCAGCACTGGCAAGGTGGTTAAGTACTCAATGAATGTCTTTGATAGAAGTGTCAAACTGATCATGGGGCTCCCGTCTGACACACTGTGTTCTCTCCAGGTTCTTCCTCACTCAAGCTGGGAGTCCAAGGTGAAGGGTGGAAGTCAGATGTGTCCCGTTTCCCTGGAGTCTGGAAAAGGAAGACAAAGTGAAGTGTCCATTGAAACCTAGCAGCAAGAAAGAATGGCGAACAAGAGATTAAAAAAAAAAAAAAAAAAAAAACAAGCCAAGGAATCTGTCCAGAGAAGTTTTTCCAAGGGCTGGGGCGGGGGAAGTCCCCCCACTGACTGAAGCCTGGGCTTTCTTTTTTTCAATATAATTTCATGTATTTACTGTCTTGCAACTTATAATTCCAATGTATTTACACACAAATTTTGCTAATTTATTAGTTAATAGGCAAAAGTTGTATTAGGTCCAACTAAGAAAGAGATCGTGCTTCCTTAAAATTATGATGTATAAAATATCCAGCTGGTCTTCATAATTTGCCATTGTGTCTCTTTCCAGCCACCTGAAAGAGCCCCTCCTGGAGTCCAGTTCCTCTGCTACAAAGGGCTCCATGGCCCTGAGGTCCCCAACTTGGAAATCACAGGGAGCTCTCAGCAAGCACCAAGCATCAGTCCTCTGATATAGAGCCACATGTCCAGGACACACAAGGGACTGGGCCATGAGTCAAGCGAACAAAACATCATCCTCACTTAGCTTGTGCTCTAAAGCCATGTCTGTTAGGATGGCTTTGTCACAGTGGTCCCCCTTTATCTCTTTATCCATGGCTTCCATTATCCACAGTCAGCCACAGCTCAAAAATACTAATATTTGACTTAATGCTTGCACAGACACATAACTTTTATACACTACATTGTTGTAATTGGTCTATGTTAGTATTGGTTATTATTACTAATCTCTTAGGTACCTAATTAATATGTTAAACTTTATCGTAGACACATAGATCAGGAAAAACATAGTATATATAGGGTTCTATACTGTCTGGGTTTCAGACATCCACTGGAGGTCTCGGAACATAGCTCCCATAATTAAGGGAAGACAGGGCCAAGCATGATAGTGCATGCCTATAATCTCAGGTACTCTAGAGGTGAAGATAGGAGGATCACAGTCCAAGGCCAGCCTGGGCAAAATTAGTGTGGGACTCAATCTGAAAAACAAACTATAATCAATAGAATTGGAGCATGGCTCAAGTGGTAGAGTGCTTGCTTAGGAAGCTGAGTTCAACCCCCTGTACCACTGAAGAAGAAGGAGGAAGAAGGAAGAAAGAGGGGAGGAGGAGGAAGAGGAAGAAGGAAGAAGGAGGGAGAGGGGAAAATGAGAAGGAGAAAAGAGGAGGAGGAGGAAAAGGAAGAAGAAGAAGGAGGAGGAGGAGAAAGAGAAGGAGAAAGGAGGAGGAGGAAGAGAACAAGAAGGAGGAGGAGGGCAGCAAAGCTAACTCAACCTGATGCTCATATGTGTATCTACAGAGATATAAAATCCGGCCTAACAGGTCACGCAGAGGAAGGGCAACCCCCAGTGCTGGTCCACTCCATGGCCTAAATGAGCCAAAGCCCAGATGTCACTCACTGCTATAATCTTGAGATTTAGCACAGTGCTGGCCACACAGGTGCTTAGAGAATCTTTGTTAAAGTGGAGGAACCCCAGCCTAGCACTTGCCTGTGTTTGCATGGTGGCAGATGTAGTTGTCAAAACTTGTCCAGACCCAAGCATGTCCAGGTAAAACAGACACTCATTTTCCTGTGTTTCTACATTTCTCATATTTTTTCCTTTAAGTATTTTGGGTAAATTTTAAGTATTCATATAAATTAATATATACAAGTATATACATAAATTAACATATAATGATACATGTAGCTCATATATGATGCCTATATTGAGTTTAAAGAGGAAAATTAATAATCACATAACTCAGTGTCAAACACAGGACTTGACCCTTTGAACATTCCTCTGTGCCCATCCCCAATTTTCGTCTTCCTTCTCACTCTCTCCTGACTGCTGATCTCTAGTCTGAGCGTTGGGTGATTTCTTCATTGTCCTTTCTGGATTCCTTTAGGAGAGAAAGCCATTATTCCCAGGAACACCCAGGAGACTGCCCCTCATGCTTCATTGGCCAGACGGGGTCATGTGACTGTCCATTACCCAATCACAAACAAGGAGATTGGACTGGCTGTTCTCTTTGAACTGATCAGGCTTTTAGTTTCTTAATCTTGAGAGCAACTTCTAAACTTCCAAAGATTGTTATAAAGATGAAATCAGAACTCTCATGCTATCCTATCAGGATATTGACTTTATCAACAACTGAATTTCTTGTGGTCTGTAGGTCAGCTTGTGGCCACTGAAACTATGCAGGCACACACACAAACACAAGTGCAGAACTGGGCAGTTCTGGGTGTATGTCCTGTGTCACTAACGTCCATGCCCAGGTAAGTTTCTATACACTTGCTATGTGCCGAGTGCTGCTATGTGTCCACGTCAGAGTGATGAGGCAAAAATAAAAACAGAATGCTGCCTAGTGGGGCAGGATTCAAGGACTCTTACAAGTAATTGCAAAATAGAATTCTAATAAACCCCACAAATGGGAAGTTGTGTCCTATAAGAGCACACGTTGGGGGCTATATGGGGCAGAATCCCTTGGAAAGTTTCTGAAACTTGTTCATTTGCTTTCATGAGAACTCAGAGTTCAATTTTCAGGAACTTTATTAAGCTGGTTATTAAGTACATTCATTATTAAGAATTAAATTCTGCCAGGCGTTGGTGGCTCACGCCTGTAATCCTAGCTATTCAGAAAGCAGAGATCAGGAGGCAGCCCAGGCAAAAGGCTTTTCAGGCTGGTGGAGTGGTCCAAGTGGTAGCATGCCTGTCTAGCAAGTGTGAAACCCTGAGTTCAAACTCCAGTACCACCAAAAAAACACTAAATTCTATACACATAAAACTTTAAATACTCTATGTACAGTTTAAAAGAGGTGACCTCATAGAAGCCATGAGTAGAACAGTGGTTAGTAGGGACTGGAGAGGAAGGGAGAAAATACAGAGATAGATGCTGGTCAAAGGACATAGAATTTCAGCTCAGGAAGAAGAAATTCAGGTCAGTTGTACAACACCTGTTATAAACCTGGTCACTCTGGTTAATAACAGTGCACTTAAAAATCACCTAACCTTAGATTTCTCAATGGTTTTGCCACAGATACAAACAAGAATGTAGGCAATAGATCCATTAATTAGATCAATTTAGACATTGTATTTTATATATCTATATATATATATATGAATCAAAACTCCTTGCTGTGTGCCATTAACGTATACAACTTGTATTTGTCCATTTTAAATTAATAACTAATTAATTAAAAATCCCCTGTCTATTTAAGCCACCATAGCTGGGCATTCTGTTACTTGCAGCTGAGTGCACGCCTAACTCATACAAGCGCATTTTCCAGCCGTAGGTATAAAAAGCTGTAAGAGGTTCGTTGGGAGACTGTTAGAACTTGGTACTGCTAGTGTGGTCCAAGGACCAGCAAACTGAGCACTACCTGGAAGTCTGTTAGAAACACAGTCCCAAGTCCACCCTAGACCTCTTAATCACATTTACATCTTAGCAGGTCCCCCAGATATTCATCCCGCATTCATGGATTGGAGAAACACCTGTTTAGGAGGTACTTGTGGAACAGTTAGGTATCCTAAACTTGCTTTGTGAACTCCTGCCTGCAGATACCCTGAGGATGCAAAGCCAGAAGCTACCCAGGCGAACCAAGGTTTTGATGGAGTGCTGGACCCCATCCCAGGCCTCATCAGGCAATTGGCATTTGCTCTGAGCCGTTATCCAAAGTGGTTGCAAGATTACCCAACACCCAGAAATGAAGTCTAAACATCCATCCCCTGGTAAACACATGCAGGCCCTTAAAAGTTCAAACTCCGTGTTGGGTCCTGACCTCTGAAATATTTATACACAGTGATGCACCTCCCAGATAACATCTCCAGGAATCTGCTTCTCAGCCAGGCTGCAAGGGGAGGGGAGTTCATAAATGTTTTCCTTGTGTATAATTCAGCAAGAGAGCTTTCGCTGGGCTTCCAGACACAGCTAAGAATAGCCAGGCTTCTTTGAAAGCTCAGGAGCAAAAATAAGTTTCTTGCTCCTCTTCTAGACACATTTTAGAAGCTCTCAGAGTTGGTGCTACCTTGGTGCATGCCAAGAAATACCCTTGTTTGCTGGAAGGGGTTCAGCTCTTGGCTGGTTTCTTCCTTGTCCTGTTCTTTGCCAGACTAGTTCAATCTTGGGTCATCCCTGTTTGGGCTCCTTGGTTAACTCCAAGTCTCCCAGGGAAAGATAGAGAAAATAGCAGCTTTCTTAAAACTCACGGGTCAAGCCCGACCGAGTTTTGTCTTTTCTCCTCATATGACTCTCCTTCTTTCCTTGACTTTGAGACTTCTCTCTTCCTCCTGAGTTTTAGAACATGGCTCCACCTGCCGCCCCCCACAATGTGAGGGAGAACGGTCAATCCCTGCTCTGCCTCTCACAGGCTGTGGGGCCCGGAGTAAGTGACTCTACCTTCCTGAGGCTCAGTGTCCCTGTTTGTGACATAGGCATTATGATGTCTGTTCATCCTTCCTGACAGAAACTTTGAGAACCTTGGCTAGATACCAGTTCTTTAAGGTTCTTACTGCTGTGCGTCTGGTGTCCAGAGCAAGGTTTGGCTGTTGTGGTTGGTATGTGACTCCCACAAGCTTGTATGCTGGGACATTAATTCCTCAATGTGGTAGTGACAGGAGGTGGTACCTAGTGGGAATGTTTGGGGTATGAGGGTGGAACCCTCAGGAATGGATTAGTGGCTTTCTCCTGGGAATGCATTGCTGTCATCACAGGACCTCCAGCCCCTTTTCTGGAACTCACATACCTCCTCTCTCCTGCCACCATTCTGCCATGACATAAAACAGTACAAGGCCATGACAAGAAATGGAGGAGATGTACTGCTGTGCTCTTGGGACTTCCCAGTCCCCAGAACCAGGAGCTAAATGAACCCTCTTTTCTTTACAAATTACTCAGTCTCAGGTATTCTGAGATAGCAACAGAAAATGGACTTATACATTGATCTACTGAAATAACTCAATATATATTTCTGGGATAATGAATTCTCACAGTGATCTGATGAGGTAGATATTATAATTGACCATTTCACAGACACTGAAACTGAGGCTTGAAACAGTTAAGTCAGATAGTCGGTGTGAGACAGAGTCAAGATTGGGACACACACATCCCAGGCTCCAAATCCCAGGCCAGCCCTTGTACAAAGCTGTGAACGTTAGCTATTTGAGTCCATATGCATAGCACTCTTCACACATTGGCTTCAGGACCTTCCACACTGCCTCCCCTCCCTAACCCTGTTTGCATTCCCCCCACATCTCCCCAAACCCTCCTGTAAGTTGGAGGATAACCCAATTTGATTAATTAAAAATCCACCTCTCTTGGCATGCCCTCCTAGGGTTTCACCAGCTGATAGAAAGCAGACACTCAAACCCAGGGAAGTAGAAAAAAGGTTCATCCATCTCCAGTGACACCCTGATGAAGGGACATTTCTGCTCAAGACCTCAGCCTTCTCTAATTTAACCTGTGCTTCTCCATCACAGGTGAATTGGGACCGCCTGTCAGCATTAGTCTTTCTTAAAATATGCTCTATATTCCTTTCCTCTCCATCCCTCTCCCTTCTTCTCCCTCTCTCTTCTTCCCCCTCACCCTCTCTTTTTCCCTCTCCCTCCCTCTTTGTCTCTCCCTCCCTCTTCATTCCTCTCTCCCTTCTCTCTCTCTCTCTCCCTCTCCTTCCCTTCTTCCCTCTCTCCCTTCCCTCCCTCACCCTCACTCTTTTCCCCTTCCTTTCCCTCTCTCCTCTTTCATTTCTTTCTGTCCCTCCCTCTCCCTCTCTCCCCTTCCTCAGTCTGTCTCTCTCTCTCTCTCATCCATTTTGTTACTACTTCACTCGAACTCTTTCCTCCACCTTTCCGAATCCTTCCAAATCTGCCATTATCTCAGGTCTCCTTTGAGTTTCTGACTGTGCCCCTGAAGCTCTCTGTAGTTCAACAGCTATAAAATCCAGATAATAACCCTGCTTTATCTGCCCCAAAGGGCTGTGAGCTAATGAAGGGGTGGCCTCTTGCTTTGAAAAGACTGGAGGGTTGTACAATTATCAGGGGTTATTATGATCATTACCAATTTCCTCTCCCCCCCCCCCATACTCATGCCAAAGTGCCCTGCCCCTCTAATACATATGCATGAGTTCCTTCTAGGCTGGGCAAGCCTGCTCCCTCTGAGCTTTGGTGAGAAGATAGAGTAAGTGGCAGAACCAGTTGGAGACGTCAAATAAGAACTGTTGGCACTCATGGATGCTGACAATTTCTGCATGGAAGTCAGCAGGCTTTTGTGATGGGAAGGAAGGGAACTGAATTATAAGAGTTCAAGACCTGCTACTGGAAGCTCTGAGCACTGCTCCCTTGGGAAGTTCCTTGCTGGATCTAGGAACTCAGATCACACGACTGTCTGTTGGTCAGTCCACGATTGGATCCTCTAAAGCACAGAGTCAACGGTTCTCCTCTTTCATCAGGGTTGACATTATGTCTGTTGATTTAGTTATTTATTTATTTTTGAGGTAATGGGGATTGAACCAAGGGCCAACTCACTAGGCATTTGACCCATGCCTCCAGCTTTTTGTTGTTGTTGTTTTTAAGATAGTGTCTTGATAACTTTTCCTAAGCTGGCCTCAAACTCCCAATCCTTCTGTCTCTACCTACCCAGTAGCTGGGATTATAGACGTGCACCACCACACCTGGCTTGTCTGACAATTCACCAGAGCTTTGCCCAGAGACCTGCCACATAGCACATGCTCAAATGAATTTTGCTAGATAATAAATAAGTGATTAAACCAATGGGTGAAGAGCAAAATGAATGCATGATCCTGTGGTATGCTCGACAAGCAACACATGCTCTGTGTGTTCCTGCTGCACCCTACTGCAGGTGGGAACAAGTCCTTGTCATCTTCCCCTAGGAGTCCAGAGGCAGCCTCAATCCCCAGTGAAGCCACCACCAATCTTCTGTCTAATGGCTGTCAACCCAGGGCCTCCAGTTTGCCAAGCACATTTGAAACACAGAGTTGGATACAAAGCCAAATTGCTACCCTCTAGTTGCCATACACCATGGAGCTGGCAGAATAAAGAAACTGATCTACCACCTAGAGCTGCTGTAGCAGGGTTCCTGCAGAAACCCTTCTTCCCCAGGGGTCAAGTGTAGGTTTTCTTGTCTTTAAGATGGACACATCATTTTGTGTGTGCACCCCATGGTTGATAAATTGCTAAGTCCTGTATGTTATGTTCTAATATTTTGAATCTGGTCTCCATCTCCCCATTGTCAATCCCTAGTACAGAAGGACATTGACGTTCAGTGGGAGCTGCAACAGTTCCCTGATAATTGTCCTGCAGTTTGCTATCTGTAGGGTGGCTTTAATCCACACCTTGATACCTAGGGCTACTTAGTGTTTGTTTTTACAGCAGCAGACTGTTACAAAGTAGCCTATGCTACTCAGTTTGGTAGTATTTACTTTGACAATTACCTGAGAGAAACAGTTAAAAGAAAAAAGATTACTTTGGCTCACTTTCACAGGTTTCCAGCTGTGGTTAGCTGCCTCCATTGCTTCTGGGCCTGTGGAGAAGCAGAACATTGTGGCAAAAGAGTACTGAGGGGCAGAGCTGCTCACCTCACAGAAGCCAGGAAGCAGAGAGACAGGAAGGGGGCAAGGACCAGGTACCTCTTTCCTGGTCACACCTCCAGTGACCTACTTCCTCCAGCCAGGCTCCACCTCCTAATTTCTACCACCTCCCAGGAAGACTATAAAAGTATGAACCAGTCAATGGACTGTCCCACTGATAAAGTCAGAGATTTTAGGATCCAGTCACCTCTCAATGGTGCCACCAGCTGGGGACTAAGCCTTCAACCCATGAACCTTTTAGAGGGGCACACTTCCTATACAAACCACAACATAGCCCAGAACTAGAGTTTCTGCAATTACAACTGAGACAAAGTATGACTAAAGAACAACCACACAGACTCTAGAGTCAGTCTTCTCACACCAATCATGTCTTTAACATTTCCCCATTGTGACCTCTTAACCTTAAATGCTCTGTGCCTCAGTTTCTCATCTGCGAGAGGGAGGTAAGATTTATGCTCATTTTGAGGGCTGGTTCTACAGTTCATGCATAGGGTTGTATGCAAAGGACTTAGCACAGTGTGACACACACGGTAAGCACCACATCAGTGTTATCCACTATTGATTTGTGTTCAACCTGGCCAGGCATGACGAGTAAGTATGATAGGTACATAAAATACCATACATAGCACTTTGTTTCTAAACAAATAACATGGTTATTTTTCTCTGGTCAGGCCATTTTACATCCCAGCTCCAAACATAGACACTCACTCCCCACCTCCACTCACAAGCGTCCTGGCCCCTGACACTTCTCCTTGGGGTAAGAAAAGGATTCTAGTTTCTGATCTTCACCTGGAACGGCTGGATGATAAATCCTACTAACTTTCCTGCCTCCCTCAGCCTCTCTTTTTTCCATTTCACTATTCCCAAGTTCTCAATCAGTGTCTGTTAGATTTTCAGGGGAGGAAAAAAAAATTACTTCCTAAAATGTTCAAAAGTCTTTCCTCGGTTTGTTATTAAAGCAATTATCTAGCATAACACACCAAAATCACCAAAGGTATTCTAATGGGAACCAAATGCTCCCGCCAGCAAACCACCGGACTCACAGTCTTCATTGAAGAATGAGGGGAAGGTGATTAGTGGAGAAAGGCAAGAAAGGAAAGATTTTCCACCTGGCCTTGGACAGTACATCAAAAGGCCGTCAGCAGATACTATTTATAATCATTATTGCTCTGTCTTTGGAGCCCTGCCGGTCTGTCTCTCCTTACCACCCCCCCGCCTCCCCCCCACCTGGAGCCTGGTTCACATGACTGTCATTCTTCAGAGCTGAGACAGAACCACCATGTCCTGGAGGCAGCTCACCTGTGTATGGGACCGGTGTGCCAGCTGTGGTCTTCCCAGGTGTCTAATACCTTTACAACCCTGCATCAATGTTACAATGGGTAATTGCTGACCATAAAACCCAGCGCCTACCACAGATCTGAACTCCCTGCAGGCCTCAAGGAAACTGGTGTTCTGGGAGTGTCGACCATGGTAGAGTGAATACTATGGAGAAAAAGACCAAGGGGCATGCATTCGTTCCCCTCCCCGAGAAAGCTAGGATGCACCCTTGGCTGTGCTTTGCACTAGGGACATGTTGGTGAAAATAAAAAAGATATCCCCAAATATTGACACTACCATGGAAGATGGGTTTAATCTTGAGCCAACTTCCATTGATTAGCCAGCACCAACGAAAAGCATTTCATGAGAAGATTCCAAGCTCAGAAGAATGATGCCGGCCCTGGGTGCCGTATGGAGGAAGAGCAGCACCCTGCATTTATGAGAAAGCTTGGTTAGTGTTTCTCTTCTTCGACTTGGATGTCCACGTTAATTAACTGGGAGCTTGCTTTCTCACACCTTCTGATATAGCAGGCCTGGGATGGGACTTGAGAGTCTGTGTTTCTAGCAGGTTCCCAGATGGTACATGAGCTGCTGGTCCATGGACCACACTAAGTTGCAAGTTTCTAGCAGGGTCTGTCACTGAAACTGCTACACTCCCAGATCCTTCATTTGCATCATCTAATTGCTGTCTAGATCACTGCAATGAGGAGCAGGGGATTCCAGGCTAATTCTGCAAGGACAATTTGGTGCCCTGCCTCAATTTCTGCAAGTTGAAGGTGGTGGTCCAGCCAGCCCAAGCCTTGAGCAGGTGGCTTCCATTGATGGACTAGGAAGAAACGAAAGCTCCCAGAGGGCTGCAGCCTCCGCTCAGAGCCTCACCCAGAAGCTCAGATGTTTTTCCAAGTCAACCCCAAGGCTCCCACACGTCTCTGGGGGCCTCATAAGCACTTGGTCTGAAGCTCCTGAAGATTACATTCCTGGGTTAGCCTGGCAGCAGCACCACCTCCTTCCTTTCCTGGCTGAGCAGATGATCACTTCAAAGGTCTCCTTTCTTGTGGTATTTTAGTACCTCTGGCTTTGGCCAGAAACCATCAGCCCAGAGGCGTATGAAGGCGAAAAAGAAGGGAAAGGGGAAACATTTGCCAACTCTCCTACTCCCACCTGAATAAAGCTTTTTGCTGGGAACTAAGCTTGAGTTTGGATGAAGATTCAGCAAGACGTAACAGAGCTTATTAGCACCTCATTTATCTTCCCATTTAAATCCACCAGGTAGGTAGGTGTAGTATTTCAACTATTCCATTCAATCCAAGCAATAAGAGGAGTGACAAAGAGCCGAAGACATCCCTTCTCAGTGATGAGGACACGCCTTCCCTAAGCAAGGGTGAGTAAGAGGCAGAGAGCAGGAAGACTTGGAGACCACACTTCTGAGTTTGAGTTCTGATTGTGACATCTCCTGCTTGGATGCTACAGTCCAGATGCACTGTCCATGTTCCTATTCCTCTAGGTTCATCCCTGCCCCAGTGTCTTTGCACCTGCTATTTCGGCCACTTAGGAGGACCTCTCACAAATCTTCATATCCAAGTTGTGCCTCATTTCTTCATAGAGATCTTCACTGATCACTCTGGCTGGGGGAGCCCTACCCTCCCTGACCATTCTTTAGCACAGTGACAGAGTTAATTTGTGTCACAGCACTTTTTTCTATCTGGCCTTGAATTACAGTTTTTTAAATTTACTTGTTTCTGTGCTAATTGTCTCTTAAACAAGCTCGAGGAGGGTAAGAATTTGTCTTCTGTTTACTGAAGACATCCAACACCTTTGAAAATTTCCTGCAATAAACTGATCTCTCTGGTTATTGTGATTGGTTCAGAGATAGTCATGTGATTCATGCAGGGCCAATCAGAAGGTCTTCCAGCCTTTTCTCCTGAGTTAATGGAAAGAGAAGTTGCTTCCCATTGGCTAAACAATAAAGATGGAGAGAAAGCTTGTCCCAAAGACAATCCAGTCCTGACCATAAGGTGCCAGCCATGCCTGAAACCAAGGAGATCTACCTTTAGCCTTTCAATTACAGGAACACTGTCAGCAACTTTTTTTTTTCCTTTTCCTTCCCCACAACTACTTTCAAAGCTTCAGCTGAGCTGGGTTTCCCTCCTCTACAACTGACAGTCCTGAGCAGTGCATGCAGGACAGTGGCCAGTGACAACCCTGCCTCTTCCTCGTTAGCAGAGTCTTCCTAGTAGCAGGCTGAAGCCTGGTCCCCCAAAACATGTTCGCCCAGAATCTATAAATGTGTCATTTAGAAAAGGGATCTTTACAGATAAAATTAAGGCTCTCCAGATAAGATCATCCTGGATTATCCCAGAAGGCCCTAAACTCAGTGACAAGTGTCTAGAGAGGCATACAAAGGGAAATTTAAGACACAGAGTGTATCAAGGCCACACAAGGATAGAGGCAGAGGGTGAAGTGATGTGGCCACCAGTCAAAGGAACAGCTGGAGTCCTCAGAGTATGGAAGAAGCTAAAAACACACAGAGGATGTACAGCCCAATTGATACCTTGATTTGTGCTCAGTGATGCTGGTGGTAGCCTTTTGGCCTCCAGAATGGTGAGAACACACATTTCTGTTGTGTGAAGACACCCCATTACTAGTAAGCTGCACAGCACTCACAGAACTCCAAATCCTGCTCAGTCCCACTTTCCTTTTCAGGAAAATGAAAATGCTAATCCTGCTATATTTCCATCCTAGAAGGGATTGAATGAGATCGGATTGACCTGGATCCAGTCCCCAGCTCTGTTGCTCACTAGTGTGAGACCTCAGCAACTCTCATTTTTTCGAGTCAATTTCTTTATCTGTGGGATGGAGGCCTTCAGAGGTCTCTTCTCAAAGAATTTGTTAAGCTGATTAAACGTAATAATGCAAGAAAAGATCTTTGGACAATGCCCAGCACACAGTTGATACTACAAAAATGAACACTACTGTACCTGAGGGCATTCTTGCATTCATACCATTGGTCTTACCTTCTTGGGGTGTGTGTGTGAGGGGGTCCACAGCCAAACCACAACAGCCAGACGCTAGTAGTTAATGCCTGCAATCGTAGCTGCTTGAGATGCTGAGATTGGGAGGATCATGGTTCAAGACTAGCCCAGGCAAACAATTCACGAGACCCCCATCACCAAAATAGCCAGTGCAAAATGGACTTTAGACTGGAGGTGTGGCTCAAGCTGTAGAGTGCTTGCTTTGCAAGTGTGAAGTCCTGAGTTCAAACCCCAGTCTTACCAAAACCAACAACAAAACCCTTAACTAATCATGACATCTGAAAAGCACTGATCTAAATTTGTCGATGCAATTGACAGAGGTGGCTGTGTAAGAATTACTGGGCGAGATGGCTTGACGCAGAGGATCCTGGGGCCCACCAAATACTCCTTCCACTGAGAATTCAGGAAGTAGGGCAAGGAACCCAGATTTTAAGTAAATAGGGTTACATGTGGGAGTCAGTCTTTGATATCATGATTCTGATTATTATTATGTATAAAACAGTTGCTGAAAGACGACCTGCCCCAGTGAGCACTCCCCCAGCGGGTGCGCCCTGGCCTCCTCTCTCCCTCCAAGCATCTGCAGCCAAGTGCACAGGAGGAAGCCGGAGACAGCCTCTCCCCACCACCAGTCCCAGCGGGACCATCTTCAGGGAGTCAGTGAGAGTTTTCTTGAACTCCCACAGCCCCTGTGATGTGGTGTTGCCTGTCGGGCAAGGCAGAAGGAACACATTCGAAGAATAACAGCTTACAGTGCAGCAAAATCCGTAAATCTCTGGTTCCCTAATTTCACTTGCAGAACAATAGTCAGGACCAGGCACCCCACCCCAATCCCAGGCAGCCCTCATCCACTGTTCCAAGGCCATTTGGAAAAGCTTTTTATCTATCGTTATTTATCATCTTAACTTTTTTTTTTAACCAAAGAGGCAAAAACTTGAGCACTTAAAAGAGTGTTTAACATTCTTGCCGTTAGCCTTGACAAGCTGAGGTTTCAGGAGCCGCTGGCCATGTCTGTGAAACACTCCAGGCTTTTCCAGGACAAAGTATTGGGAAGAGAAGTTGCTCTCTCTGAATTCGGAATCTGTCTCTGGGCTGTAGACATGTCTGTTTTCTGGCTTTCTCAGAACTGGATTAAGAAGAAAGGAAGACATTTTTGGGACTCAAGTCTCTACCTGGTTAAAAAAAAAAAAAGTAAAGAAACACTGGGACCATCCCATGTTTCAGGGACAAAAGAAAGCTCTCACACCTTCACACCTTTACCCCGTGTCAGTCACTCTTCCTTACCAACTATTTGGAAGGTGTAGAATTTGTAAAGCCTGTTTTGACTCCAAGTACCAAAACTTGAATGGGGACAGAAGGGATAATTCCCAGGTCAAGACCAGGATTTAATGAAGTATACAGGCTTTGACATTGAGTCCTGGTTCCATGACTTGCTGGGTGACAGCACCTCAGCTTCCCAATCTGAAAAATGGGTGTCAAAATACTTCCTCTGCCTTTAGATATCTGTGGGAACTTTAAAAAGGCCAGTCCAGCATAGAATAAGTTCTCAGAATAAGTACTCAGTGTACATGACCGAGGAGTACTCTCTTGGGACATTTGCCTAATTTCTCCGAGACTTTTTCTTAGCTCACCATGGGGGTACTCATCCTGATTTGCAGGAATGCATCGAAGTGTGGGTGAGACAGTGTTCTGTGTGTAGCACAAAGCTTGAGATACACAGCAAGTGAGAATCAAAGTGAGAAGTGGATTTTTCTGAGAATGGGTAGAATGTTTCTTTTGGGATTTTTTTTTTTTTTTTTTTTTGGCCAGGAGCAGTGAGGAACACTGAATTGCTAACAAGTCAATGGGAAAGGAGTCCCCACAACTGGGCAAGGAGACATTCCATCCAATAACCGGTGAGTGAAGTATCCCATGATGGGATTGCTGAGGGGACTATACAAGAGGATGAAATCTTCAGGGAACCCGGCAATCCAGAGCCTCGGGCCTCACTCTTCCCTGCCAGGGTGCCATCCTCCCAGCCCAGCCTGTGGGGACACAATATGATATGGTTCTCACAGTGCCAAGCGTGACTCTTGCTGGGACGGTCAGTTAGCACCATGTACTTGTTCTCTTATAACAGGCTGTCCTCAGCCCTCTCCAGCAATGATTTAATGTTCCAAGACTCTGAGATCAGAGCCAAAAATAAAATGGCAGGAATATCAGATGCAGAGTTATAGACCAGTCACTTATTCGGGAAACAAGAACATTTGTTTTGCCCACTTCAATAGTTTCTTGGGTTTCTTTAAAGGACTTTGTGGCAACAAGTGGCAAAAAAAAAAAAAAAGAAAGAAAGAAAGAAATCCCTAAAGCTTCTGAGAGTTTCCAGGGCAGAATTAAGGTGTTTCCACAAATAACACTGCAGGCGATTCACTTTGCTATTGATTTGTGGAATACAGCTGTGGACAGAACAGACAAATTACCCCGTCTTCTTGGAGCTGACACTCCAGTGAAGTGTGGGAGCAGATCACTCAGAAGGAAGACAAAGGATGAAATGGCATTTGTCACCCCTCCCTGGCCTCATTTTCCCTAATTAGAAGTTCTAGGCAGAAGATGTGCTGATGGTTGTGTAAACTGTACGTTGCACAATCTGGGGGCAGGGTGGGGTGTAAATTGCACAGCAGAGCAGGCCAGTGGCCTCACCTGGGACCTGATCTGTGTGACCCTAAGCTGCAACCCTGGAGGATGAGGAGGGAGACAGCACTGGGTTCTACTTATATGGATCCCAAACGTGTCAAGTGAGAAAAAGCACACACACACAAAACAAAAGGTGTTACCAATGGGCCCGTTCTTCCTCTGCTGGAGTTGGTATAGATATCAAATAACAACCACAAAAGCAATGTATGTCTGTCATCTACCAGGAAGTGACACGCATCTGACCCAAGTTAGGTTTTTAAAATGCATTATCTCTTTTAAAGCCAGTGCATCCCATATGGAAGTTATAGATGAGGACAATGATTAAATGTTAAAGTTTTTTTTAAAAAATGAGAGAAACGCTAGCTACTCTGATTTGATCTTTACACATTGTGTGCCTGTATCAAATGACCACACTGTCCCCCATCAGTATGTACAGTTAAGATAATTATAGCTCATTTTTAATAACAGTTAGAAAAAGGTATTATAACAAATAAGTTCCAACATTTTAGTGACCCCACATACAAGATTGTTTTCCTGTCTTATAAGGAACAAATCAGGCACCCTTGGCAGTGTTTGTCCACTCTGACCATCTATTCTGTGGCTGCCATGCCTTGGGGCCTCATCCCACCCTGAACCCATCCAAAGGGAAGAGTAAGCAACCAACAGATCTGCTCACTTTCCATTGGCCAGAACCAGTCACGTGTCCACTCTTACTGCAAAGAAGGCTGGGAAATGTAGTCTGGCCAAGATCCCAGAAAGAAGAAGAGAGAACAGCTGGAGTGTCCGACTCAGCCAAGCTTACTATTCCCATTTTACAGACTGAAAACAGAGATTGAAAGATGTTTTGTTTTGGTTTAATCAAAGTCACACAGATAACAGGAATTTAGCACCACATCTATGTGATTAAGCAACTAAAGAGACTGTCATCTTAAACAAAGACGCAAGCTGAAATATTGAAAGAGGGAAAAGTGCATTTCCACAAACATCTTTGAGTCCTGCAATTAACTCCCCAAGAGCCCTACTTCTCTTTTACTCTTTCTCTCCCTCCCTTCCCTGTCACCTTCCCTTCCCTTCCCTTCTCTCTCTCTCTCTCCCCCCTTACACTCAAATGTATCTCAAGTATCATTTCTGCTCTGAAACAGAAAACCTGTATGATATAAACAAATCCTTCTGCATTGGCCTCAGTCCCAAATTTGTGAAGGGGGGAGTGTACATTTCACTCACCCTTGGATTATTTTTTTGCAACATTAGCACAGTACCTGACACCCAGTGGAGGCTCAAAAACTTGTTTTAGTTTGATATCATAACAAGCAGAAAATTGTTTTGAATACATCTCACCCAACTACCAAGCTTTCAAAAATGTTTGACTTTGAATTAGTATTCTAGGTCATGATATATTTTTTAAAAAATCCCTTGTTTTCTGTATCATTTATAATTAAGTTTCATTGTGAGTTACAAAGCCTTAAACTAACAGCAGTTTGCATACAATACAAGCAGAGCTTTCTCTCACGTATAAATCTGAAGGGAAGATATCCAGAGCTAATCAGAAACTTCTGTGTCTCAGTGTCCCCAGAGCCTCAGATTTTTTTCCTGTCTGTTTAGGATGTGACCCATGTTCTCATAATCCAAGATGGCCACCCAACTGTGTTCACACTTGAATCAGAAATGAAAACAAACGAACAAAGGTCTGGGCTAGCTGTCTTTGGAGGGAAGGTTATAACCTATACCCTAAATTTATGACCAAATCTAGTGGCAAGACAGGCTGCTGTCTTTATTCTGGGTGGCCATTTGGCCAATTAATTCCCAAGGTATGTGTGAGGGTCAGATGGAGTGAGCGGGCATGAGAATGGATGTTGGAGGAAAGTAGTCACCTGTAGATACCTGCCAAGCTGGCCTCAATAGGAGATGGCACCATCTTGCTCTAGTTGTGTTGCTTCTTGCCTCTTCTTGGCAGCTCCACTTTTCCCCCTGCTCTTGCCCTCACTCACTCTTTTGCACACCTTGCTTTAACTATACATGTGAGTCACTAATCCAAATCATCCATTCTCAAGACCTTTTATCTGGCTGCTGGTTTTCTGGCACATGGTACGACTATACCCATAAGCTTCCCATCATTCTTCCTGTCTCTGTGTATAAGAAGGTAAAGTTGGTCCACCATGTGGTCTTTGTCAGACCCCTTCCTTTTGGTTTTTTCTTGTTCTAAATCTTCCTTATGCAAAACGGGGAAGCAAGGCTATCTGGGAACTTGAGAGGGTGGAGCATCTGGAAGTGTCCATGACGCTCGGAGCCCAAGTCCAAGTTCAGCTCTGCCTGAGAGCTCGGTGTCTGACACCATTGTGTGCTGGCTGGGTTATTAATTAGTATCAGTTATTAATAAAGCGTGGTCCGTTTCCTTGTGGGCTGTTAGTCTTCCTGTGAAGAACTCCTCTCTCTGCTTAGGGAGCAGAGGTGAATGATGAAGTGTGGTGATCCTTAGCGCCAGTCATTCCATCAGCCCATCATGGAAAATGTATCCCTACTTCTAATAGGAACATCAGTATATAAGGGGCCATGTAGACCTGCTGGCACTCCCTTGTCACAAATGCCCTTGGATATTTGCATAATACAGGTGAAGAAGGCAGTAAGGTAGAGAATCTTTCTCAAGCTCAGAAAGTTCTCTGAGAAGAGACAGACAAGGGCTTCAAAGCCAGTCTCTCAATTCTAGCCACCAGTTTAAACCCTGGCTACATCTTATCCCCTTTTCTGTCACTATTTTCTCTTGTTTTCATCCTCTTCATGAATTTATAGATTTTATTTTTGCATCACATTTAATCTCACTGTATTGTTCTTCCTTTTATTCTTTTTTTATAATCTCATTAAGTTCTTAATAGTGAAGAAGTTAATTGTCCCTTGTAATTGTGTGTTTCCATGTCTTCCCTCACTAGACATTAAGTGCTTTGAATTCCATGACAGGGTCTTTATTTTTGCAAGCCTTTTTGCAGTCTTGTCAGCCTTCAATCCATGTTGGAAGGAAGACTATAGTCCCGCCACCACCTCGTCTCTCTCCAGAGCGTACCAGAAAATTGAAATTCTGTTCCCTGGCAGGCGAGTCACTGGCCTATTGAGCAACCTCTGGGCTTTCTTTGATCTGTGTGGGTGTTCTTGGGGCTAATGAAGTCAAGCTGGACCAGCAGCCTTGGTCAGCGTTTGGTACCATAGTCCCATGTGGTTTTGGGAGCATAATTGCAACACAACTCTGTCCACCATACTTGTCTGTCAACTCATTATATCAAGTGGGCCTCCAGAATATCACAACTCCTGTCAGCTCACACTGTCCTTCTGTCAGGGGTAGTCTGAAGTCACTGTCTCCTATGGCATACAGGCTGGGCATCTGAAGATAACTAGCATTTATTGAGTATAGTTCAGTCGATCCTTAACAAGCATCAATTCAACTCATCTACACAATAACCTCTTGAGCTAGGAACTAGCATTGCCTGCATGTTACAGAGAAGAAAACAAATTATTTGGTAAGTGTGAGGAGCTTTCTCAAGGTCACAGGTGGCAGAGCTATAGCTTGGATCCAGGACTTCCAGCTTCAGAGCCCATGCTCTTGAACACTCAAGATACAGAGATAACCAAAATGGCAGCCCTGTGGGCATGTAATATCCACCCCAATCCCTGCTTGGCATGCATCCTGAAAGTGCCAAGTTGACCTCATGGGAACCACCAATGGCCATACTCAGGGCCTTTTCTCTGGCCATTGTTGTGCTGCTTTGAAATGATACAAGGTGAGAAACTGGTTGTCACCTGTTAGGTTGGAGTTAAGCATGCTTGGGTCCGATTTTCAGCTCTGTTACAAGATGAGGAAGCATCTTTCAAGCTCTCTGTGCATTGTCTACTAGTCAGCATAACAGAGTCCTCCATCCACAGTGACTGGCCCTCAGAACTCATCATATGAGCTCATCCACCCCTAGACGGCCATGTGACCAGGCCTACACAAGCACTCGACAGAGCTAAGCCTGTAGAATTTCATGCTCAAGATTCTGAATGTAGAGTTGAGAAGAGAGTCATTCTGTCTTGGAGTCTTCATCTGCAGTAGATGAGTTTGGTGGTGGCCATCTTTGTTCTCCATATACCTGGAGAAAGGAGAGCCATGAAGTCAAGGAGCAGAGGGGAAGAAAAATGAAGGCCACATTTTTTTCTAGCTCCTCCTACCTGTTCTTTCTTGAAACCCCCCCTGCATCCTTGCCTTTAGGGGCAGGATAGCCTTCTTTTTCCCTCTCAGCAGGCTTTAGATTTTGCTACTTCTGATTGAAAAGATCCACCTCTGTTCCCTTCACCTAGGATATCATTTTCCCAACTGTTTACCCTGTTAGCCACTTTTCAGATTCATCATCACTCATTATTTACACAGCATTCTTGGCACATATCAGTGCTTAATAATATTTAATTAATCAAAGTGACACTAATACCTAGTGTCACAAAAAAATTCATTCATGTCTCTGAACCTGTTTCCCTAACTGTGAAATGATTAACTTCCCAGTGGGCCTTGGAGACTTAAGATGAGAAGAACGAGATGCTGGGTGCATGGGAGGCTCTCAGTGAATGCCCACCACTCGGGATGGTGATAGTGCAAGCACCAAAGATTCTGGCATCTCCATGAAAGGCATTTGATTTCTGCCTCAGGTAATGTCCTTTTTCTGTGTCATGGTTACACTTCCAGCAGGGTGAAACTGTAGGAGAAGAATAAATGGAAATTAGTTTTGCCCTATGATTCCCAAATCAGAACCTACTTTCGTTTGGTGTCTCTATGCCCCATGCAGTGCAGCTGTGCTGGGGATTAAGTGAGGAGCACAGATCAGTATTCTCCTGAACTTCTGTCCTGTTCCATCAAGATGTCTGTCTGGGTTCATCCCAGACTCCCTGTCATGCTAGCCTCCTCTCTCACAATACCCAGATGTCATATTGGGCTTCAACTCATGGAACTGAGAAGACAAAAAAGCATCGGTGACAAGATCTCTAGGCTGCCTCTAAAATAAATATGATTCCTTTCTTCCCACTCTTCATATTCTATGCTGGGCCATTTTTTTTTTCTCAGCTGTGCCAGCAGGCCTTAAAGAGGACACTATGGAAGAAAATGGATCAGGGTGGTGTAATATATCACTGGAGGAACTTAGAACGCATCACTCAACAACTAACAAGTCCACAACCTCTGTCCCTTGGATATCCTTTGTGTGAGCCCCACCAGCACTGTGTCACAATAACCTTAATCCAACTGTGTAAATTCAAAAAATTTCCAGGGCTTGTAAAAGACTGGTACAGGGTAGTCTGTTAAAATAATTCATGTGTTTGGGACACTTGCAAAGAAAAGAGTGGGGTTTTAAAATAAACCACAGTGTTGGTGACCACCAATATGTCAGATGTTGGCGGAAGCCATCAATCTGAGCTCATATTGCGGTCGTGTGCACAATATTTTTCTTTAATCAGCCTATTTTTCTCTCATGGCTAAACTGAATGTAGTAATGTAGTGAGGAAGGCTTTGGACTATAGCTAATTTGTAGCCTGTTACCTCATTTGGGGCAAGTAACATTTATTTGGGACTCAGGTTGTCGACCTGGAAGGCAAGAAGACTGTACTGTAACATATCTGGTTCACAGGTCATAACTCTCCATTGTTCCACCCACAGCGAACATCACTAATCAATCCTTTGTTCTTTCTTGTTGAGCCCAGATGTGGTCTCAGGCACTTTCTCAACCCAGATGGCCGCCACCAAGCACTGAAATAAGAAACTTCTCTGTCACTCCTTACAGTAGATGATTTTTGAGCCATCTTTTATTACACAAGCACTTGTATCATACCCTAAGTAAGTTTGTAGAACTTTTTACTTTTATAGCTTCAGCCACATGCTACAAGCTCCTTCAAAAGAGCATCAGTAGAGATTAAAATTTCCAAGTAAAATCGGCACTCGCCTATTTAAAAATGGCAGTCCGATGTCATGGTCTATACTTGTAATCCCAGTACTCAGGAAATTGAGGCAGGAAGATTGTGAGTTTGAGACCAGCCTGAGTTACATAGTGAGATCTAGTGAAAGAGAAAGAAAGTAAGGAGAGAGAGAGAGAGAGAGACCAGGAAAGGGGGGAAGGAAGGAAGGAAGGAAGGAAGGAAGGAAGGAAGGAAGGAAGGAAGGAAGGAAGGAAAGAAAGAAGGAAGGAGAGAGAGAAGAAAAAAAAAGAAAGAAGAAAAAAAAGAAAGAAAGAAAGAGGGAGGGAGGAAAATTAGTGGAATCACACATTCCATAAAACCTTCAGGAGGACATGCAACTAATTGCAAGAGAACCAAATGGGGACCAGCTCACAGTGATTCAGATGACAATGGTGGATTATCAGTCACCAAGATATGCACTAGATTGAGAAGACAAGGACAATCCCCTGGACTCAGAAGCGAGCCTCCTCCACAGACTGCACTCAGTCCATCACTTAGTAGTGACTCATTTCTCCTTCAGAGGCCAATGGAGGCATGTGTCTGTTTCTCAGAAGTTCTCAGAAGAAAAACATGAAACTGTGGCTAGGTCTGAGGAGGGTTTTGCTTAATGTCACAGGATTGACAAATCCTTCTTGGAGCTGGCTCAGCTGTCAAGGCTGACATATGGCAGACTAGTACTTCCCTAAATCAATTCTACTTTGGTTGAAGAGAATCTCTGGTCCAGATGAGAAAAGAACATGGGCCTCACTTTCAAAGTCCTGTTTGTGTGCTGGTGTTTCTGAACACAACTGATCCTGGCCTCAGGGCACCACTCTGCCCATGGGTTCTTTTCCCACCAAATCCATTGTTAAAGAGGATGAAACTAGAGTCCACAGAAGGAAGGTGGCTGACATTCTACTTTGGAAATATGGTTTATGGAACACATAGTGGCTTAGCACCCAAGTTTCCAGGGTGTAGATCCTCTCAGATTTGGGTAAATTCCTTACAAAGAGAGTTGAGGCAAAAAGGGTCATGGTGTAGACAGGAGCACATCTGTGGTTGGAGCAGGAGAGAGATCTCAATCTCATTTGCTGTTGCTTCTGTCTAATGTACACATGAATCTCAGAGTGCTGGTACCTGAGATACTGCACATCAGGCACTTAGCACTGTGCCTCGCAGGTGGAAAAAGCCCAGCGATGGAAGATATGGAGTGGATAATTACAGAAACATCTTAAGTAGGCTCCTTGCCTCCAACGCTGTCTTCTCTGTCCGTCCTCCTCTCTAGGGAAGTGATGATGAGCGTGACGATAAAGGGTGATAATGGCTTTCCCATTACCAAGCACCTTCTTGCCAGTTAAGTGTTCAACTCTATCCACTGACACCATCCTCCCAATGGTTATAAATATTGTTGCACCAATTTTAAAGTAGCAGAAAATGAGGTTCAGACAGGTTGAATTAACTTGTAAAATCATACAGCCAGTAATTGTAGGAGCCAAGATTTGAACACCAAGCCCTTGTAGTAATCACTTTGTTATGCTGTTTCTGATTTACTTACTCAACATTATTATTATTGTTATTATTATTATTAGCAGCACTGAGGATTGAACCCAAGGCTTTGCTCATGCTAGGCAAGCATTCTATTGCTAGAGCCATGTCCCCCCAGCCATTTTGTTTTTATTTTGTTTTTTAGATAGGGTCTCACTAACTTTGCCAAGGCTGGCCTTGATCTCCCAATCCTCCTGACTCTGCTTTCTGAATAGCTGGGATTACAGGAGTGAGACACCATACCTGGTGGACCTACTGTTGATTTGAGGTACACCACTCCCATTTATGGAAACACAGTAAGGAAAAAAAACACAGACAGTCTCTATTTGCATAAAACTTGCTTTTTAGTCAAAGACAATAATCAACTAAAAAATGACTTCAGACAGCATTACACTCTAGTATAAATAACACAGTGTGTCATAGAATAAATAGGGGGAGGAAGAGAAATTAAACTGGGTGTGAGATGAGGCCCCTCCAAGGAGGACACAATGAGATTTGGACAGAAGAAGCTGTTCTCATGCAAGAACCTCAAAACATATCATATCAGACATGTGCAAAGGCCCATGAGGCAGGAATGAGTACAAGGCAACTAAAGTAGCTAGAATGATAGAAGTGACAGTCAAGAAGGAGGTGAGTTGAGGAGGTAAGGTGTCCTTAGCATTTGACACAGAACTTGGTGCACAGGAGATGGTCAATGACTCAAAAAGAACAGAGAGTATCTCTTTTTTATGAAACTGGTTCCTGACTCAGTTTTCTTTACATTTTGCCATGGGAAACTTTTACTCTTTCTCTCTCACTCATAAAGTAGTTTGGGAAAAGCCAAGAAAGAGTCCATTGATAAGGAGAATAGACTGGATCACTATCTGAGCAAAGTGTCCCTGAACTCATTCCCACACCAAGAATTTATTGAGATCCTGGTCAGTACCTTGTCACTAGTGTTCCTTGTTTTTATGTGAAAAGTGACATCAGTCCATTATTCCTCTGAGAGGAAGAAGTGGAGGTGCAAAGCGTCTGATCATTGGAAACCTGGGTGAGCCACAGTGCTCTGTGTCCCTGGAGGGGTTTGAATCCTCTAGCCACTGCTGTCCAGCTGAATTGTCCCGAGCAGTCTATTTACCCAACTTCAGTTTCCTCACCTGTAGCATGGGGAGAATGACAACAGCTTTCTCACATGAAGACGCAATGTGCTCTGAGCATCTGGTCTACCCTGTGTAAGCCTAGTATACGGTGAGTGCTGATAAGATGGTAGATATTGTTCTTTCTTATCTCTATCACTATGGAGATAACTGCGACTCATGCAGGAATTTGATACAAATATTTATCCCAAGAACTTTACCCAGGAAGTGTTACATTGAAGGGGGAACATTGTGTTAAGAGCCAACTGTGATAGTCCTCCTGCCTACTTGCTGGGTTGTCCTAGGTAGATCATTTCCCCAGTCTGGGCTCTGAATACCAGGGTTTACTTTCCAACTCAGATATTCACCCACCCCCAACAGGGGAAGCGTCAAAGCCAGGCAAGGTTAAGCTTTCATTGACCTATAGGGTGTGTCCTGCTGGAGCCAAACTTGAGGAAGTAAATGCAACCCCTCCACACTGTGGATGTTGTCACATAACAGCTTCCATGTGGGAATGACTGTGTCAAAACAAGCTTTCTTCTGCCCTACAGGGTCAGCCTGGCTTCTGAAAATCAAGCAGCTGACCGAGGGGCCAGGTCCAAGGATGGTGGGCGTTGGAGCTCAGAGCCTGCTCTGCATTCCATGGTGGTGATGTCCTGCAATGGGCCAGCTCCTTGACAGGGAGGAAGCTCCTGCAGGTTAGGATGACCTTCCTAGCAACGTGTTTCTTTGATAGCCTAAGCAGCAACTTCACAGAGAGAAGGGGAGAGAGGAGGAAGGGAAGGGAAGAACAAAAGCATCCTCTCTGGTCTGCCAAAAGCTCATAAAACTGTAACAGCAAAAGACCACATAAACACATTGAGAGAAAGCAGATAACTAGAGACTGGAAGGTCCTAGAGGGGTAGTACGGCCAGGAGGCAGGTACTTTCTCTGTCTTGGAACTTTGGCTCATGCATTGTAGTTGAATGCAGTTGGCACATAATAAATACTAGAGAAATATCTGTGAAATGAATGAACGACAGGAAGAAACCATTGTGGACTGGGGCTACCAGGGAAGGTGTCACTGGCTAAATGGGTTGTAGGTGATGAATAGAAAGTGAATTGCTGGGAGATGGAAATAATTCAGGAAGACATCAATTTTAAGAAAGATCCCCATGGGAGTATGATTGTGCTGTGTTGGGAGATGTATTAGTCAGTTGAGGCCATGCTATCCTGCAGTCAACTTCCCTGAAATTTTAGTCATTCACAAAGGTCAACTTCTTACTCACGTCTTATGTCCACTGGCAAATGTCAGAAGACCCTGTTATACACAGCTTCTCAGGGACCCAGGCTGGTGGAAGCTCTCACAACTATGAGCTGGAAGCAAAGAGGATGTTAAGGACCAGTTTTTAAAATGGGCAAAGCACAGAAAAGAGTGACATTGTGTCATTTGTGGCAACAGGTATAGAACTGGAGTGCATTTAGGTTAAGTGGAATATGCCAGATGCAGAAAGACAAATACTTGGGTTCTCATGCATATGTAAAAGTTTTAAAAAGTTGGTCTTATAGAAGAAAAGAGTAGAATTGTGCTCAATAAAGGAAAGGAATGGTGGGGGAGACAGAAGAGAAGGAGGCAGGCACCAAAATATAGTTACATGGGAAGAACAGATTCTAGCATTGTACAGCAAAGTAGGATGGCTTATTATATGTTTTATAAAGAACTAGAGGAAAACATTTTGAAGATGCCCAAAGCGTAGAAATGATAAATGTTTAAGAAGATGCAAGGCTAATTACTCTGTTTGATCACGACCCATTGCATACACACTGTACCCCATGCCCAATTATGCATCAATTAAAAAGTAAATAAAAATGTTAAAATAGACAAAAGACTTCAACATATATTTTCCCAAATGTCTAACATGTATATTTAAAGGTGCCTGACATGACTAGTCATCAAGGAAAGGCAAGGCAAAACCACAATGAGGTATCGCTTCCCACCTGCCAGGATGACTGCTATCATAAAAGACAGCAAGCATAGTATTAAAATCAACAACAAAAATGGAAACCCTTGTAAACTCTAGGTGGGAAGGCAAATCAGTGCAGGCAATATGGAAAACAGTAGGGTGGTTCCTCAAAAACTAAAACTAATTTGTCATATGAAGCTGACACCTCATGTCAAGTGTATATCCAAAGGAGTGGCAATGAGAATTTCAAAGTGATATCTGCACTCCTATACTGTGTCAAAAATTTTCACAAAAACCAAGATAAGGATGCAAACTGAATGAGCACTGACAGATGAAGACATAAGAACAATGTGGCATAAAGATGCAGTGGAATATTATTCAGCCTTGAAAGACAAGGAAATTCTGTCATCGATGAGCTTGAAGGATATTGTGCCAAGTGAAATAAGTCTGACACAGAGGACAAGTGATATGTGATCCCACTTCTATGAGGAAAATAAAATAATCAAGATCATAGAAGCAGAGGGCAGATTGGTGATTGCCAGGGGCTGCAGGGAGAGGGAGGTGGTGGGTGTTGGTCAAATGGTAGGAGGTTTTGGTTATGTAAGGTGAATAAATGAGAGATCTGGTTATAGAATAAATGATGACTGTTGTTACCACTGTGGTGTATGCAAAAAATGTTTGCAAAGAGAATAGATCTTATGTTAAGGGTTTTATCACAAGAAGAAGAAGGGGGAGGGGGAGAGCGAAGGGGGAGGGGGAGGAGGAGGAGAAGAAGAAGAAGAAATAATTAGGAAGGGAGGGAAAACTTTCACAGGATCACAGGAGATGAAAATGATGACATAGACATGGTGATGGTTTCCTGGGTATATTCTTACCTCCGAACTCCTCAAGTTGTGAACATTAAATATATACAATTTTGTGCGTATCAATCATATGCAATAAATTGCTTTTTTTTTAATGAAGTGAACTGATAATAAAACAAGACGGAGAAGACTGGGGACGTACAGTGGTAGACCACTTGCCTAACATGTACAAGGTCCTGGGTTTAATCCTCACCACTGAAAATAAAATTTAATAAACCAAGAAAGGCAGAGGCTAAATTAAGTGGGGGAGGGGGGACAGGAATTCTGTTCATTTTCCTCAGAGTTCAGAGTTCCTTGAAATGGGGGAAGACTGTGAGACTATTATCTCAGTATTTCAAAGGACAATAGAGACATTTTCTTATAGCCTTAGATTTTGTCCAAAATATGTGTGGGGATGGGGAACTGAAGAAAAACTAAGAGTACATCAGACCATTGCCCATCCAGTCTCCTGGCCTACTGGGCAGACCCTAGGTTCCAGAAAGAGACCTGTCGCTCTTAACACTGACATCGGTCATCCCAGAGACCTCTGAAAGCATTTACATCCTAACCACCAATCTCAGAAGAAAAAAAAAAGCACTGTAGGCCAGTAGTTCTCAAAGTGTGGTCCCCGGACCAGTTGCAAAGGTCACACAGGAAACTGCTAAAGTGGTAGGCTCTCAGGCCTTCCATTCTGAGCTACTAAGGTGGGAGACAAGATGGGCCCAGGAGTGCGTATTTTAGCAAGATCTCTGGGTGAGCCAGACACAAAGCAAGGTTGAGGAAAACCAAGGTCCTTCTCAAAGTGTTTATCGACCTCCAAGCAAATAAAAACTGCAGAATCTCAGACCCCTCTGTGGACCTACGGAATCAGAATCTTTATTTTACCAACATCCCCATCCAGGGGATTCATTTGCAAGCCTTGGTCCCAGCTATGGCACACATAGAAACCATGTGGAAAGAAACTCCCACTGCCTGAAGTGACTCCCAGGATCCTAGCTTAGTTGGTCTGGGGTCTGACTTGGACCCTAAGGTTTTTAAGAATTCCCTCCAGTTGATTCTAACAAGCAGCAAAGTCAGAATCTCAGGAGGTAGCCTGTAAACTCAGCCCTGGTCCCCTAGGTTGGGTGTTTCCCAGAAAGGGAGCGAGAATGCCAGACTGTTTTTGGCCCTGTTACCGCCACTGTCTTTACCTGTCTTCAGTCAAAGAGGGAGGCCTCCCGAATCAAGGGCTGTCAATCCACCCCCTGTCAACGCCTCATATTTGCAAAAAAAAAAAAACATGCTTGAGGCCCGGGTTCAGAGGGAGGGCAGGGCTAGGGAGAGGTTTTATTACATAAAGCCTGCATTCTCTGAGGTGGGCGTTAATTAATTTCAAAGTAGGCTGAGTGATGAGGGAGGGTTCGGGCAGCAGTGTGAATAATACAAAAAGCTTTCAAAAAAGTCCAACTGCTGCTTGGAACACTTTCACGACATCTGCAGCAGGTGATTGGAGAGGAAGGCCAGCCAGCCATCTTCTGCCTTTGTCCACCCTGTCCAGAGATGCTGACCACTCAACAGAACCTGCCCTCTCTTTTCTTTGCAAAAAGAAATTGGAGCAGGAAGAGTACACACGTGGAAGGTGGAAGGGTCTGAAGAGGGCCAAAGAAAGGGAGTTCAGGGGAGTGGGGGAAGAAGTGAGAGGGAGGCAGAGGAGGGGCAGCTTTAGAGGTGAAAGGTCCAGATTCTTCAGGGCTGGCTTCTTCTCTGCACCATGGGAACTCTTTCTGTCATCCTTGCTGCCCTTATCCTCCCCTTGCCATCCTCATCCTCCCCTTCCTTTCTACCTCCTCATTTTGTCTCCCAAGATGCATGATCTGATCCCTCCCAACATGGTGGGCAATACCTCAAGTCTGCACAGTCAGCAGCCCAGAGGTCAGATGGTTTGGCACACGAGGACTAACCTTGCCATGCTAAGTGGCAGAACAGCATGGCCAAAGGCAGGTTCTCAGGGGACACCCCAGCCACCCCCCAAACCCGGAATGCCAGGGCCCAACATTTGCTCTCTTTCTTTCTTTTCCTTCCCCCCCCCCAAAAAATAACTTTTATCTCATTTGTACAGTCTCTTCTTGCTCTCTTTCTTAAGCACCAGCCAAGGGGGAAACAGGAGACAAAGATAGAGTGACAAGATGGCTTTCAGCTACCTTCCCTGGTCAAGCTTATCACATGACAGCATTTTAAGAAAGACCCCTCAAAGAGTATTTGCTCTGAGCAAACATGGTGCCATCACTCCAAAGCCCCTGAAATTCCTTTTAGGACATGGCCTTTGGAAATGTCTAGAAGGACATTTATAAATGACACATGAAAAGTCCTGTTATGTTATTCATTTCGGTTTTAAAGAAAGATTCATGGTTGCATCTTAATTCATTGACCCCAAATTAGTAAAATCAAGAGACTCATCTATTTTTTCATAATGATCATTCCTGCAGGCCATTTTATTCTCTCCCTAAGTTAAACTGACCCTCAAAACTTCCAGATCTGGCCACCAATAAAGAAATACTCAAGCAAGATTTCTCAGCTTACATTCTTCCCTGTCCTTTCCCCATAAACACACACACACACACACACACACACACACACACACAACTTCTAAAAATACCCTGAATCATAAGAGGATTTTCAGGAGAAGATCCAGCCTCTGAAATGGAACTATTGGCAGAGAGAAACTAATTTGGGAGATGATCCCTAAAATCACCCTGAATCACGCATTAAGTGTTCTTAGTCATTATTAATCAACTCAGCCTCACTTCCTCTTTTATGTTCCTAACAGTATTTGGGACAATCCCGGCTCTCAGCAACTCAAGTTTTCCAGGCATCTGTCCTCAGATAAACAATAAAAAGCAAGTATATACTTGACTCGGCGTCATAGTAGGTGGTTTACCTCTCTCTTTCCGTTTTCTTTGGCGATCCTCTCCTCTCCGATCTTGAAAGGAAAGACTATTTTAGCACCAAGTGAAGTCAATTCACCAAGTCATTTGGCATGCAAGGCCCTGTTTCACATGGTGTGTGGGAATCCCTGGCTGCCAAAGCTGGGCTTTTGCCTTTCTTTCCTCCTAGAGTGACAACAGGGAGAATGGGATTGGGGCTGCACAGAAGGCTGCGTGGAGGGTTCGAGGCCCATTTCCAGTGGGATTGTGCTTGCATCTTTAGCTTTTTACTTCTTATATTTAATAAACACTCAAAAGTTTGCTTTTGAGGAAATGAATAGAGGGAAAGAGGGAAGAAAGAGGGAAGAAAGAGGGAGGAAGGAAGGGAGAGAGGGAAGAAGGGAGGAAGGGAAAAAGGAAAGGAGGGAGGGAGAGAGGAAAGGAGGGAGGGAGGGAGGAAAGAACGAGGGAGGGAGGGAGGACTGGGTGAATGCATGAACCCGTGAGCCATGAGACTCACGACTTGAACAAGAGGAAATGAATCACCTTATCATGCGTCTCCAGTGAACTTTTCACAAATATCAAACCCAGGTGGCGGTGAGAACATGCTCCCTCCCAATTTCCATCCCACTTAAAAACTTATGATGGAGGTTGGATTCCACATGGATATTGTTTATGAAGGACACTGTGCCCCATTCTGCTGAAATGCATTGCTTACTATGAAAATCAAGAGAGGACTGGGGAGTACACCAGACTGAAGGAGCCTGACAGACACCTGACACTCAAAGAACCTCATGATTCTGAAACTGGATCACTTGGCTACAAATAAACCATTGAGATAATGAGTTAAGCTGGATTGGGGTCCAGAACTGTATGGTAACAATGTATCCATGATCAATTCCTGCTTTTGATGGTTACATTTTGATGACAGAAGGAAATTCCCTTGTTTTAAGAAATAACTGAGTAAGCTTTGCACAGATGGCTCACACCTATAACTGGAGCTACTAGAGAGGTGGAAATCCAGAGCATCAGGGTTCAAGTTCAGCCCAGCCAAAGAGATGGGCATTGTGGTACATGCCTGTCATGCCATCTACAGGGAATGTGTAAATAGGAGGACTACAGCTCAGGAAAAAACACAAGCCCCTATCTGAAAAATAACTAAAGCAGAAAGAGCAGCCTAAGTGGTAGAGCGCCTGCCCAGCAAGTGCAAAGGTCTGAATTCAAACCCCAGTACGGCCAAAAAAAAAATGAATAAAATAAACTTTAATTAGTTGCAGTAGGGTGAAAAACAACAACAACAAAATCTTAACCACAATATGGACCTATGTTGTCCCTGTCATTCCCAGTATGAAGCTGGGATTGACCTCTAGCAACCTCAGAAGTCTTTAATAAACACTCCCCCAAGCCACCCTCCAAAAAATGGTAGGCACAAGCATGAAAAATAATTGAGTTAATCTACTAAGGACAAACTTCCAGGAAGAAAGTGTACTTCTTAGATGGCGTTGATCTTTGAAGTAATAGAACGTACTTGGCGCATTACAAGATCTCAGGAGCCATCACAGAAATTTCGTGGCTTTCACCCCAGAAGAGCAAGAATTCCAGGCACAGTTCTAAGGCAGTAACTTGCTATGGGATACACCTGTGGAAGTTTCTGATTCTTTGAAGGAAATGCTTTAAAAAAGAAAGAAAGAAAAGAAAAGAAAGAAAGAAAAAGAAAACCCTCCTCTGCAGAAGAAATGTCCTCAAGTCATAGCAGGGTCAGGTTTGCGTAGGGAAGTTTTGGTGAACACGGAACTGAACAGATGCCGGAAAACCTAAGACTTTCATTTGAGAAGAGAAGAGGGATTTATTAGACCACTCGATTAAAATTCCTGTATTTAAGACAGATTTCACAAACACTTAATGGGGTTTTCCCACCCGTTAAGAGCCAACCAAAGGCTCAGTGTTCTATTTTAATAGAGGCAGTAACTCCATTTCATTTATAGACTAAACTGACAAAAAAAAAAAGAAAAAAAAAGAGCAGATCTCGCCAGAGAAAACATGACTTAATACAAGTTACTCAGGCCATGTATTTGAAATAAAGGCTTGTCTGTACCCTTGGCAATTTCTTTTCCTTTTTTTCTTTTTTTTTTTTTTTTTTTCTGTTTTTGGGAGGGAGTGGTGATTTGGAAGAAAAGAAATCCTGTGGTTGGTATCCAGTGAAGTTAACACTTCAGGGGCAGGACCTCCACCACATACAAACACCATGAATTATAATTAGAGAACAACCTAGTTACACGTGGAGGTGCACGGGGTCAGGCAGGAAACCTCTCCAACAATCTCAGCCCTCGGCTCAGGAATTCTGGCAACTGGTCTAAAATGAATGATCCCCAGGACAGGGAAAGCCAGGAGGAGGAACGAGATCCAGTCTTCAGTCACAGTGATACTTAGGACATTTAGGGAACACACAAGAGGAGATGCCTGCAATCGTTTTAATAAAGAGGCCTTGAGACAAGGAGAGAAAGCACCACCCCTTGTTTGCATCGATCTCCCAGAATTCATTGCACGCTTAAATTGCTAGTGTAGGTATAAAGTCTGTATAACACATTTTTAAGGAAATTTGGAAAACTCTCATTAAAACCTTTAAAAAAATATGTGAGTATCCATCTCTACTACTATTTCCTGAGGAAATAATTAAACAAGACTCCAAAATGATACATATTTAAGTATAGGGATACTTATTGTAGAGCTGTCTAGTGAGCATCAAATATTAGACATTCTCTAGAATATTTATTATATAGAAAATTGGGATGAATAAAGAAATAAACAAGGAAATATGTAAATGGCATACCATGCGATCTTTGAGGAGAAGGAAATATATTTATAAGTATGGCATAGAAATATGTCCCTGATAGATTAAGTTTAAAATAGCAAGATATTAAAAATATAGAGGGCTGGATGTAGTGAATTATGCCTGCAATCCCAGCTACTCAGAAGGCAGAGATGGGAGGATCGTGGTTCGAGGTCAGCCTGGGCAAAATGTGAGCAAGATTCTGTCTGAAAGGGCAAGCGCACGGTGGTAGTGTGTGTCTATAATCTCAGCTAGGTGGGAGGCATAAGTAGGAGGCTTGTGGTCTGAGGCTGGTCCTTAGCAAAAAGCAAGGGACCCTATCTGAAAAAACAAACTAAAGAAAAGGGGCTGGAGGCCTGGCTTAAGTAGTAGAGTGCTTGCCCAGCAAGCGCAAGGTCATGAGTCCAAACCCCAATACCACCAAATATGTGTGTATAAAGTATTCTTTCACTTGTTTAAGAAAATAAATAAGTAAATGTGTGTGTTTGAATACATAGTAAGAAAATATTGGACGAAAACATGGTATGCTGCCGTCTATTCTGCAATGTTTTATTTTAGATCTTAAAAAATTGTGCAGCCTTTTATTATGAAATCTTTCACACAAGAGGTACACAGTAGAAATGACACTGAGTGAATCCCTATTTCACAGAAATGCAGTTAACCTGATGGACAGAGTTGCTAGAAACGAGCATGTGCTGGTGAGCGTGTTGCATGTCTGTATCGTTTGGGGTTTTAGGTATAAGACATGCTACAATTTGAAAAGGCTACTCGGGTATTTGCAGCAGGGAAGAAAGTCCATCTTCCACAGCTCCTCTTTCTTCCCTAGAGCAGAATTAAAAGCAAAATTCGGACATACCCTCTCTCTAATCCCAGCTCTGCCATTGACCAGCCGTTGACACAGGGAAGCCATCAAGCATCTCTGAGTCTGTCCTTCCCTCTGTTACATAGGACGCTCCTTTCTTCCTGTGAGGATCATGTGAGGAAGTGCTTGCAAGGCCTGGCCAAGTGCCTGGCATGGGATCTTGTCCACTTAGCAAAAGTGCAAGGGAGCACCTGTGTTTTCAGCCCGACAGTGGGTGAGAGTGTGGGTGGCAACATGGCCCCCCAGAGAGAAAACAGAAAGATGCCCCTTGCTGTCCACCTCCCGCTTGGCACTGTCTCCAGGGCAAGTGAAGTAGGAGAACTGTCTCTCCCTACATCATCTGCCTTCCATGTGGGGGACCTGTGACTGCAATTAGTGGCACAGCTTGAGTACCTACTATGTGCCAGGCCCTGTCTGGGCTCATTAAGCAATAACCCACTGAGTCACTACGATTGCTTCTGTAGAGAGACCCTATTGTTATTCTCCCCCCTTGATCAGTAATTAAGACAAAGCTACAAAGAAGTTATGTGACCTTGTCATAGACACCTAGTTGATTGGGGATGGGGTTGAGATTAGAACACAGAGCCTGAGCTCTAAACCACCAAGGCACACCTGTGCCCAATAGCTAAAGGGGAAGTCAGAGTAGAATTTAGAGAGAAATTGAGCTTCTACCACAGACAGCCATTTGCCAAAGCCTTGCAAAGAGCCTGTGGTGATCAGACCTCAGTGATCTTCAGTGTGGATGCCTTTCATTCTGGCTGGGATTGCTGGGATCTGCCCCAGAGCCTCTGATGCAGCAGGGCCTTGATGGAACCACTAATGTGTGTGACTCCTTCCAGCCTCCAGGTTCCACTTTCTGAGCCACTGGGGTGGGCGCACAAGGAGGCACTGGGTTTGGGCAGACAGGGAACAGGGGCAAGGCAGGCTGCAAACCACCCACCATCTACCTATGCAGTACCTCCCCTAGTTCCTGCCCATGGCACAGTCAGGTTTGACAAAACGCCACATCACAAGAATATTTTTAAAGACATATAGCAAAACTACTTGCTGATTTATACAGCCCTATTATCCGTTGATTTCAGCATTTGCCTGATGTAGTATTTAAGCCATACCTGGCTCATACCTGTAATCCCAGCTTCTCAGAAGGTGAAGGTCCTGAGGATCATGGTCCGAAGCCTGCCCTGGGCAAAAAAAAAAAAAAAAAAAAAAAATCAGACTCTATGAAAAATAAACGAAAGTAAAAAAGGGCTGGGGTTGTGGCTCAAAGGACAGAGCACCTGCATAGCAAGTGAAAGGCCCTGAGTTCAAGTCCCAAAATTGAAGCTGTCTTCATAGAAGTTTAAATGTAAGAGAACCCTAAAAATAAGAGAGATTTGTTTGTAGGCAAGTTCTTGTAATTTCAACTCTCTCAAATAAATGTGGTCTGAGATATTGTATTAAATTTAAAAGTTACTGTCATGTCGCAATGAGTCAAATATTCTTGAATAATAACATTTCAGAGGTTGGAGAGAACTGTGCTGATTTTCTTGTTGAGTTGCTTTAGAGGAGCATTCAGAAAGTAGGTTACCAAGTTCCCACTCTTGTTCCAGAAGATGCCTTCATGGCTTCCAAAGACCAAGAAGAACACAGTCCAGTTACCCGGACTCAGGTTTCTCCTCTGCTTTTCAGCCAACATGACCTTTCTCTACATAATTGGAGTTTGTCTCTGAGGATTTCCTTGAGAAAGGATTTCTGCTACTAAAAGTAGGTTGAAGACCACCAAGATAGAACATCTCAATGATTAAAAAAAACAAAAACAAAAAAAGACAAGACTTTCCCTTTTGGGAGTCAATAAAATTATTTCAAGTTTAATGGGGGAAAAATGGGCCATAAACATTGTAAAATTTTTTCCTGAATTATCCCTTTTGTCCTTATCCCTGAACTAAATGTGTATTGTTTTTTGTTTTTGTATCTTTTGGGTTTAGAGGAAAATAAGAAAATCTCTCTCATCTATTTCCCCCCAACCCAATTTCCATGTCACTACCTCCAGGCAAAACCACAGTCCATTTGTACCTGACAAGGGCTGCTTTGGTGATGTTACAGTGATAAGGACCTGGCTGTCTTTGGTTAGGCCTGTCACTAACCAGAGCCCTGGTTTCCATACTTCTCAGAATATAACATTACGATTCATGTAAGCCACTGCCTCCTAGCCTTTAGTGTGCATCCAGAACTCTTGTGAGTTCTGGAGTCTAGATTTCCCAGGCCTGTCCCAATCCACTGAGGGTAAGTTCTGAGCAGCACAAGAAAGGCATTCTCATCCTGTATCCTGAATCCTGCCAGAGTCAGCATCATGGTTGAAGGTGACTTCACCGTTTGAACATGAAATCCTGCTCAGCACACTTAGACATCAATAGATGCATCGGGGAGCCCTTGCCCTTCGTGGATGGCCCTTTCATGGTCAGGGTTCTCTACTCAACACTACTGTGACTTTTTTTTTTTCCTTGCTGTACTGGGGTTTAAACTCAGGACCCCGCACTTGCTAAGCAGGCGCTCTACCACTTGAGCCATGCATAGCCCTTCTTGTTCTGGTTATTTTGGAGACCAGATTTTACTCTTTGCTGGGCTGGCCTGGACCATAATTCTTCAGTTTATGCTTCCTGCAGTGGCTGTATGACAGGTACACGCTACCTTACCCAGCCACTGGTTGATGAGGTCTCCAGAAGTGTTTGCCCAGACTGTCCTGAATCATGATCTTCCCAATCACTGCCTCCTGAGTAGCTAGGATGATCAGGCATGATCTACTGGCATCTGGCCTATGGTGGCTTCTTTACTGTGTCACAGGCTGCCAAAGATGGACAATGCCCCTGGGGGGAGAAAGCTCAGGCTGCCAGACTCAACAACTCCTAAGTTCATTGCTCTTGGTTCTGGAGACTGGAAGTTCTGTGGTCAAATTCAGGGCATGCTACTCACACTGATCTTCCCTCACCCCCTTTAGGAGCCACCTGAAGAGTCCAGCAAAAGTTAAACCTGTCAACTCAGCATTCCTTGCCTGTATTTGACTATGGTATCTTTTTCCTATTAACAACCCTATCAGTATCTGAGGAGCACCCTCCTGCAAATGCTGATCCAGCCTGTGAGCTGCTGCATGTAAGGTCCAATGGCTCTCTGATTTGTAATCCTTAAATGCAACCAGAGAAAGAGAGGAAGTAAGACCTAGCGCAGGGACAGGAAAGACATAGGTTGGCTGGGGGATTTAATTGACTGATAGTAATCAGAGAACTTGAGTGTAATTGCTTGTGTTGTTTCTGAAAGCATTTCAGCCAGGCTGGTGGTCCGACATCCTAATTAGTTAATGGGTACAGGAGGGATTTACATGTTTAGAAATGAAGGCTTATTGGATCAGCACTCAAAGATACTAACATTTTTTGCAAATTGACATTTTCGTCTAAGACCCCGATTCTCCAGCTTCAGTGAGCATCGGATCCTCTGAAGGATTGATTAAAAACTCAGATCACTGGGTCCCGGCTCCTGACATGTCTAGTGCCACAGATCTGGAGTGGGACTGAGAGTGGTGCTGGCACTGCTGGGCCGAGGACCCCACTGTGAGAAAGAACGTTCTAGAGGAAGGCCACACAGAGGGGAAGGGAATAGCTAGTGATGTGGGTAGAGCAAAGAGACCAAATGGGAGAGAGGAAATTGAAAAGAAGAGGAGGGAGAGAAGATGGTGAGGATGAAGGAAAAAGAAGAAAGAGTGAAAGGAAGAAGACAGTTATTGAAAGGAACAGGTGACATGAAAAGAAGGGAGATGCCTAAAAGAAAGAGACAGAGGGAGAGACTGAGTCTGCAGAAGCTTGGGGACCTCCAAGGCATTGACCTTGGCTCCTGGGCAAAGGTGAGCCTTGGGCTTTGCAGAGTGACTTACTCTGCACAGCTCGAAGTTTCTCATCCACACTGCTCCAAGGCCTGCCTGCCTGACCAGTTCCTTGGCCTCAGTGTGATGGGAACAGCTGCTTGGGAAACAGGGCAGGATCCCCTAAAAGAAGAAAGCAAGATGAAGTTCCCCAAAGGTCCCCTTTCCATCCGGGCCTCTCCCGCTTGGTCTCAGTGGATCCTGGATGCCCTTCCCAGCAACCTTCAGGCCAGGAAGGACCCAAACTGGAATCAATTCAGCTACCCCAACCCTTGAGCTCCCTGCTGCTGGCTTGGACAGATCCTCCAGCCATTCCACGGCTTCCTGGAGCTCTGCCTTTGAGGTCGTGTGGGTCCATATCGCCCAGGCCAGGTGAACAAATGCAACCAGGGCAGAGGGATGCTCGGAAATTCAGATGTTGTCCCTGGGGCTGCCATGCTGCCTCAGTGGCTAGGTATGGGCATGGTCAGAGCCCAGTCACACTATAAGAGGAAATCCTAGTGGATGGAGGAGCTCGAAGCACAGCAGGCCCCTGGAGAGAGACTCTGCTGTCATGACAAGGGAAATGAACAGTCCAGGAGCTGTGGGCTTAGCCTGAGAAGTGGCCTGGGGTAATAGGGCCTCTCTCCTTTGGAAGTGTGAGAAATCCTTGCTATAAATCAAGGAAATTAAATAGAGTGCAGGATTTAAGGGCATGGCTGAAACCTAATCCAGAACCCACCACTGCTGAGAGGGTACCTGCCTGGGCTCCTGGAAGGAGCCCGGCCCGGTTTAAGCTAATTTTCCGTCCTGGGACCCTGGAAGCCTCCTCCACTAAACACTGGGCCTGCACAGAGGCATCAGTTACTCACCAAATCCTCAGGCAAATGAAACTGCAGTGCTCCCAGGAAACATCAGGGAGCAGACACAGGTGACTGCTTTGAGAGTCATGAGGTGGTGGGGAAGAGTAAGAGGGCACAGGGGAAAGTTCCCAAGGGAGGAACTTTAAACTAAACAAGCAGGCTAGAGACCTAGCTCAGTGGTAGAGCACTTGCCCTGCACACTCAAGGCCCTGAGTTTGATTCCTAGCTCTGAAAAAAAAAGACAAAACACAAAAAAACAAGCAAATAACAAATACAACCTACTTTCCAATTATGCAACATATGCACAGCTTTTTGTAAACTTTTGTCAAACATTTGGAACCAGCAGACAAGCAATGTGGAGGGGAAGAAGACCCTAGCATGCAGATGAGAGGGAATAGTTGACGATTTTTGAGCATTTCTAACGGGTTGGTCAGGCATGGGACCCCTCACTTAGTCCTCACTGAGTCCAGAGGACGACCTCTGAAGGCAGTCACTTTTCAAATAAAGAAACTGAGGCACAGAGAGTGAGATTATTTGCTCCAGGTTAAAATTGCTCTACAATATGAGTCACACCCCAAGCCCTTTTCTGCTTTTTTAGTTGTTTTCAGATAGGTTCTCCCCAGTTTTTTGCCCAGGCAGCCCTGGATTTTGATCCTCTTAGCTCCATCTCCTGAGTGGCTGGGATTACAGAGGTGAGCCACCACACCTGGCCCATAACAAAACCATTTTTCAGTAGCAGGAATTTGTTTTCTATGACATGACTTTGAGTGGCTAACTACAATTCCATGGTAACAGTATCTTGAAGGCAGGGACTATGGTTCTCCCTATGGCAGAAGTCTACAAACGTTCTTAAAATGCCAGAGACCCAATCACCTTTGCTAGTCTAGTGGACTTGTAACCACTCAACTCTCGAGTGGCAGGCTGTAGAAACTGCTGTAAACAAGACATAAACCAACACAGCTGCATTTAAAAAAAAATAGAGGGGTGATCTGGATTTTGCCCTCAGAGTGGTTTGCTAACCCCAGTCCTAGAAGGTTACTAGTACCTCATTATAAGGTCTCAGTCAGGGCAATGACTGTGATCATTGTTGCACATGCATGCAAAGTAGCTTTAATGATACATAAGTTCTGAACCAACTTAGGAAGTCTAGACAAAAATTCCTGGAAAAGAGTGACTCTCCAACTTTATGAGTGTGTGAATTCATGAAGTTTGTTAAAAATATAAAAGTGAACTGGGCGTGGTGGCATACGCCTGTAATCCCAGCACTTGGAAGGTTGAGGCAGGAGGATCGTGAGTTCAAGTCCAGTCTAGGCTACATAGCAAGACTCTACTCAAAATGAAATAAATAAATAACAAAATACAGAAGTGGCTTTATTTCCCCCAAATCCGATATAGATAGCCTTGAGTTGGAGTCCAAGAATTGGCATTTTTAAAATCTGAAATATAAATGAGTTTTCTCAGGTGGCCCCCAGTGTGGGGGCTGGTGACCACACTTAGAGAAACACTAAACGTTGGCTTAGGTGAATCATGGGTTGGAAAGGAAGGAAGGACATTACAGGGGAGAGACAGGAAGCATTTTTCAGGTGTCCCCAGAAAAGCATGCCATGAGTTATGTCGGGATGTCCTTGAAAGAGACAGTGAGTGTTGAGAAGAACAGACTCTTTCAGAAAGTACCTACTATGTGCCAGGTGATCCCCCCAGCTCAACACAACTCTCCCAGGAATTCTTCAATCACTGTCCCTTCCCACCTGGGGAAGGGAGCAGTAGAGTTGTCTACAGACGATCAAGATGCTGATGTTGGAGTGTGACTTTCTAGCAAGCGAAGGGCTGTGGACCCTGCACCAAAAATGACACATATCAAGCTGAAAATTGCTTTCAATAAGAAGCAAAAGAAATGACACAGGGCAGAGTGTTTTGACACGAAAGACAAAGCCTCGTGACATCATTCAAATTCCCCCTCCTCTACTCTATGATTTGGGAGAAAACATCCGTCGGCTTCTTGAGCCTTAATTCCCATCCAAATCCAAAAGGGATGGTTTTTTTCTAGACATGGAACTCCATGAAATGTACATGAATTTCATCCTGGTTATTATGAGGAAGCTGTGAATATTAAATCCTTCTCAATGGAGAAATTGTTCACACAGTAAACTGGTACCTATCTTTGCTTTTACTGTCAATGATAAAACCCTGGAAGAGAGAAAGGAAAACGAGCCGGGTTACTAGAGGAACTCAGCAGGCATTTATTGAGTGCCAACTGCATGCTCATAGTGGCCATTCAGTGGAACATGACATGGCAAGGATGTCTTTGTCAAACCACAGCAGGTGCACAGCCATCAGGAATCAGAAACCTGGTTCAGATGCACTGTGGGTAGAGTGGGTCATGGGACCTTGATTTCAAGAACCATGTCCCCATACCTGGAATTGCAAATGCTGGAAATTTCCTTGGAGGCTCTCAAGAAGTCAGCCAGTCCACGTGATCAAGAGTGGGCTGGGTGGTCAGCATTTCCCTGCACATCCATTTGAGTCATGAGCCACGTGACACTTTCTGGATTCTCTGCCTGCTTATCCCGTGTCTCCATTTTCCAATCTTACAAATGCCCGCTCAGTTCCCCTAGTAACCCGACTCATTTTCCTTTCTCTCTTCCAGGGTTTTAGCATTGACAGTAAAAGCAAAGATAGTTACCAGTTTACTGTGTGAACAATTTCTCCACTGAAACTAATTTAATATTCACAGCTTCTTATAATAACCAGGATAAAATTCATGTATATTTCAAGGAAGTTCCAAGTCTAGAAAATACCATCCCTTTTGGAGATGGATGGGAATTAAGGCTCAAGAAGCTGATGGATGTTTTCTCCCAAATCATAAGAGTTCTGAGTAGAGGAGGGGGAATTTAAATGATGTCACAAAGCTTTCTCTCTCATGTCAAAAGGCTCTGCCCTATGCCATTTCTTTTGCTCTTATTGAAAGCAACCTTCAGCTCGATATGTTGTTTCTGGTGCCAGATCCACAGCCCTTCACTTGCTAGGAAGACAAAGTCTCCGGCTTTTCCTCAATGACTCAAAAATTTGTGGCAAAGTGGACCCAGCAATGTGTGACATAAGCCTTCAAGGTAGTCAGATGCATGCTTAAGTTTAAGAATGAGAATATAAGGGATTATTTTCTGTTTAGAGATGGAAAGAAAAGCAATAGAGAGGTCAAGTGGTTTGTCCAAGGAGGCACAGCTAGGACGGGGATCTGACCTCATTGTTCAAGGCTTCTCACTGGGAATGTGTTGAGTTGCATTGAAAGGCAGTTTCCATGCCTAGACCCCAGGCTCCAAGCCTCCAGGGCTGGAGTCTCTCTAAAGAAGAACCGTGTATTTTAACACATTCCTCAAAGATTGTAAAGTTTGAGAATTCTCCTGTGGTTTCTGCCATACTAGAATCATGGTGTTTTTTCCCTCCGTCATTTTCCTCCTTCCTTTTCCCCTATGCTTGTTCATTTTCTTCCTTCTCTCCTACACTTTAGGCCTCTCTTCACCACTAGCTAGTTTTTGCAGAGAAGCAAGAAGAACCCAGGGGAAGCCTGCCTTTTACCTCTCATCCCTTGAGCTGTCCAATGAAAGAAAAAGACAAGACATCCACAAACATGATTCTTGTGAGCATTTCTAACACTACAGAATTTTATAAATCTTTTCAAAAGAGCTGTTTTCTTCTGATTCCTCCCAAAGTCGGGCCACTCCAATTACTGTTAACAGTTCAGTGCGTAACATTCCAGACATCTAAAATTCTAATTTAAATTCATACATGCACACAGCCACTCTGATGATAATTCAAAACAGAAATGGAACTGCATTATTCTCATTCTGGTGTGACATGGCTCGCTTAATCGGACATTGTGCACGTCTCTGTGTGTGGTGAGGTTTTCAGCACTCAGAAACACAGCCCATTTTTTCAAATGACCATCAAGGATTCGACTTCTAAAAGTTCCAGAATTGACTTCATCATCACCAATGGATGAAGATTTTTGTTGGCTGCTATTTTTTTTTCTTTATTACAAATGGTATCACCCTAAATATCCTTGTACATATGCGTTTGTGATTTTTTGTTTTTTTGCAAAGACATTGTTTCAGAGAGGGATTGCTGAGTTCCCACCTGTTTTGCACTTAGCAATTCTACTCTCTGTGCCTAAGAAGGAATCTGACACAGAGCGTCAGCTGCTTGTCTGCACTGGCTGTTGTTTGGTTTGCTTTTGTGGTGCTGGAAATAGAACCCAGGCCTTGTATATGCTAAGCATGCACTGGACCACCAAACTGTACCCTAGCCTTTGGTTTTTCATATTTTCCTGTTTCTGGGGAGTAGTGTTGAAAACTGACATTGAGATGCCCTTTTGCCAAAGTGAAGCGATCATCACAAAAGCTGGTTGGAGCTTCAAGACAGAAACTGTAGGGTAGAGGAGGTTCGTATCCCCTTCCTGGGGGGAAAGGAGATGTTCTTCCTGGCTGGAAAAACTTGGCATTTTTTTTCACCCATAGAATTGGTAAAGTTTCCCAGGTCAACGTGAGCCTGGGTTTGCTGCTGTCTGTCTCTCTCGTCTTTATTTTCTGTGAGGCCCCCAACCCCGTGTGACTTCAGTAACAACACACAGCCACTCCCACCCCAGCTCGCTATGACTCAGTCACACACTCATCCCCTAGTCATGAGACAAAGGAGATCATGAGTAAAGTCTGGCACACACCCAGCGAGTATAGAGCACGTCCAGAAAACCAGGGACTCCCCCCTCTGCCAAGGACACGTGGAGACAACCTGTTCTCCATGGTCCAAGGAGATGCTTCGAACCCCAGGCTGCCACACTGGAAGGAGGGCCACTTGTCATGGGGACACTGTGCATTGCAGTAATTGTGAGAGAGCAGAACTAACTTCAAGATGAGAGAAGTAACCACGCTGAAACAGTGGGAAGCCATGACTCCACGTCTCCTTGCAGTTGTCCTCTTAATTGTGTGTGGTATGCCCTAGGCCCCATTACAATTGCATCGTAAAATGAAGAAACTGAGTCTCAGAGAGGCAAGACAAGCACTTTGTTACACACTTAAGAAAGTATGAGCCAGGTATGGTGGTGCATGTCTGTAATTCCAGCACTTGAGAGGTGGAGGCAGGAGGATCAGGAGTGCAAGGCCAGCCTGGACTCCATAGAGAGACTCTGTCAAAAAAAAAAAAAAGGAAAGAAAGAAAAAGAAAGGGGGGGAGGAGGGGAGGGAGGGAGGGAGAAAGGGAAGCTTTGTGTATGATTTTGATAAGCATAAAATAAAAGATTCCAGTGCAGCTGGGTTCTGGTGGCTCACGCCTGTAATCCTAGCTACTCAGAAGGCAGAGATCAGGGGGATCAAGGTTCAAAGTCAGTCTGGACAAATGGTTTGTGAGACCCTATCTCAAAAATGTCCGACACACACACACACACAGACACAACACACACACACACACACAAGGTTGACAGAATAGCTCAAGTGGCAGAGCACCTGCCTAGCAATTGTGAAGCCCTGAGTTCAAACCCAGTACCACCGAAAAGAAGAAAGTTTCCAAAGACAATGTACATTAATAATCACTAATGTTTTCATGCATTACCAAAAGCATCTGCCTCAAAATTTGCATTTGTCAACTGATGCTCTGTTTCAAATGACCCCCAAAATTACTGGCTTAAAACTATAATCTATTACTCCACACTTCCTGAAGTTCAAGACCTTGGAAGCATCTTAATTACGTAGTTCTGCTCATGCGTGGTCTCTTGGGAAGTTACCCTAAAGTTGTCAGATGGGTTGTGGTCTTATCCGAAGACATGACTGGGGGGAAATGCATTACCAAGCTGATTCGTGAGGTTGTTAGCAGGAAGCCCCAAGTCTTCACTATTTGGGTCTCTCTCTGGAGTGCTGCTTCCAAAATACGTCCCTCAGATGGAGAGAGGGAGAGGAATAACAGAGACAGGGAGAAGGAGGAAGAGAAGGACAGAGGAAAAGAGAGAGAGAGAGAAACTTCAGACTCTTTTGTCACCTATTTCAGAAATGACACACCATCATCTCCATGAGCCATTACTCATACACACCAACCTTGGTACAACACAGGAGAGGACATCAAGATAGATAACTGAGCATCATCGTGGAGGCTGGCAACCACCAGGATACACCTCTTAGCTAGAGAAAGCTTTGAGGTCCTCATGTGATCCAACACACCCAGGGCTCAGTACCTCTTATTTTTCCTCTCCAGCCACCACACAGACAAAAGTCAAATATTTAATAGAAAGGCATGCTTCCCATCAAAACATGGGGAGCTTGTATCTTGGTTCGCTGCAAGAATATCACCCAGCAAACTTGGCTCCCACCAATTCAGCATCCTCAACTCAGATGTGCTGGTTGTGTTGTACTGTTCTTTGACATCTTGGATCAAGAATGCTGGTTATTCAAATTTTCCCTCCCTATCTGAACATCAGTTCTCCACCCTGCTTTGCCCTCAGTGACCTATGTGGACTATAAGGCCTGTGCTTGCCTGATCACTGACTTTCAGTGGGGTTTGGCCAGTGGGAAAGACCAGCAGGAGATCAAGCAACAGGAGAGAAGTGCTGTGGTATGAGTACCTCCACTGTCCTCCTACGTCATAGCTCTGAAGGTGGCTGTGCCTCTCCATGTCTACACCTCTCACTGAGTGGCCCCGCCTTCATGGCTGCAGCTCTCAGGAGACCGTGAAGACTCAAATTTTCCTCCCATCACCTCTCACTCTCCAAGTGTGGTCACCACTTCCTGTTGTCAGAAGTCCCTGAGTGCCTGGCCACCTATCTTCCCACTCCCACAAGTCATACTTTCAGGCCATCTCTCACTTTACCCATCTGAATTAATTCTTATCTCTGCTGAAATCCAGGAGCCCTAGAGAACGAAACGGGCTCTGCACCCACCACCACCACTGTCTCTTCACATTTCAACACAATCCTTCAAATGGATGTGAGGAGGAGGCTCGCTTGAGCAAACAGGAATCCTTTGAGACGAAGTAGAGATGAGTCCCTTGGATTTACATGACCATGACTACGCCATCACCATTCTTCTTTTGAGTCATTGAACAGTTTATACATTTTGCATGAAAATTCATGAATGTGGGATTTAAAAGGATTCCCAGCTGACGGTGTGGCTCAAGTGGTAGAGTACCTGCCTGGCAAGCACAAGGCCCTGAGTTCAAACCTATTACCACCACCAGAAAAACAGATTACCTGATGTGCTGAGATGTGAGAAATTTGAGTAAGTCCCTCCTCAACCCACAAACCCTATGTCCCTACCCAAATCCATCACAGTTCCATATAATGCGGTGTGTGGCTTCCTCTTTATTTCAAGGTCTTAGTATGAATCTTCTTTGCTCTTTCGTTAACTCCAGATTTTAACACTGTCTTTCCTGATGTGAGTCGAATGGGCTCATCATTTATTACTACGATGTGTGAGAGAGAAGAGAGACAGCAAAGCTGGGAAGGATTCTGCAAATCACCCACTCATCCCTTCCTTCGTCCACCCACTCCCTGGTGTTCTGGAAGATTGGGTGCAGAAATGAATCAGACTCTGTCATCAAGGCGCTTACAACCAGAGAAACAAGCAGACACGCAAAACAGCCCAGAGTTAGAATGGTCCTTTTGCTTGCTGGGTTGTTGATTGGTTGTTCTTGTTTTCAAATATGATGAAAACAGTTATTTATTGGTGAAATAGTTGAATTCTGCTCCAGTGTACTTAATATAGCACATTGGAAATTAAGGTAAATTTTATTTTTGAATCTTAGATTCTTTCTCTCTTCCTCTGCCATGAAGGGTCAAGCTGATGGAGACTTCTCCCATGTCCTGCCTCCCACGGATTAATTAGGATGATTTGTTTGTTCAAATTTAAGAACAAGCTTCCTCAGGCAGGATCTTTAGGGGAGGGGTGAAGAATGAGGCAAAAAATAAAAGCCAGGAGAAAATTTTTCTAATTAAACTATACCTTCAAGCTAAAGGAAATCTCTCTTTTAAAAAAAATTAATGAAAGGATAGAAGAAAAAATTCTCTCACTTCACTTTGAGAAATCCTCGTTCTCCTGTCCCTGGAGTCACAGCAGTATTTGGGATCATTAGTCCAATCACAGCGAGAAGCTGAAGCTGGAGAAGGACAAATGAGTCTGCCCTGGTCACTAGTACACATCTTTACTGCCATAATTACAGACGCCCACAGGGAGGCACGAAGCCTCTCCATGGTGTTGGCGGCGGTGTTTCTTGTTTGTATTTTAGTGAACTTTAACTTTTTTTTTTTTCTTACAGTTTAAAAGAGTTAAGGGAGGTGACCTGGAAAGATGTTCACATTTTATTGTTGAGTGGAAAAACAGTTGATCACCACAAGATAAACATGGCTCCCCTTCACTTCGCCACTGGTCAAACCCAACTTCCATTTGAACAAACCCCTGAGGGTGAAGGAGTATCTCTGCAGTTTTCCCAGGAAAGAGTGTTTTGGGCAGGAGGAAGGGCCAGTGCAAAGGCCCTGAAGCAGGCACCGTGCCTGGTATATTTGAGAACAGCAAGGGAATGAAGATCGGAGGTGAAATCAGCGCACATTGGCAGGTGGAGGGCAGGTGGGAGTGTGGAGTTTTCATCAGTATTGTGGAACATTTCATCAAAACACTGTCAGAAACCCTCTTCATACATGTACGGGTATGCTGAAAACAGAAAGGGGCTGTACCAACCTTTTGTTTGAGTGAAAATAATCTAAAATCAATGTGCAGATAAAGCAGATAGGAAGTCCCAGTTTATGTACACACACTCAGTCATGGGCTCACACAGGCGCATGCTCGAAGCGTCCTCTCTGAAGAGCAGGAACTGTGACGATGGCAGCCTGGAGCCTTGGGCTGATTGGGCTGATGTCGAATAAAGCCACAGCACTAACATTAATGACTTCTGATGACTTGGGTCGGTCATTAAACTAATAAGCCCATCTCCAAATTAGCACAGCACTGGAGCCAGAGAGCATTTAATCAAGCTGCCTTCATCCTTTCAGACATGGCACACTTGGCCAAAGTGACTGTGGGAGACAGGACGGGGACCCTCATCTGATAATTTTATCACTTGCTTGCCAGAGCGTGAAGGAATCGGTGTGATGAAGGTGCTCTGGTGGGTACTTCTCTCTGCCAGAAGGGAATGCTGGGGAAGAGCCAGCTTTTCCTCTCTAATTATATGCTATGCCTTTCTTTAAAAAAACAAAAACAAAAAAACTTGTGATTCATTTATTATTTACTATTTCAAATTTGTATTAATTGATCATTACCTTCTAAAGAGTTTCTCTGCCCTGGTTCCTTGCATTCTCTCCCCACCCCTCTTTTCTACCAAAAAAAAATGGATCCACCCCTGCTCAGCAACCAGTCTTGAAAAATCTCGGCTCTGCTGACTTCGCAAGGGGTCAGGGAGGTGCCAAGTGCTTACCAAGATTCAAGATTCCTCTCTTAAAACTTCCAGCTGAATCCTTCTTGTCAAATCCTTCTTGTCAAATCCTTCTTGTCCCCTGCCAGTGCCACCCTTTCTGAACAGTTTGTATTATTATCTGTAACTCCATCAGAGATGTGGCTGGCCAGCTTTTAGATTTTCTAGGACTTTCTTAGTTTTAGCACTGAAAACCTCATGTCCTGGGGACCCCTGAGTTCCAGGAAAACCAGGACGTCACTGTGTCAGGTTCACACTTCTGTTTTGTGTTGAGCTGCTGTTTTCCAGGAGTAAACTGGTTTTCCATGGTATGGGTAAAAGGTAAATTGCTAGCGATCCCCCATAAATCCCTCCCTCCATCCCTCTCTTAACCCCCTCTCCTTTTCTTGTCTCTGGCTTTTTCTTTCATCAAGAAGGGTAAATGAGTTAATGCTTGGTGCCTTGGAAACTTCTCTGTCATAAATGCACCAACCCCCAAATCTGAACATGACTCCGTTGCCTTTGCAGGCCCCCTGAGTCGGTTCCCATGCCCCAGGTCATCCCTGGTGGTCCCCCATCTCCTACCTGGAAGGGTCTGGTTCCCAAAGCTTCCTTCTAAGATATTGTCCTTCATGGCTACAGGGGATCTGCTCAATTTAGGTTATCCTTATTCCCAAAAAGGGGGTAATCCCTGCCTTTTCTTCCTTACAAGAAGATTTAGCATAGAAAAAGCCACGGAAAACACCCAGGGACTTCCTCTCCTGTGGTTGCTGTTGTCTTGGATAGAGATGGAAAGACGGATGCCCTTGAGTGCGTGTGCACGTGGTGGCCCTCTTGCTGAAGAGCTCGCCCATGGCCCTTAGCACAGGGCCCTCCCTAGTTATGAGAGGGACTGAGTGTTGATCCTACAAAAAGAATATGCTGGGAGCGGGGTCCAGAGTCTTGCAAACACTTCCTCAGGCCTAGGGCCACCTCCTGGTTGGAGGATGGAGGCAGGGGTGAGGAGGGTAGGAGGGGGTGGGTGAGGCCCTCAAACTGCATGAATGGAACAGAGGAGGAATTAAGCAAACCCCATCCCATTTGGAGGTGATTATTATGTGATTGCCAGAAACTTCCTTGAGGGTGGCTTAATGGATCGATATTTACTGAATTCTTATGCTAGATGTTGTCCTGAGTGTTGAGAGGCCAGTGTTACAGTAGAGGAAACAGAAAACATGTTTATGAAGCCTTCCATCTGGGTAGATGGCCATTTATTCCTCTTCTGAAATTCTACTGAACACTTATTAGGACCCAGCCACTGAATGCACATGACAATAGTCCCCCTTATCCACTGGGAATTCTTTCAAAGACACCTGGCTCAGTGAATGCCTGACACCACAGGTAGTATCGAGCCCTATATATACACTGTTTTCTCTACACATACATAACTGTGATAGAGTTTAACTTATAAGTGAAGCACAGTAAGAAACTACTATTGTTATTATAACTAATAATAAAATAAAGTCCTTACAACAATATACAGTACTAAAATGGCCAGGATCACTATTTTTGTACTTTGGGGCCACTATTATGTATAATAAGAGTTACATAAGCACAAGTACTGTGATACCCCAATAGTCAATCTGATAACCAAGATGGCTACTTAAGTGACTAATTGGTAGGTAGAGTATACAGCATGGATACTCTGGCTAAATGAATGCAGTGTATTCATTTTACAGCATGAGGTTTTTGTCCCCCTATTGGGCATGATATGCTATTTAAAACTTATAAATTGTTTATTTCTGGTATTGACAACCAAAACTGTAGGAAGCAAAATTGAGGAGAAGGGGGTACTACTGGATTTCTTTGAATTCTCATCCTTCTCAATGAGGAAATGGAGCCAGAGAAAGGAAGTGACTTACCTGATGGAGTTCAGGCTTCTGTGCACAGGTCTTGTCTTCTGTGTCATGCCGCCTCTCTTTCCCTAAGTGTCCAGTCAGCGTGAGCTGCAGTGGACCTCTGTGACTGGTAATGTGTACACAGATCATCTGAGAAATCTGGTTAAAATGCATGTTCTGCTGCAGTTGATCTGACAGGTGGTCCAAGGTCAGGATTTTCTAACAAACTCCCAGGTGGCCTGCAGGTCAGACTTTGGGTGTGAATGAGCTCCGTTCCGCTCCAGTAACAAGCATCCCCAAATTTCCATGGTTTTTTAATGTTTTTAATTTTTATTTATTTTTAGAACTCAGGGTTCTACCACTGAGCTCCCTCCCCAGTCTCTCAGGGTATTAAAATAAAATACTCATTTCTCATTCATGCTACATGTTCGTCCTGGGCTCAACAAAGACTGTGCGCCACATTTTCTTCACTTTAAGAAGAAGGATAATGGAGAGTCCATCAGCTGGAATACAGCTGGCTTTCCTGCCTTCAGTTCCCGTATCTGCAGACTGAACACACCTTAGATAGAAAATATTTGCAATGAAAAGATTCTGTATTGAACACGCACAGAATAGAGGGTTTCCTTGTTTTCCTCTACGTGATACAGTGTAACAACTATGTACATAGCATTTACATTCTTTCAGGAATTATAAATGATAGAAAAGAGATGTAAAGTACACTGGAGGATGTCTGTAGGTTCTGCACGAACACTGCACAATTTTATATAAAGCACAGATTTTGCTATAAGCAGGAGGTCCTGGATCCAGTGCTTTGAGAATACAGAGAGATGACCGTACTGCTATTTGCAAAGACAGAGGAGAAAGATGGCTGGTGTTATACACAACTGCTGAGTCCCACAGCAGCAATGAAATGCCACAGTCAGGAAGATCATGACACATTGGCCACAGTTAGTCACATGACCCTGACTAACCCCAAGGAAGTCAGAGATTGCCTCCTGAGTTCGGGAAAGACGTGAGCTGGAAATATTTGGTAAGCATCAGTAAAACTATTATACTTTCTCTATAAATCCACGCAGCAAATATTCAACAACCAACACCGAGAGAGGCCCTGTAGGGGATAATCAGAAACTTCTTGCTGTCTTATAAATGAATGCTGGCTACTTCAACAATTAAATTCTTTTTTTTTTTTTTTTTTTGAAAATGACAGGTCATGCATGCATACCAACAGTACATCAAAAGTTTTGCAACTTTAAAATATGCAGTGATTACAAACAAAGTTTTTGGGCTTATGCAAATTTGGAATTGCACAAGACTTTCCAAGTAAAAACAATTGCATAAGCCAGGAGTGACTGTGTGTTTTAAGTGATTGCCCGGTAGGCATTTGCAGACTGTATTTATTTTTATTTTTTGGCTTATCATTTTAGGCTAACAGCTTTCTGTATATTGGCTTTTCCAGAGTACTTCATTTTCTCAGACTATAGTATTCTGTGATGGATTTAATCAATCATTTCTATAAACTATTTAGCTTGACTCTAACTTTTTTGTTATAATTTTTTTCAAGAATAATTAAAGATAGTCACCTTGTTGTACAAAAGGTGTCCTGAGCTTACTGTTCCTGTCTAACCAAGATTTTAGCAATTTTTTTGGGGGGGGCAGTACAGAGGACTGAATTTAGGACCTTAAGCTTTCTAGGCAGGTGTTCTACCACCTGAGCCATGCTTCCAGCCCCTGTAACTGAGATTTTACATCCTTTCAGCAACAGCTATCCTGGTGTCCCCTCCTTCCCAGCCCTGGGAAGCACCATTCTGCTCTCTGCTTCTATGAGTCCCATGTTTCTAGCTTCCACATATAAAGTGAGATTATGACATATTTGTCTTTGTGACTGGTTTAGTTCACTTAAACTAGTGTGCTCTGGGTTTGCCCATGTTGTCAGAAAGGGCAGCATTTCATTCTTTTGAATATATACCTAGTAGTGAGATTTTTGAAGTTCTATTTTTTTATTTAAGGTTTTTGTTTGTTTAGTGGCACTGAGATTTGAACTCAGGGCCTCATGCTTCCTAGGCAGGCACTCTACCACTTGAGCCACTCTGGCAGGCTTTAACTTTTTGAGAAGTATCTTTGCTGTTTTCCATAATGTCTCCACTAATTCTGCTATTATTTCCAACATACAGTGAGTGAACTGGCAGAAAAATATTTCAGAATATTTATTTCTTTAAGAAAAAAAACTTCTGTGAGGAGATGGCCCAGTGAAAGACTGAATGGTTTTAGGGTTTTGATACAGAATGTCCAAATGCCACCATGAAACTGCTTAGATTCTTGCTGATATCACATGAATGCCCATTGCCTCTCGACAGTAAATAGATTTTAATTAGAAATTTGTGAGCAAAAGATCTTATTACAATTATGGCTTGTGTTTCTTTGGTAAGTAATGTGTATGAATATAAACCTTTAAAGTATTCATTAGTGAAGTTTTCATTCTCTCTCTGTTTCAATTTCATTTTGATTTCCCTTTGAATTTTAGTCTTGCTTATTCTACTTTACGTAAAAGACCACTTAATCCTTTGTTTAACGTCTAAGTAGCTAAAATTCTTCCCAAAGTTTCTCTTGCCTTTAAAATGGACTTTTCAAAAATAAATAAATGAACTCATTGGGAGGGTCCTGAATTTCTTTCTTTCCTTCCTGTCTCCCTTCCTCTCTTCTTCCCTCCCTCCCTCCCTCCCTTCCTTCCTTTCTTTCTCTCTTTCTTTCTTGAGGTTTGAGCTCAGGGCCTGGTGTTTTCTAGGCAGGTCCTCTACCACTTGAGACATGCCCCCAGCCCAAAGGGTCTTCATTGACACAAGTTTTATGGCAACATTTTCATAGTATGTGTAAAAAAATTTTAAAACTGAATACAACTTGACAAAGCAATTCCACTTCCAGTATCCCCAGCCACCGCCCAAGGAAATACAAATGAATGTGTTGAACTATTTGAGTATCTGCTTCTTCATTGTAGTGTTGCAAATTGTAGCAAGTTGTTTACATTTCCTGAGAACATCCCATTCATTCCTTCCTGTGCTTCTGTTCCCTTAATCCTGAAAATGTTGAGTCATGGTTGCTACCACAGATAAACATGTCATTTTATTCTTCTGGTTTTTGTTTTGCTTGTATAAAAATGGAGATAATAAATAGGTAGATAGGTAGACAAATAGGTGATAGATAATCAATTATAGGTCAACATTGATAAATATAGATATGATAAGGGTAGAAATTATAGATAGAGATGGATAGGTAGGTGGATGGATGCACAGATAGATTAATTAGATAGTTGGATAGATTTGATATATAGAGAGAGAGAGAAAGAGAGAGAGATAAATATAGATATATAGATATATAGGGAGTCCTACTGATTTCCTAATTGAATTCGCACCCAAATTGCACGTGGACCTCATGGCCTGGCACAAATCCAAGCCCAGGCTCCACCGGCAGAGGGTGACTCAGAGGGGCCGGGTGGGGCCCAGGCGTGGGGCAGAGCGTGAGCAGTGGCGTTGGGAACAGAAGCCAAGAATCAGAGAGAAAACAGGGGCGGCTGAGTCACCCTCAGAGTGCACAGCTGAAGCGCAGACCTGTCAGGTCCCCGCCCCGTGAAGCCCCCTGCTACTTCCCTGTCCCCAGGCTCTGCCCCAGTGCCCAGGTCCCAGGCTGCACCCGCCAGCTCTATTGGCCATTGTTTCTGACCCACACACACCAAGCGGACTCCTGCCCCAGGGCCTTTGCTCTCCAAGTTCTCTCTTCCAGGGACATTCTTCCTTGAGAGGTGACTGTCTTATTTATCACTCAGTTCGAAAGTCATGTCCTTGGTTGGAATGGTCCTCTCTAACCCCTCTAACATGAAGCGACAGTCTAGTTCCTTGTAGGGAGGCAGCCCCTCCCTCACGACTCAGTTCTCACCTGCCAGGGTCCCCACTCACCTCTTCAGCTGTGATGTCAGGGTCCTATCTGGATGTGGCCATGCAGGGGACACTGTTGGGGCTTCCTCTCAACCCATCCAGGATGTGCTATCACTGCTCAGAGAACCCAGTCTCTTTTCACCTTTGATTGTACACCAAATGTCCTTTGTTTATCCTGATCTTGGGGTGAGATTCAGAGGCTATACCCCACTCAGGAATCTTTAAAAGCACAAAAGAAGGTAGCAGGTATGTAATAGAAGTTACTGTGCTCCAGGAATTGTGATAGGCAATGAAGGTGAAAACTCTCTCCCTCTAATCCAGACTCTCTCAGGCAGTCTGCATTTTGCTGCAGTTCCCACCACTCCCTATTGTGATCCCTAGCCTGCTCTACTCCTTTCTCACTCACCCTGAGCCCTTCGGCATTTGAGATCCTAAAATTTATTGTTGAATTTGTGAAGGTGTTTGGAGCCCGTTTAAGCAGGGCAAATGACAAACCCATTTTGTTACTAATAAGGGAGACAGACAGGTAGATATAAGTCTACCTACAAAGTGATATTTCTTCACTCACTACTTGTTGAGCACATTCTATGCCTGGTCCTGGGCAGGGTGCTAGGTGCTATGAGCAGGGTGAGGCAGAGGCAGAATGTCTCAGGAATGTTTCAGAGAATCCCTTTACTCACCCTGGGGATCCAGATGTGTTTCCTGATTGAGTTCACAAGTCTTCAGGGTATACAGTATTTCAGGCAGAAGCCATAGAGTCTGGGGGTGAGAGCATGAGGGAGTCCAGGGAAGTGTGGGTAATTCTACACGCAGACAGGGGTACAAGGGGACCAAGAAAATGACATTTGGTGTACAGCCAAAGGCAAAAAAAGAAACTGAGTCCTCTGAGCAGTGACAGCACATCCCGGATGGGTTGAGAGGAAGCCCAACACTGTCCCCTGCATGGCCACATCCAGATAGGACCCTGACATCACAGAGTGAAGAGTCCAGAAGGGGAAGTAGAGGCCAGATAACAACTTGTTGTTTTGGTTTGGGTTTTTGGCTCACACAGCATTTTAAAACATTTGTGCTCGTCCAGTCCAACTGTCATCCCAGCTACTTACGGGCATAGGGAGAAGGATCCAAGTCCCACACATGAGACTCTATCTGAAAAAAGAACCTAAAAGCAAAAAAAAAAAAAAAAAAAGCTGATGGAGTGGCTCAAGTGTTAGTGCACCTGCTTAGCAAGTACAGGGGCCTGAGTTCAAACCTCAGTGCTGTCAAACATTTGGGCAAAAATAACAGTTTTAAATGGGCAGATTTCAAATAACATAAAACCTATCAACTTATTTTTCCAATTTTTTAAAAATACGGGGTAAATCTGGCCACAGTGGGTCCACATTTGCATATTTCAGCTGCCAGCTCAGACCAAGTAGCTGCAACTCCAGTGTACCGCAGTCTCCACCCCTCCCTGTTGTCTCCCACTTCCTTTACTTATATTCCTCCCTGGCGCCTGCACACATATGGGCTTCTGATACCTGTTTTGGGATAGACTCTTAAAGGCTATTTCATTTTTACCTTAAAAGCAATGAAGATCCATTGGAAGCATCTGAAAGTGGGAAGTGAGTGGATTTTTGTGATTTGAGATGTACGTATTTACCAAAAGACAAGACCTGGACTGTTTATCACAGTAGTGTTTACAAGAACTCCTAACTGAAAACCACCCTTGTGTCTGCTTCTGGCAGGCTAGGGAAATAGTTGTCCCAGGGTGGGGAAGAGGAAAAGCAGAATGAGGGAGAATATGGTGGATGTGTTTTCCATCCATATGTGAAAATGGAAGAATGAAATCTTTTGAGATTCTTCTAAGAATGGAGGGCGGGGAAGAAGGAGAATGATGGAGCTAAGATACATTGTAAGCACAGATGTAAATATCAAAATATATCCTCCTGAACAACTATTACATGCTAATAAAATATAAAAAATTGTATGCTAACAAAATCATAAAAAAAGAAATTGCAAAAAAAAAAAATTGTCTCCAAGTGCAGTGACTCATGCCTCTAATCCAAGCTTCTCAGGAGGCAGAGATCAGGAGGATCACAGTTCGAAGCCAGCCCAGGCAAATAGTTCTTGAGACCCTACCTCAAAAATACCCAACACAAAAAGGGCTGGTAGAGTGACTCAAGGTGTAGGCCCTGAGTTCAAACCCAAGTACCACAAAAAAATGATAATAATAATAATCTCATATTCCCAGGCAAATCTCATCCAGAGGTTATAAAGAGCGGTCTACACTTCCCACTTAACACGATGACTCTTGCAAAACACAAAGACTCAAGAGCATACCCCTGAAATTCCATTTGAGTAAAGTGTGAAAAAAGAGACAAAATTCATCCAGGCATTGTTTGGTTGACCCTCCAGTGAGGGCATGCTATGTGTGTCCCTCTTGGCTGGTTAAGCCATGTGTTTAGTGTGTGACAATTCGTCAAGCTGGAGTCCTGCAGTCTGTGCCCTTTTCTTTCTGTACCCAACTAGAAAGCTTTAAAACCAACCATTTCAGCATTTAGAAATGATGGTGGCTGTCTGGGGACAGTGGTCAGCAAACTTGAAGTGCGTGGAGTTAAGTTAAACAAGACAAAAGCCTTGGCTGGTGGAGTGGCTCAAGTGGTGGAGTGCCTGTCTAGTGAGCGTGAGGCCCTAGGTTCAAATCCCAGCACCACCAAACAAAAGGAGGAAGAGGAGAAGGAGGAAGGAAGGGGAGAAAGAGGAGTGAGAGGAGGGGAAGGATGAGGAGGAGGACGAGAAGAAGGAGGAGAAGAAAAGCCTGTGGGTCTTGGATCTGCAGAGGAAGATCCGACTGGAGGGAGGGGAGTTTGGGGGGGGCAGGAAAGTCATCCTAAGAAACCCCAGGCTCTGAGCACAGTGAGAGGCAAGAGTGTGTTTTCTATCAACTCTGGTGGACGTGACCAGAAAACCACATAGCAGCCCTTGCACAGAGTTAAGGTTTAAAGGGAAAAAGGAAGACTTTCAGATGAAATGTTTATTTGCCTAAAAATAATAAGAAGAATACTAATGAAAATGTCACCTTAAAAACCAGGTAGGTCCTCTCCATCAAGGCACCCCATGACAGGGTGGTGCAGCAGTGCCCCTCTGCCTCTCTCGCCATCTGCTCTCTCCTGCTTGGTCCCCTCCCTTCCACCACTCCAACATCTTTATCAAATGCTTGTTGAAAACACGGGGAGGAAAAACCTCTCAGCAGTGAAAGCTTTAAGTTGTCGCCTCCTGTTCTTCTCGGGTTTCTAAGACGCTGAGGCCTAGGGAATCTGTTCCTAATATCCTCTGTCTGTCTCTGTTAGCGTTTTGCTCCCTTCTACCCCAGCGAGGTTCTGACCCCTGGTGTCTCTTGGGGACCAGGGCTTTAGAGAGGGGGTCAGGCTTGTCAGAGAGGGAGCAGCCAGGGCTGCCTGGAATGGCCACATCCCCCGGCTCCATTAATACATTTAACCTGCAAGAGGCAGAGCTCCAACTGAGATTAGATTACGGGGTTGGGGAAGGTGGCCCTGCAAATGGCAAACACTGGTGCGTGGGGCTGAGTTAATCCCTGTTGACACGCAGCCACTGTGAGCCGTGTTGAAGGCGGTGGGCCCGTCTGCAGCTCAGTGGGCCTCGATGCCCAAAGGGGGAGGTGAGGCCCAGGGAAAGCCCCTGGAAGCCTGTCGCTTTCAATCTGAGAGTGCCCTGAATGTGCACGTCATGATTTAAAGGTCTCCTGGTACCAGCTAAATGTCCCAGCTTCCTGTGGGCAATGAGGTCGATTTCATCTTTCTTCAGAGCAAGCTTTGGATGTGAGGAATTTGCTGAAATGTTCACCTCCCTGCAAGTCTGTGAATAATATCATCACTCATTCAGTCAACAAACATGGGCGATTGCTTTTTGTGGGGGTTTCTTGCATAGTTGTGTTAGATATCAACTTTTTTCTAGTCAATTAACTTTTTCTTTTTTTTATTGTTGTGCTGGGGGTACTTTGTGACATTTACAAAAGTTCTTACAATGTATCAAATATATACTTGAATTCACCCCTCTACCATTCTCCTTTATCCCCACTCCCCCCAATAGTTTCAACACGTATCTTTTTTCTTTTTTTGCACTACTGGGTTTGAACTCAGGGCCTACACCTTGAGCCACTCCACCAGCCCTTTTTTTGTGATTTTTTTTTTTTTTTTTGAGATAGGGTCTCGTGAACCATTTGTCTGGGCTGGCTTTGAACCTGATCCTCCTGATCTCTGCCACTGGCACCTGGCTCATTTTTTCATTTACATACATGTACACACAGTATTTGCAACATATTTACCTCCGACACCCTTTCCCACCAACTCTCCCCGCCCATTGGTACCGTCCATCGCACACCCCACCCCAGGCAGGACTCATTCTGCCCTCCTGTTCTCTGATTTTGTAAAAGAAAACAAAATGACATTTTTGGTTGCTTGAGACAGCTATGTAAGGAGTTTCCTTGTGACATTTCCAGGTATGTATGTATTATAACCTGAATTGGTTCATCCCTCTATTTTTCTCCTTTCTACCTTAGTCCCTTTCTTATGGTGATTTTAACAGGTTTAAAAATTCCATATTCATTCTTGTATAGAAAGTACATCAACCATATTCACCTTCTTAACTTCCTTCTCTCACCCTCTGCCTCTGGTGCGCGATCTCCCTTAGCTATCAATTCAGTGGGAGACATGCAAAGGGTGGGTGTCCAAGCCTCCCCTCCTCACTGCAGGGCACTGCGCAAATTTAAATTCCTCTGAGCCTCAATTTCCCCATTCACAGCTTGTTTGGCCCCCTGTACCTCTTCTAGGACCCAGGACATCTTAGTAACTTAGTAAATATTTGAAAAATGAGAGTAACTATAGAAAAAAACACAGCTAACTAGAAACACACATGCACGACAGAATCGAGAGGACTAACAGTTCATTGAAATGCTGTGCTGTCTACTATATTTTATGGTAGCAAGTTTTGTAATTTTTTTTTTTTTGCGGTACTGGGGTTTGAACTCAGTGCCTACACCTTGAGCCACTCCACCAGCCCTTTTTTGTGATGAGATTTTTTTTTTGATATAGGGTCTCTTGAACTATTTGCCCAGGCTGGTTTTGAACCAGGATCCTCCTGATCTCTGGCTCCTGAGTAGCTGGGATTACAGATGTGAGCCACCAGCACCCAGCAAGCTTTGTAATTTTACCCCCTACCCCAAGCCTGCTTCCAGCTCACTAGCTAAGGCACAACAGACAAGAGGATAAGTGTGTCTGGACCACTGCTGGGAGCATATAAATATTGGGTAAATACTTCTTAAATTGTTGATTGAATGAGTGAAAGGATGGCTGTAATGTGTCTTTGGATCATCCTTCCTGGAGAAGCAGCCTGCTGACTGTATAACAGTTCTGATCATCATTTTATTCATCTTCTGTCCTTTTCAGTAAGGTCAATTGGTTTCTTTTTAAAATTTCATTGATCCATCATAAATTTTGCACCTTGCACACAGGCTGCATAGACAACAATCTCTCTTGGTTTCTACCTTTATCACTTGTTAGTTGAGTGACTCTAGGCACATCATATAGCTTTTCTGGGCATCCATTTTCACGTTTATAAAATGGGCAAAATAACAAACCCCCCTTAGAAGGATGTTGTGAGGTTCAAGTGAGCCCAGTGCCTCAGGCTCCTCAGTAGCTGCTACTGCTACTCGAAATGTTGATGTTTTAAAAACAGATCTACTTGGGACAATAGAGAAACTACAAATAATATTAGAAAGGAGAGGATGGAGACAGGGGGACTATTTTTTCACACCTTTATTGAGGTCTGACTGACGTTCAAACAACCACGTAGTTAACGTGTAGAACTCCATGGTTTCACCCGTGAATCCATCACTACAATGTTTACCATAAATGTTTCCATCACCCCAAACATTTTCTCCTGCCCTCATTCTTTATTACTTTTTTGGGGTAATAAGACCACTGAACATAAGACCTACCCTCAACTGGGCACCGATGGCTCACTCCTGTAATCCCAACTACTCAGAAGGCAGAGATTAGGAGGATCATGGTTTGAAGCCAACCTGGGCAAAGAGTTCAAGAAACCCTATCTCAAAAATACCCAACACACACACACACACACACAAAAGATCTACCCTCTTAGCAGTATCTTAAGTACACAGACGACCATGCAGAGTTCTCCAGGACGTACTCACCTTGCATACCTGAAGCTGTGTATCCCTGAATCAACACCTCTTTAATTATTTACTCCCCTGACCCCTGGAAATCACCATTTTGCTCTCTGCTTCTTCTCAGGTTGGCTGCGTTAGTGGAACCTCATGTAAGTGGGATGTGGCATATTTGACATGAAGTAATCTGTGTCCAGATTACTTCACATAGTGTAATCAGTGTCTTCCAGATTCATCCACGTTGTCACAGATGGCAAGATTTTCTTCTTTTTCAAGGCAGAATAATTTTCCATTGTAGGCATATACCACATTTTCTTTATCCTGCCATCTGTCAACGTGCATTAAGGTTGCTTCTATGTCTTGAGTTAGCTCTCTCTAATACCTTGGGTTTGATTCCTTCTCTCCACATCCTCAGGCAGCACTTGTCATGTTCTTTTCAATATGGTGGCCCCCCGACAGGTGTGATGTAAAGCCTCATGATGGCTTTTCCTGGCCTTTCCCTGATGATCAGTGGTGCTGATCTTCTCCTGTACCTGTTGGTCATTCTTTTTTAGAATAAGGTTTATCTAATCAAGGCCTTTGTCCATTTTCTTTTTCTTTTTTGGGGGGGTGGAGGGACTTGGATTTGAACTCAGGGCTTCACATTTGCAAAGCGGGTGCTCTGCTGCTTGAGCCACTCCTCCAGTCCATTTTTCTCTGATTATTTTTTTGAGATGAGTTCTTGTGAACTACTCTTGCCTGTACTGGCCTCAAACATTGATCCTCCTGCTCTCAGCCTCCGAAGTAGCTAGGATTATAGGCTTGAGCCACTGGTGCCCAGCTCTTTGCCCATTTTTAAATTTGGTTACTTGGTGGTTTTGCTATTGAGTTGTTAGGAGTTCCTTATGCATTTTGGATATTAACCTGTGTATATAATCTGCTTGTAGATTATCCTTTAATAACAAGGCGTATGCTTCATAAACATCCTCCAGAGAGAGAGAAGGAGAGAGAGAGACAGAGAGAGAGGGACTTATAATTCACATGTTATCAAAATGATCAGTATTTGGGAAAGTACCTAGATTGAAGTCATAAAAACTGGAATAAACAAATGTCCTAGAGGATAATATTTAAACACGTGATCTCCAGAACAGGTTCAGGGGTCAATGTCAACTGTCAGTTTTTAACATGGAGGAAACTGATAATTGCCGTTATTTTTTCCAGACCCTGGGCAAGGGAGAGTCTTTTCTTCCTTTATGCTTTGAGGCCATGATAGCAGCCAAGCAGTACAGAAAGCAAAGCTATAGACCAAGTCCACTTAGAATAACAGATGGAAAATCCTCACCAAAAGATCATTTCTACCCCAAATCAAAACATACTGTAAGAGTCATAAAGAGGCATTTGAAAAATTGCCAGTATATACACACCAAAAATCATACAGAAAACTTGAAACTTGAAGAGTAGGACTTTTTTTTTTGTCTTTTTGAAATCAGTGTATTTTAGGGCTGGGAGAGTGGCTCAAGTGGTAAAAGCACTTACCTAGCAAGCATGAGGCCCTGAGTTCAAACCACAGTGCCTCCAAAAAAAAATTTTTTTCAATTGTACAAGGGGGTTTCATTGTGATATTTCCACACATGTATGTAATGTACTTTGAATAAACTCAGCCCCTCTAAGGATAGTTTGGGTTTTTTTTTTGCCAGAACTGGGGGTTTGAACTTGGAGCTTTGTGTTTGCTAGGCAGGTACTCTCCCACTGGAGCCACACTCCCAGCCCAGGCTAGGTTTTTAAAAAGACATTCTAAAATTTTTCAGTCTCTAACCACATGCAGGGTGATATTAAATGGTGTGCTTTTATTGGAATTAAAATAAGACAGGGATGCTCACTGCCCCCAGGAACACTGAAGTCAGCCCTTGAATGACTGGGCAAGGTGAGGATTCATAAATGAGAGATAAAGAAAGAGATGAAGAGACATGAGAAGGGGATGCCACTGGAAAATGATACAACATTCTGTTAGAAAGCTCAAACGAAACCATCAAGACCCAAAGGAGAATTTAGTTATATTGCCAAATTCCCAATAAAACGCTCCCCTATCAATAGCTTTCTTAAACAACAGTGATTAGGAACATTAAGAAGACCCAGTTTCAATAGCAACAATTTTCATTAAATGCCTAGGGAAAAACTTAGTACAAAATATATAATTCTAATGTGCAGAATATCACTAAACATTTTTTAAAGTCCTGTAATCCCAGCTACTTAGGAGGCAGAAATCAAGAGGATAGAAGATCAAGACAAGCCTAGGCAAAAAGTTAGCAAGACTCTATCTTATACGGAAAAAAAAAAGTGTATGCCTGTAATCCAGGTTACTCAAGAGATGTATGTAGTATAATCATAGTCCAAGCAAAAAGTGTGAGACCCTATTTGGAAAATAACCTAAAGCAAAAAAGCTGGAGCTATGGCTCAAGTGATAGATCAGTTAAGCTCAAGGTTCTGAGTTCAAACCCCAGTAACAGCCTCCCCCCAAAAAGACTTGATTAAATGAGAGAGTTGACATTGTCAAGATGTGACCTCCCAATTACATAGAAGTAATGCAATTCTAAATCAAAATACCAGTGATCAGCTTTGTGAGGTGCTAGGTAGGGGAAGGCTTGCGCTAGAAGTGTTCCCAAGTTCATGTGGTTGACAAGTGCCTGAGACCGGCTGGGAATTCTTCCAGTGGTGATGGAATTCACCTTTCTGAATAATATAGTGATCTAGCTGTCACAACCGAACCATGTGCCTCAGAGGGAAGGTTCATAGAATGTGCAGGAGTAGACTTTCTTGTGACTTATATGTGACAAAGATGGCAGCAGGAGTCTAGGTTTTTCACAGATAGGCATTGGGACCGCTGGGGCCCATGGTAAAGGCTCCCTTTGAGCTTAATCTCATGTCACTGTGTCTTTTCCAGCATCTCCATCACCAAACACTGGGCTCCTCCAGGGTACAGAAGAAAGGAAAGTAGGTAGGGAGGGTGGAGCCCACCCAGGGTGAAATCCCAACCTCCTCCAGGTCATCTGAGGCAACAGTTACTTGGAGCACTAAAAATTCCTCTGATCACACAACTGTTTCTCAGTCTGGAGTTCAGGGACGATGAGCTGGGATGCCCTGTCAATCCACTGAGTGTCTATGGAGACCAGCCCGCTTAGGAGGAGGCAAAATGGTGCCATGGGAAGGGTACAGACCTGAGTTCAAATTCCATCTTTGCTACTTGTTAGCTATGTAATGATGTACAAAAGGGGAGCTTTGCTACCTAGCTCAGGGGGTCTCAAGAGAAATAAATCTGATTTCCTGGAACCTCATTTCAGCCTCTCCATGCCTCTGTCTATAAAACAGAGGTCTTATCCATATCTACTTCATGGGGTTGCTATGAGGATTCAATGATTTCATGCAACAAAGAGTCTCTCTCTCCAAACAGCTTCCTTGCGGCACAGCACTTCAAAATGCTTTAAAAAGACTTTCCAGTGCTGTCAGCATAGGTGTTCAGGGTGTTCAGCTAAGAATGAGCCCACATAGGTCACGGACGGCATATGAGGCTGGAGATGTCAAGCAGTGAGTTCTGCTGCTCTGGAAATGGTGGGTAATGTGGTCACAGCCCTCGAGGTCCCCTCCAATCCCCTAATGTTGTTAGCCCACCCAGCTAATGGCACCACGAGACTCTTCATGGTAATTTGAAGGCAGTGTTTCCCACCCACTGGTGCCAGAAGAAGAAACCAGATGGCTTCTCACCCAAGGTAGCTTACTTCCTCCAACATCTCGGTATCTTTCAGTCCCAGGTAGAGGAGGTAAAGCCAGGTGTGCAGGTGAACTTTGGCATTACGTATGCATGGACTTCCTGTAGCCCTGTGTCCTCACACAACTGTTGGAACGTCCAACTGTCCTGCTAAAGTCAGCCAGAGTGGAATACCTTAGAAGTGGGAAAAGTATTCGGATCACCAGTTAGTGTATTTGGAGAAATAACCAGAGAGAAATCTATCTATAGAAACCACAAGATTTCTGGAAACAAGGGGAAATAAGACTTGATAACCATTCTGCTTAAAAACAAACCTCCTTCTCCAAGCTAGACATTTCCTTTCAACAGCTTTACAAATGATCCTCTTCCCTGAGAAAATGCTCAAGAGTACTGGATTTCAGGCAGTGAGAACTCTTGGTGCCACTGGGGTGAAGAGGGGAAAGAGCCAGAGAAGTTCCTGAGAGCTCCCAGATGCTGACGTCACTCCTGGCTCACTCTCCAGGCCAAGCAAATAAAACCCAATGCTCAGAAAACCTCAATGCCTAGTCATTGCTCAGATTGAAAAATGTAGGCTGACCTCGGACCTCACAGGCAAAAGTCAGTCACAGGCAAAAGTGTGAGATCCCACCTAAAAAACTAAACTAAAGCAAAAAGGGCTAGAGGGGTGGTTCAACTTGCCAAGTGCAAAACCCTGAGTTCAAACTTCAGTACTGCCAAAAAAAAAGTGAAATTTTCTAAAGTCATATGCAAAATGTTGTATAAGTGTCCAGTGATGTTTATACTTATTCCCAAATTCCAGTTCTCCCATGATGGAGGTACAGCTGATAGGCTGGAGTGATCTCAGACTTCAGAAAAATGTACCCTGTCTCTCAGAGTCCAGCCAGTACTTGCTAGTTGAAGGGCTTTTACCTCTTCTCTGGAGAAGGACATGAATGAGGATCACTTAAAATGCACTAGGTGCTGTTTGGAGGTCACTGAGTTCAGCCACCAGCCACAGCCCCCCACCACCTCCACCATGGGTCTGCTTAGTACTTGTGTAGATGGTCTTATAGCCACTTCAGAGCCAATTGGGTGGGACACATCACATGTGCTCTCTCTGGGACTTGGAAAAGAATTCAGAGGTGCTGGTCAGCCTCTGCTGGTTGGTTAAACCAAGTGGATAGAAGCAAGACATTGTAGGCTGGCCATGATTAGCCACTGGGATATGGAGCAGTCAATGCCACTGATCCTAGTAGCGGAAAGGAAGTAACGAGGATTAAAGACAGCAGGTGTGGGAAGAATGAAGGAGAGAGTGAGGGAGAGGATAGAAGAAAAAGAAGAAACAGAAGGAGAAAGAGAAGGGGAAGAAGAAAGAGAGGAAGGAGGAAGAGGAAGAAAAGGAGGAGAACGGGAAGGGGAAGGGGTCAGGAAGGAGAGTGGGGAGAAGGCGAAGAAGCTGAACCTGTGTATTTGGGGCACTGGATTGGATACCCCAGACCCTCGCCCATCTCAGTTGCCCCCACCCATGCTCACCCATATAAGAAGAAGAAGTAGGAGAGAGGGGGCGGGGGGAGAGAAGGAGAGTATGTTATGTGTGCATAGAAGAAATTTGTGGAAAAATGCCACTAAAACGGCAGTTTCTCTGGCTGCTGTGATTGAGTGATTTTTAGGCTCTTCATATTTTTCTGTATTGTCTGTGTGTTTTTCACAGCAGGCACATATTAATTTTACAATCAGCAAAAATGATGAATCTATTTCCATTTGGGGAAAATTTCCTTTAAAAGGAATGTATCTGGGGACACTAGCTTTTTCCCCTGCAAAGCCCGAGGGAGAGCTGGAGCCAGGCTCAGGCCTTTGTAGTAAATGTCTCCAGACCACAGTAAATCCAATCTTCTCATTTGGGGTTATTTGCTTTCCGGACGGCAAGGCTGTGATGGATCCCAGATTCACCACTCGCGGCACCTCAATCAGCTGTGTTTAGATGACGCTGTGACATAAGATTATGACATTTTGATGGGATTAGGAGATAACTTTGCTTTAATCTATAAAGTCCTGTATGCTTTGGGATCTGATTACCCTCTGATTCCCTTCCTCAGCCCAGCAATTAAGATGGGCCAGAATGCTTCTGTTAACGATCCCCATATTGAAAGCTCAGGAAATCAGAAATGGGTGGTTTTGTTTTCAGTTGTTTTTCTTCTTTTTTTTTTCCTTTTTCTACCCCCACCACCCGGGTTTGTTCACCTTTTTCCTTTCTGCTAAAGGATCTGGGCTGTCTCTCTGAGGTCCTTGTATTCAAATCCAATCGGGCTTTCTGTTTCACTTCCCTCTAGACTTTTGGTCTGACAAGATGGTCCAGCTGCAGATGGAACACAAGACCTTGACCATGCTAGGCAAGCGCTCTACCACAGAGCCATCCCTAGTGCTTCCGTCTCCACTTCTAGAAAAAGCCATCTTTGGGATGTCACCCTCTCTCGTTCTTTAATGGGGGAAGAGCTGGTGCTGTTTACTTCTGTCCTCTTTTCTTGCTGAGACTCACTCTTGGTACCATTAGTTCCAGCAGTGATAAGTGGATTTTTCAATCCATCCAAGAAATGATAGCACTTACACTTGCAAAGGCTTTCCTGAAACTCTTGCTTGGTTGGTTCACTATAACCACTTTGATCCTAGACTGCATTTTCCAAAGAGATCTGCTCCTAGAGGCCATAAGCTATAGGGAATTTTGCTCTTTGGTCAAAATATAAGTTTGCTCATTTCCACTAAAACACAGTTGCATAAATGCAAATCAAAAAACAACAGTTATGGACCCTAGAAGATGCTGCTTCAACGTCCTATATTTAAATTACATATCAGTGAGAAGCAATGGACCCATGGGCTGTGTATCTCCAGTGATGTCCAAGTTCAGCTCTCGTGGGCCTCTGCCTGGAAGGCCTCTCTGTACCTTCCCATTACCTGCTCACAGCTGGGTCTGACCCATCGGAAGCAGCCACTGGAAGCAGAAAACAGGAAACAGGAAGCAGGAAACAGGGAGAAGAGAGATGGCCAGAACTTATTTCCCTAAGTTTCTCCATACTGGGTCTGGAATTGGCAATTTATCAAGGCTACCTGTCCTATCTGGAGGCCCCTTCCAGGAGCTATAACTCTCCAGATTCTGGAAATTTCTCCTTCCCCACAGTCAGGCCTAGAGGACGTGATGTCGGGGTGCTCCATTAGCCTCTTGGGTTTCCTTTAACCCTGCACACACTTTTGCAAATGTCTCTCTAATTGTGTTTCCTTCTGTTCTTCTGTGGGACAAGCTTCTCTCTCTTGCCAGGACTCTGAGCAATGCCACCAGCATGGTTTACTGCTCGATTTCTGCCTCAGGAAACCTTCCATCCCAGACGCCACATCTCTTCCTTGGTACATGAACTTGGAGAGTGATGTCACATTCCTGAGCCATGGTTATGTCATATGTAAATTAAGTTACGTCATATGTAAAGGTGACAGCATATGACATTTAGTAGTCATTCAATAAAAGTTAGCTTGCCTCTTCTGTCTCCCACTCCCAACACCAATTCCTTTTTTCGTTTTTGGCATTACTGTGGTTTGGACTTGGGGCTTCCTGCATTCGAGGCAGGTGGTCTACCGCTTGAGCCATGCCTCCAGTCCCTTTTGCTTTGGTTATTTTGGAGATGGGGGGGGTCTCACAAATATTTTTGCCCAGGCCTGTTTGTACCGAAATGCTCCTATTTTACATTTCCTGCCATTGCTAGAATGACAGGTGTGCACCACCAAGCCCAGCTTTGTTCCATTGAGATGGAGTCTTGCAAACATTTTTGCCCAGGCTGCCCTGAAGGGATCCTCCCCATCTCAGCCTCCTGCATAGACTGGGATTAGAGGCATGAGCCACCACACCCAGCTATTGGTCGACATGGGTGGGGGGGTCTCATGAACCTTTTGTGCTCTGACTGGTCTTGAACTTTGAGCCTCCTGATCATAATCTCCCAAGTAGCTGGAATTACAGGCATGACTCACCACACCTAGCAATAATTCCCATTGTTTACTGAGCATTTCTCTTCCAAAACCAGGTGTGTCATTCTTTTTCTCTGTGTCCACAGACCTCTGTACATTACTATCCTTAGCCCTTATCAAGAAGGATCATGCTGTCTATTTTTACTTCATCTATTATCTTCACTAAATGTGGCCTAGATTCGTCTCCTTGCCAAGACTCAGTGCTCAGGAAGTTCCTAGACATTCCCCCAAGATACCAGTAAAGCCTATGACGAGAATGGGTGAGTGAATGAATGAATCAATGGAAGAGAGAGACCTTCTGAGTCCTTGAAGGACAGATGTGATGGAAGGAAGCCTTCTCCAAAGACATGAGACTTTACATGGGTCTTAAAGATGACTGTAGCTTCAAAGAGGAAGAGAATAAGTGAAGAATATTCCAGAGGATGTGCAGGCAGACGTGGGAGGGAGATGGTGTGAACTCCTGGGCAGCACAGAGCTTCTGTGTGTGAGCGTGTGGAGAAATTTGGGTGGACGTCATGTAAGTTAGCACAGAGCTAGCTGATGTAACAAATAAGCCTCAAAGAGCTTACCGGTGAATTGTATTTCCAGCCAGGTGACATAGAGTCAAAAACAAGTATTGCTGTTTAAAAGGCAGCCCACTTTCAGGAGGGGATTCTAGAAACAGATTTCTGTCTGTGGCTTTCCCATCATCTAAGGTCATGCAGAAGGGTCAAGGGCATGGTGGTTTACAGTATTTATGAACCACATGGTCAGCATCAGTCTATACAGCCATCAGTGGCTGTGGATCTACCCCAAACCCTCTCTCTACACCAAAAAGTGCAGAAATTCAAGTCCTTTAAATAAAATGGCTTAGTTTTGCCTAGAACCATGCAGTCTTTAAACCAACTCTAGATGACTTGTAATACTTAAACAGCATACGTGCTACAGGAGTGGTTGTTACAGTGTGTGGTTTAAGGAATACAACCAGGAAGAGTGTGTGTATGTGTTCAGTCCAGATGCAATTATTTTTCTGAATATTCTCAATCACTGATGGGTTGAGTCTTCAAGCTCATACCTCCTGAACATGGAAAGTGGACTGTGCTCATTCTGGGGGTTAAACTGCCTCCACATCAGCCCACCTCACTGCAGGAAGGCTGGGAAATGTAGTCCAGGTAGGTGAACAGGAGGAGGCAGAGGAATCAGGACAGATGGTGGGGGAGGGACTCAGCCTGTCTTGTATTTTGCATAGTCTATGACAGAGCCCACTCAAGTGACCCCACAGCTCCCACTGACAAGGGACATTTCAGAAAAGAGAAGGTGATCCATGGGAACATGAAAAGTGTCTGAAAGTCTGGAGAAGGTCATGGGCAGATCCCAAAACTATAGAAGGGGAAGCCTGCATTATCTGTTCTCAGTAATTCTTGTTCTTAGATAAAAATCATTGCTGGTCTATCAACTTCTTTTATAATTCACTGCACAAAAACATAGAAAAAGGAAGGAAAGAAGGAGGGAAGAAGAGAGATCAGGAAGGAAGAAGAGAAAAAAAAAACCCATTGTTTAAAAGATACTCATAATTCCAGCTACTCAGAGGCAGAGATTGGGAGGATCATGGTTCAAGGTCAGCCCAGGCAAAAGTTAGTGAGATCCTATCTCAACAAACAAGCTGAGTGTGGTGGTGCATGCCTATAATCTCAGTTACACAGGAAGCAGTGGTAGGAGTATCATAGTCTGAGGAAGACCCAGGCAAAAGTTTGAGAACCTATCTGAAAATCAAACTGAAAGCACAAGGACAGGGGGAGTGACTCGAGTGCTAAGAGCACCTGCCTAGCAAGTGTGAGTCTCTGATTTCAAACCCCAGTACTACCACAAAAAGATGCTCAGAATTTGCAGTATAGGGCTAATCCCATTGCATCCACCTTTTGATTATAGGACTTTCCCCAGCACTTGGGACCTTTATTACTAAAACTTTCTGGTCCCAGACAAACCAGAACAGGTTAGTCAGCATACCTCTGGCATCAAGAAATATGAGTTTGAAGCCCAGCTCTACCATTTAGCAAACTTCCGTCTTCTGGCAAGTCACTTCCTCTCTGTGAGCCTCAGTTTCACCACCTGTAGAACAGGCACATTGAAGTAGCTACCTCCTCGGACTGTGGGAGGGTTGAATGAGACGACAAAGCACAGAACATCCTTAGTGACATTCCCAGCAGAGAGAATCTGCTTTGTACCCATCAAACAAAGCCTGTTCTTGACTTCCATGAAAAAGCCCTAAGAGGGTGGAGGGCGTTCAGGGGAAGCGAGGCCAGGACTCCTGCTGAGGATGCAGATGCCGGGTCCGGGGCAGGTGTCACTGGGATGCTTGTCAGCCAGGAGAGCATGGAAATGGGGTTAGGGGATGTGGGAGCTGCAGCCCCTGGGGGCGTCTCACGTCCAATCTTGTCACTAAGGGAGGAAAACTGGGGACTGGGGGTGACATGGTAAGAAGAACCCCAGGAACATTGATTCTGTGGCTTTCAAAGTTCACCCCTTCCTCTCACAGGAACAAAATTTTAACAGCCAGAGCTGGGGGTGAAAGAGAAAGAAACCAGACTAGCAAGCCATTCCCCTCCATTTCTAACAGGTTGCGCTGTGCTGAGAAGCAGGTTTTGAAATTTTAACCACAGCACAGGGAGCCAGACAAAAAGGGAGGAAGAAAAGAGAGAAAGTAAGCAAAAAGGAAAGGACTAGGAGAGTCATTAGAGGAAGGAAACCATTTTCCTTCTCCTGCACAGGGCAATGACACGAACCAGCCATGGCCTCTGCCTTCATGAAGGCCACCATTGTCTTGGGTTGTTGAGGAAGGTAAAGAATCACAGGTGTGTTTCTGAACAGAACGCCATGCCATCATTCCTGGGAATCATCATATTTAAGCCTCTTGGCAAGTTTCCATGTTTAGAGAACACTGAGGACCAGAGAGGCTTAGTCACTCTTCCAAGGACACACAGCCCGTGAGCAGCAAAGCCAGGATTTGGATCCAGACTGATTTCTAAGGCAGCATGGTATCAAGGCAAAAGGGAAGGGTGGATGACATAGTGTGGGACCAGCAAGGAGGTAAGTATGGTACACCCAATCTGTAGCAAGGTTCTTCAGCCTCCCCACTACTGCCATTTTGTCTGGGTGGTTCTTGGTTGTAGGACTCTGTCCTGTGCATGACGAGATTTAGCAGTGTTTTTGGCATCTCCCCATCAATCATGACAACCAAAAATGTCTCCAGATATTGACAAATGCCTCCTGGAGCAAAGCCCCCTCTACTCCCCCCACCACCTCAAAGAACCATTGACGTAGAGAAAGGCATAAAAAATACCAATGACTGAATCAAAAGTCACCAAAGTGCCCTGGGAAGGCATTTAATCTTATTTAATCTTGTTTAATATCTCATGTAATCCCTCGGAAGAACTCTATGAGGTAGGTGGTTCATAGATGAGGCAAATGAAGGTCAGGGAGCTTAAGTAGCAAGTCCAAGTTCATACAGATTGCACGAAATATCCACATTCGAGCTCAAGTCTATGCCCTGCCTTCTCTCCCCAGGTGCTGCTGAGAGGGAAGCAGAAGATGGAGGTGGATGAGCCAGGGCGGGGAGAACCAGAGCATCACACAGTGCAAGACAGAAAGTAAAGATGCTGAAACGATGCAGGGACGACAGATCCACCGTGTGGCTGGTGATGTTGTGCCTTTGCCAGGACAAGTCTGTTCCAGCTGCCACATCCCCTGCAGACCCTCAATTTTTGTCCCCACCCCTAACCTATGGCTTCCTTTCCAAATGCCCTGCACGTGAGTCCGGCCTGACTGTGTCTCCCTCTCTCACATCTCAGAAGAGACATATTCCATCTGGACCTGATTTATAGGGAAAAGCCACTTGTCCCTTCCATCCATCTCTCCTCACAGGGGAGCATCTATCCTAGAAATAACCCACATCTATTTTCTTCCAGGAGTCAATGGACTGGGAAATGTAAGAAATGTCCCTAAATTACAAATGAGTGGGGGAGGGGGACTTCCTCCGGATAAACTTGCCTGAGCCTGGCCGTAAATCTCTCTGCAGGTGTCACAGTCATGTCAACTGCAGATGGGAGGAGAGGTAAGGTAAGATGACCATCAGAGAGCAATGGTGACCAAGAACTGGCTGCGAGGAACTCACCCTGTCCCCTCCTACATCCCACCACCAACTTTCACTTGACATTTCACAGCTGATACCTGGAAAGCAGGAAGCAAATTTCTCTCCAGGAGTTTTTGGGACTTTTATTTATTTATTTATTTATTTTACAATCACCCCACCCCACCTTTCCAACCCGCCCAAAAGAACCCCAGCCTTTGTTCTTCATCACTCAAGGGGTCAAGGTTCCCTTTGAAAATCTGATGAAAGCTATGGACTCCTCCCTTCATTAAATAAATGATGTTTACTTGTGTTAAAGCCTTCAAAAACGGTTAGAACTGGTTTATGGTAGGGTTTTCTTGGAAGATGAAGGGCTTTTTCCTCCTGTCACATAAAAACATTTTTTAGTGCGTTGACTTTTTTCTTTTTTTAAACATTTACTGATGTATAACACACACTCTGAAAAGGGCACAAAATCCTTAAGAGTTTAGGTTCACGGACTGTTATAAATTGAACTGGCCAGTGGAACAGCATAGGTTCATTTTGTTCCAAGAACAAATCCAAGAACATAGAATCTTGTAGCGTGGCTCTTCTGTGTACAGTGACTTTCCAGCGCTGTTGTCACTTGATATTTCACTCAGCATCTATCTGCTAAGTCACCATGTGAGTGATGACTTGTTTCTGCTCATTAACACATAGTTTTCCAGGGTGAACATACCACATTTATTTCCATTCTACTGTTGCAATGCACTGGGGACATATTTTTATAGAATTGTACTCAGATTATGTTTTTTTTTTGTCATTGCAATTTTTAACCTTCCCGATCTGAATACTTCACTTTCGAATGCGTGGTGGGGGTGCACTGTAAATCCTTACTGTAAAACACCCAGCATTTCAGGAGAAAGAAAACACAAGAGCTGGAAGTTCTCTTGGCTTTCTTTTTATCTCCCTCCAAGCCAGCTAACTCAGCTCCACTCTGACGGCTTCCCCAAGCGTCGCCTTCCAGACATTTCTCTACGCACAAATCTATGCAATATTTAGGGGCATGCTTTTTAAGTTTGTTTACAAGAATGCAATTCTTCTGCAGTTTTTTTTCCCCACTTCTCAGAATGTTCTGCAAGTCCTTACCTAGCTTGCTCTCCGTGCTTTAACCTGCTTCACACTTCCACTGTAGTGACAAGTTGTGGTTTACTTAACGCCTCCTTAATGGTGGCCACGCAGGCTGTCTCCATCCTTCTGCTGTTGAAACAGGATGGTGACAGACCTCCTTTTATTTGCTTTTTGCAAAGATCTCTTGGACAGAAATGGAGAGGTGGAATTGCTGGGTTACACGTTTGCTTTTAAGTGATTTTTACCAGTTCGGGTGGATGGTTTGAGCCGTTGTGAATTCTGGGTAAAGCTTGAAACTTACATGAAGGCATTTGATAGAATGACGGAGATTCACTCAAGGTTTCAAAGGCAAAGCAGATGCCTAGAACTGGGGAGAACAGAAGAGGATGCTTGTTTAGAATTCACTGAGTGACAATTCACCAGCACCCTGGTCCCTTGGGATGCTGATTCCTTCCAGAAATTCCATAAAGGGAAGAATCCAGCCTACAGTATGGCTGGCTGAAAATGGGGTATCTCAAATGCAAGGGCTAACTTGCTGGGGACAAAGGGAAAGCTTGCAATAACAGCACCAAACATTTGTGTCAAGCACTGTGCACAGATGACCTAATTCAATTCTTAACATATGTCTATGGGGAAAGGTCTTTTTTGAATCCCATTTTCCAGGTGGGTAAACTGAGGCTCAGAGTGTCTCCTTCCCAAAGTCACGCTAATCCACTATGCTTCTTAATTCCTGGGGGATTATGTCACTGAGCAAGTTTGATGTGTTTTTTGCTCACAGGAAGCTCACTGTCTGCTGTGAAACAGACAAAGTGAGAGAAAGGTGACCAGGAGATCAAAGGATCCTGGGACACGCATGTGAAGACCAGACCCCTGTCTCGTCTGTCGCCCCACACTGTATCCATGTGGACACCCTCCCCAGAAAAGGTGAATCACTGAGCTCGTTAATATGAGCAGCACATAGCAGGGCCAACTCCATGCTGACCACTGCACCCCCTCCTCCGTCAATCCTTCCAATAGGTCTTTGGAGAGAAACTGAGGCTCAGAGAGAAGTGGCACAGTTGATTAGGAGCAGAGTGGGGATTTGAACTGGGTCTCTGCAGTTCTGGAGCCTGGAACTCCTGAGTAGACAGCCTTTACCTTCCTGCCCTTCAGACTGACATTCCTCAGAACATCCCAGGCTGGATCATCCAGGTGTGCTTTGATGGTGGAGCGAGCTAAAACCAGGAGTTTATCGGTTCGAGCCCGACCTTACAGTCTCCTTCACTGAACAGTTTAAAAATCTCAACCTCAGCCCATTTATCCCCATGTCATATGGATGTACCACAACCTGCTCCTTTCAGATTGATGCTGACTGACTTCCTGATGCCGATGGATTAGTACTGTTTTTAACTGCTTCCATTTTCAGGTTGCTGATGCTCTCCGAGCATCAGGGGCTGAATCCTACAGGGCTCTGACAAACCCACCCAGGACAGAGAATGAAACTGTCCACATTGCCAAGACCAAGGAGCCAAGCTTGGGTACCAATATGGGGGTTGGTGGGGAGGGCCGGGTCACCCGTTGGAGACCCTCAAGACTAAACAGTGCAGGCCACATTTTAAGAATATTGCTCTATCCTTTGGTTTATAAGTGGATTCAGGCAAAACCAGTTGCCTGGAGGTCAGTGTATGCCCACTAGGATGAGGTAAGGGGGTAGGCAGAGCTCCTGCAGGACGGGTGGTGAATAGAACTCAGGAAGATGTAAACGCGGGGGCGGTTGTTGGTAACCTCTAACATCTGGTGTCAAAAAGGAGTGTGCACAGCAGGCTGGGGTTGGGGGAGTGGGTGGAGAAGGAGGCTGGGGAGGAGGCGACTTTCACAGATTCCCAGATTGTAATGATGACAAACCAGCCCCTCTTAGATGAACAAGAGAGGGAGTAGAGGGGGTAGAAAGAGAAAGAGAGAGGGAGGAAGAGGTCAAGGCTCCATTCCCCATAGTTGGAGAACACTCAAATGCTTGCAGATGACATGAAAGGGGCGCACAGCACACATGGCTGCCTCTGTGTAGAGGGGAAACTATTTTATTAACAAACCGAGAGCCTCCCAGAACCTGCAGGCTGGTGGGAGGCAGTCCTAAGAGGGAGGATCCCGTGTCCATGCTCCTAGTCAGGGTGTATGCTTTGCTGGGCATGACTCCATGAGCCAGCCCTACTCGTGGGAGCCTTGAACTCGGATGCCCAGAGAAGACGCTGAACTCCAAGCATAACTTGGCCATAGTTTTCCCAAGCTATCAGGACAGAAAAGGTGTCCCATCCGGTTCTGGCCTTAGTAAGAACCACATCCTGTGATTCAGACAGCTGGCTTGTCAACTGCTCTTATTTGTGAGGTTCTAGATTTGGATGTGATGACAGACTTTTTATGTCTTTCTTCCAATGACCACACAGAAACCTCCTCACTCTGTCCCCTCAGTACAAGTGGCTCCACCCTCAATCAAGTTGATTGAGGGTCTTTCCCAGCAAGTTTTCCAAGGGGTCTCCCAGACCCTAAAGATCAAACCTCACCTTGCCTCACTTAGATGGCTTCGGGTGCAGGTAACAGAGCAGCCAGTTCACCATGGATTAAACCAGAAGACACTGCACTTGGACAGGATTGGATGTTTGTAGACAGGTGGTCATTTTCCAGGTTTGGAACGGACTGCCAGCTGGGCACCAAAACCATCCATCCACTCTATCAAGCTCAACGATTTCATCTTTGTCAAGGTGTGCTCCCAAACTAGCTGTCATGGCTCCAGGCTCTATGACCTCAGTAAAGGTAAAGAAGGCCTTTTCCTAGGATCACTTTCTCCCTTGATCAATAAAGAATCAACATTTCCAGAGTCACCATCGCTTCCATCCAGCCCTCACTGAATAGAAGTGGGTTATATTCCATCTCTAGACCACAGGCTAATACGTGACCAGGAAGTAGCTGCAAGAAACACAGAGATGGTTATTGGGTAGGAAATCATCTATTTTTTTTTTTTTTGGTGGCACTGGGGTTTGAACTCGGGGCCTCATGGTTGCTAGGCAGGTGTTCTTATCACTTAAGCCACTCCACCAGCGCTTTTTTTGTGATGGGGTTTTTTTGAGATAGGGTCTTGCAAACTATTTGCCCACACTAGCTTTGAACCATGATCCTCCTGATCTCTGCCTTCTAAGTAATAAGGATTACAGGCGTGAGCCACTGGCACCCAGCCTGCCCCACCTTTTCACTCCCAATTCTTTTCTGTTAGTGTCTTGATCTGGTGAACCTTTCTGCCTCGCATCCTGCCACCCAGCCAGACACACGGGTCTATATCACCTAATATTCAAACCATCCTGGACCTTCCCTCTCCTCTGCCCACTCCTTCCCTAAGTCCTGTATGTATGCCTCTCTAGCTCCTTCCAAAATCCTTCCAAGGACACTGGGCACAGAGTAAGTACTCAATAAACATCCAAGTTCATTTTGCCATCTCTACAATACAGCAGCCCTAGGACATAAGTGAATAACCTAGGAAATTTCCATTAAAAAGCTAACATTTCTGGGTCCGGTTGTGATTTCAGAAGAGATTTGTGGTTCAGTGACCATGTACTGAGTCATAGAGCTCGGATTAAAATTCCTGTGCTGCCATACCACAGCTGTGATGGTCCTGGGCAAAAGGATAAGATATTCTGAGCCTCAGTTTTCTCGTCTGTAAAATGGAAATAATTACACCCCTTACTTCCTAGTCTTGCTGTGATGCTAAGTACACCAACCTATCTAAGTACTGAATACAGTGCTGGGCACATGGGAAGTGATAAGAAAATGCCTCTGTAATTGCTCACTTTCCAAATGGTCAAGTTCATTGTCTTGTAGCTCTATGCCCCTCTGCCCCACCAGGTCAGACTCATCTCAGTAATGCCCCACTACCATGTCCTGATTTTAATGGATTTTTCTCCTCCCAAACCGCACCTCAAGACACAGGGCACACCAGCAATCTCCAGAGAGCCATTGGCAACCCCTTGCCAGCTGGAGATCAGACCCCACTCCTCACAGTCCTGGAGCAGCTTGGGGGCTTGGGGACAGGAGCTGACTGCTGTTGGTTTAGATGGAAATCAGATGAGGGAGCCCTCGGTGGCTTCCTTTAAATTGATTTCTGGCTGGAGCAAAGGTCCTGTCGGCAACTGGTACTAATGTCTTCATTCCTGTTTTTCTTAGCTATTTTTTTTTTTACCCCCAGATGGGTGTTCACTGCAAATAAGCTACTGAGAATCCCTGGTGGGGGTGGGAGGAGAGAAAGAAAGAGAGAGAGAGAGACAGAGAGAGAGAGAGAGAGAGAGAGAGCAAGCGCCTGGACAGGCAGAATTTAGTTACATCTTGCTATAAATAAGTGTACAGAATTATACAATTCTCAGTGGCTTGAGATCAGATACTGCTTTCCACAGTGGGAAAGGCAAGCTCGGAGTTATTTGTGGATTCCCAGTGGTTTTCAAACAGCCCACAGGATGTCCGGTAAAGACTGAAAAGTGACCATTTATTGAGTGAGATTACTACCTAGTGATTAAAGATCTGAAGTCAGTCACCAGGTGACTATTGACTTCCCCGTTGATGAACTGTGTCAGCTTGGGAAAATGACCTGACCGCGCTGTCTCAGTTTCCTCATCTGAAAACTGGGGACAATAATAATCCCCACCTCACAGAGTTGGAAGGCTGAACAAGTCGATGAATATAAAGTGCTGAGCACAGTACCTGGCATGGGGCCAGCAGGTGTTAGTTCGTTAATATTTTATTGAACAAGCATTAGGTATATAGCATTGTGCTCAATCTTTATTGATTGGCATAGATGGTATCCATTTATAACTCACTTAGCAAGAGAGGAAACAGAAAAGGATAGAGTCTTGGGCAGCGTGGCCTCAACCAATAGATGGCAGGACCAGAGACCATGGCCCAGCTTCTTTGATTTTACAATCTGACCTGGGTCTTTGCACACGGCCTCACTTGGCTTAGCAGGACCAGCTGTACAAGTGAGATGACCCAACACAATGCCATGCACGTACCACATAAACAGGCACTTTCAGGGACGCCTTTAGGGGTTACCCCAAACACACCAATGTGCCCCCGTGAGCATATGGCAGCCAAGGCTAGTGAGTCACTCCTGGTCCCTTGTGTCTGCTTTTGTTTTCAGACGAGCTCTGGGTCTGTAAACGTGAAGGAGGTCAGGCCACCAGCCAAGGCTGTAGGTAGTGCAGGGAGTGACCAGCTGTTCTGTCAGTGAGCGTTTTGGAAAACATAGCAGCTCAGGAAAATGTCACCTACAAGTGGCCACAACTCTCTGGTTAAAGCAAATGGGCCCTGCTTATGCCAGTCATGGAAGTTGACATCAAGGACAAAGTCAAGCCTCCAGAGACTTAGGGAGAGGGTGTCTCGGTACATTTCAATATTCCTTGATTAAAACAGCCCCCAAAATACACTCCCAGGGGAACTTAACCAGAGTCGTTCCAAACCTATCAATCACTGTCCTGCTTTGGACAAAGTTGATCTTTCAACATTTCTTTGAGAGTTTAAAGTCTTGAAGATCCTCAGAGTTGTCTCTGGGAAGATGAAAAACATTTGTCAAAGCTGGACAAGGTGACCGTGGAGCAGTGTGGACCGCCTCCCTACGTACCCAAAGAAAGCCTTTGTTCTGTTTTTGTCTCTCTAATTTCTTTCCTTATCTACTTATTTATTTTGCAGTACCAAGATTTTGAACTCAGTGTTCTGATTTATTTTTTCCTCTTCAAAGCTTGATCCAGCTCCTTGTCCCCCACCCCAAAACACAGCAATGAGCATTTCCTGTAAGCTAAGAACAGCATTAAACACTCTACATGAATTATCTCCTTTAAATTCACACACGGCTGTGAGGTGGAGGTACTGGGTTATTGTGCCCGTTTTACAGATCAGAAAAGCAAGGCTTTGAGACGTGAGGGCTGTTTCTTCAACCCAACACGTGCAGAAGTGGAGACACTGAGTTTGGAATCAGCAAAGTCACGTTTCTAGCCCTTGACATCCAGAGACTCCCATCTCTCTCGTCAGCTGTCTTTTTAAAAAAGACACAGTATATCTACACAAGGTGTCCTATTTTTGTGTTTCATCTTCTAACAGTAAGGTTGATTGCAACACCGTTGATTGCATCAATGTGCCAGGCACTTCTCTGGAGGATTTAAGCACATTTTCTCCTACTGTGCCGACAACCCAGCCAGCTGTGTGGCAGGTGCCCCACTTTACAGATGAGCGACCAGCTCCCAGAGGTAAGTGCATGCTTGTTCCCACCCTGCCGCCCCAGGGCAAAAGGCTGGTGAGTGGTGGAGCTGGTTTTGGGGATCAGGTTTGTTGCATTCGAAGGTCATGTACTTTGTTCCGTGCCTTGGTCACTCCCACTAGTTGTCAGTTTATTAACTGGTTGGTATGAGGTGGGCTGGGATTCTAGGCTGCCAGCATCTCCAGGTCCCAGCAGTGTCTGGCCATGAACTGGGTGCACTGAAGAAAGAGAAAACCTAGAATGGGGACAAGTTGGTGAGATCCCAGGCTGTTAAGTGCAGATTTTCCAAGCTGGTACAGAAACTACTGAAATACAACGTATTTCTCTTTTCTATTTCCTCCTCCTCCTCTTCTTCTTCCTCCTCCTCCTCCTCCTCCTCCTCCTCCTCCTCCTCCTCCTCCTCCTCCTTCTCCTTCTCCTCCTCCTCCTCTCTTTGCCAATACTGAAGTTTGAACTCAGAACCTTGAACTTGTTTGACAGGTGCTCTACCACTTGAGCCACACCTCCGGCCTTTTTTGTTTTAGTTATCTTTCTAATAGGGTCTCACATTTTTGTTTTTGCTTTTGTTTGGTTTGGTTTGTTTTTTTTGTCTAAGCTAGCCCTGATCCTCCTACCTCTGTCTTCCATGTAGCTGGGGTGACAGTCACATGCCACCATGCCCAGCTTATTGGTTGAGACAAGGGTCTCACTAACTTATTGCCTGGGCTGGCCTTGAAATTACAGTTGAAATTACAGGTACAAGCATTGTGCCCAGCCTTGTTTTTCTTTTAAATGACTCAATGAAAGAAAACTGGAGATAAGACTGTGTTGTACCAATCTCTTCTACCCAAGATGAGCAAGTCCTGGGAATACAGTAGAACCCACACTCAGGAACACACTCGTGTTTGAGACCAACACTCTAGAATTCAATAGCTTCTCCAACTTCCCATCCTGCAACTGACCTGGTTCCCACAGCACACTGTTTCCTCTTCCTTGGGTCCCTACAATCTTCCCCAGGACCATAAATGGAAACTCGGTCCTTCTAGATATCCATCCCTTGGCATATACCCAGCTGCTCTTTTTCTCTCACACCCCAGGTGGATCCAGCAGCAAAGCCTGTCTGTCTTACTGTCAGAATAGCTCCTGAAATGTGTTAACTTCTCCCCTCTCCTGCTGCTACTGCCCTGGTCTCAGCCACCATCACCTCTCACCTGAGATACAGTCAGTACCTCCTCACTGTCGGCTCTGGAACACCTGGTCCCTTTCTTTCCAGTTTGTTCTCCACTTGTCAGCCAGAAACATCCTGTTAATCACACCAGGTCACTCCCCGACCAAAACTGTGTGGCACACACCCACCTCCAGACCCTTGCATTGTGGCTGCTCTGCCTGGAACTCTCTTTGCTGACTCCCTTCTCCCCTTTCTTCAGGCTGCTGTTCTACTGTGCCCTTCCCTGCAAGCTTTCTCTGCCCTCCTTTCATAAACTAGATCCCTCTCCACATACCCAGCACCCAGCTTTCTGTACCTCCCTTAATTCTTCCCATAGACACACTCTATTTGTATCTTTATAGGCCTACTATGTACGCATATGTAAGCATCATAAGAGCGGAGAGCTTGTCTATCCCAGCTGAAAACTAAGCACCCAGAACAATGCCTGGCAAGGAATAAATACTTGTTCAATGAAGGAACAAAGGACTGTAATGCCATGGTTTCTATTCCCTCTTTAGAATGTGTAGGGATTCGTCCAGCAAGGTACAGTGGTCCAAAATTGTCCCAAAGGATTTCTTGTGATGGTGGAAATGCTCCACATCTGTAGCATTCCATCCAGTAGCCTCTGGCCACATGTGACTGTTGAGCACCTAAAATGTGACCTGTGTCAGTGAGGAGCAGTATTGCTTTTTTTAATGCATAGATATTATTTTTTAGAATAGCTTAGGTTTATAAGAAAACTGAGCAGAAAGTACAGAGAAGTGACTCTTTAATTTAATTTTATTTTATTTTAGTTCATTTAAATACCCATATGTGACTGCCATATTAGAGCAGATGGAGTCTGAAGTCAGGAAGAAAGGCCCCTACTGCTGTCCCTAAGGGACTGGGGACAGCTCCAGCACAGGCCTGTAAGAGTTTTCCTCACAAGAACTCAACACCAGGCAAAGGTGGCTTCTGTACAGAGCAGACGTCAGGGAAGAAGAAAGCAGACAGTGGCCATGCACCTCCGCCATTGAAGACATAGCAATGGCTAAGCAAGGTTTGTGCAAACCCTGGAGCATCCAGGCCTTCTGATGATCTGCACCCCACTTCACTCTTCCCTTCATTGCTCCCCTCGTCCTTAGGGGACACGTTTGTTCCTCTGATTCGTAGCTGGGCCAAGGATTACTCTGGGCCCTTCTGCCCATTCTTCCCTTCCTAAGTCTGGCTTAACTATTGTAGGTCTATAATCAGGCTTTTGGTTGCCATAACAACTGCTAAAACAAACAGTAAAATATAACAAAGACCTCTCTCTCTCTCACTGCCCCCATGTTCTGTTTTATTTCAATAATACATATATGTGTATATGTAACATATATTTAACACATATATATGTGTGAGTGAGTGTATGTATGTGAGTAATTGTGAGTGTACAAGTGTGTGTGAGTGTGTGTGTGTGTGTGTGTGAGTGCATGTGGGTGTGAGTGAATGTGTGAAAGAGTGTTGAGTGTGTGTTTTAAGAGTAAAGCACAAAAGAGTGGGAGAAATGGGAGTTCAAAAGGAAAAACGAAGTAAGTAATCTCAACAACAAATAAATGGAGACCACTCCAGGGACGAGCAAAGGAACGAGAAGTGGCCTATAATTAGCAGCTCCCACATCCTAAAACAAAATCAGACTTTCAGGACTTGCAGTTTCGTTGCCATAGAAATGGGACCAGAGACCCATCAGGCTGCCTTTCTAAACTGATTCCTTCCTGGACCATACCCACATCAAAGGGAGCCTCCCCAAGCTCCCTTGTGGAATAGACAGTACCCAGGCCCCATCGCCCCTCCAAAGGGGGCAGAAAACAGGCTGAGAAGGAGAAACACAACAGCACTTGACAGCAAGATGACCTGGCTTCTCGAGGAATAGAGCAGAAGGAGGATTCAGGCAAGAGGTGTCTTGGGGACTTTCTATGACATGGATGTGCATTGCCTGATCATTTTTTTCACATTTGCTATTGTTCCCATTCTTCCTGTTTTACTTCCTATTGTCTAACTTCTTTAATATTAGAAAGAAAACACTGCCATGTGTTACGTATTTTTCTGCATAATTTTCTCTCTGGGTCAGGATCCAGGCAGAAGAGAATGTAATATATGGAATTGCTCCCCAGTTAATAGAGGAGAAAATTATATCATTACATTAACTTATCCGTACTCTCTCCAGAAACTATTAACTATTTGACTTTCACCCAAAAATTTCCTAACTCACATCTGCAGGAGGCAGGTAAATCCTCCTCTTCAATCTGAACCATGTTACAAGGTCACTAACCGAGCATGGTACCTGAAAACACCGAGTGGACATAATGAGGTATCACCAAGTATCACTTGAGAGGCAGGTCACACCCCTGGGACTGGATGTTGGGGTCAAAAATACAAGCTTAGAAGTTTCAAGTAGACAGGAATAGCTAGGACTTTGGCTCTGAGGACCAAGTTTTGTCCAGCTGGTACTAGCGTCTTTCAGAGAGCCCAAGGAAGCTGGTTCTGATAGAGTGAAAAACTACAGAGTCCATTCAGGGATTGCATCTGAAAGTCATCACTGCTACCGTGATGGCTTAGATAGGACCAGCAAGTCACCAGGAAGGAGTGAGTCCATTCTTACTCTTCCAGGTGCCTTCTGACACCCACCAGCTAGTAGAACAGAATACCAGCCCCAGCATCATAAAGCCATAGATGGATGGAGTTGAAGCTAAATGGGCTTAGCTCTTGGGCTCTCCCTCATTCTATGGATGTTATACACTTTAACCATACTCCCATGTTGGACTTTTAGGCTGGCTCTAGTTCTTTGCTATTATAGATTACACTTCAAGTGCATCTCCCACATCTATAACTTTGTGTGCATATCAGATTATGTTATTAAAATACATTCCCAAAGTGGAATTAATCTGCTGAACCATGGGTGCATCTCGAAGTTCATTGACACCTGTGGCCAAAATATTTCCTTTAAAGCTACATCTATTTTTAGTTCCACATGCCCATAAATTTCCCAAATAAAAATTGATGATTATGAAATTATTTCACATTCATTCATTGATACAGTCTTCTTGGGTACTGACAACTTACTTCCTCCTTCTTTCTCTGCTTATCACCTCTGGGGGGAGGGGGGGCTCCTTTTCTCTTCTCTGAATCTTCATAAAAGACTGACTCTCATTCATTTGCCACTCATTTTCTACAGACAGCTCACTGAAGACAGGAGTCATACCTTAAGATTCTTCACCTCTTTACCCTTCTCAGCAACTTTTCATTAGGTTTTAACAAGTAGACACCCAGACAGGCTAGCTTAAGCAAAGGAGAATTATCAGAAAAATCAATTGATACCAGCCAACAAACAAAACAATGCTTTATTGGAGTCTCAAATGGAGAAGAAAGAGGGTGGCAAGAAAGATATTTAAAGAAATAATGATAGAAAACTTCCCATATCTGGGGAGAAAATTTGTATCTAGATTTATGAAGCCTAACAAATTCCAAGTAGACTGAGCCTAAAAAAGACACATTGTAATTAAAGTGTCAACAAAGACAGAGACAGCATTTTAAAAAACTGCAAGGGAAAAGAAGCTTGTCACATACAAGGGAATCTTAAAAGACTATCAGATATTTTTCAGGCCAGGAGAGATGGAAATAATATAGTCAAAGTGATAAAAGAGAAAAAGAAAATCCTGCCAATCAAGAATACTTTGATGGAGAAATACTTTCCTAGAAAAACAAAAACTGAGAGCTTATATCATCTTCTAAAAGGAACACTTAAAGGGAGATTTCAAGTTGAAACAGAGGATGCTAAACAGAAACATAAAAGCATATCAAAGTTTAAATCTGTAATACATATGAAATAGAGAACATTGCAACACTGGAATGATAGTGCTTATGTCACTTTTAACCATAGTATAGAAATGGACAGACTAAATATTAAATATAGCTACAAAATCTGTTAATGGATATATAATACTGAAAAGTAAATTCTAACATCAATTCCATAAAAAAAAGGCAGGAGAACAAAGTGCAGAATTTTTAAATGCAATTGAAGTTGAGTGGCTATCAGCTTAAGATACACTGTTAAAATTTTGTGTGAGCCTCATGGCAACCACTGTTGTAGATACAAAAAAGAGAAAGAGAAAAGAATCAAAGCATATTGCTAACAAAAATAATCAAGTCACCAAGGAAGATGACGAAGAAGAAGAGAGGAACAAAAGAATTAGAAAACAATTAAGAAAATGGTGATAGTAAGTCCTACCCATCAATATTTTCTTTAAGTGTAAGTGAATTAAGCTCATAAATCAGATGAGATGGAATAGCTGAGTGAGTCAAAACAACAAAAGCAAGACCTAACTGTGTTCTATCTATAAGAGACTCATTTTAGCTTTCAGAAAGCACTTAAACTGAAAGTTAGGGATGAGAAAAGATATTCCATATAAATAGTAATAGAGTACAGAAACAATTACACTTGTATCAAACAAAACATACTTTAAATAAAAAGTCATAAGAGTCAAGCAAGGTTTTTGAACAATGTTGAAGAAGCAAATTCAACAGGAAGATATAACATTCATATACTGTGTATACTCAACCTAAATATACTTTAAAAAAAACAAACAAATATTGATAGCCCTGAAAGGAGAAATAGACAGCAGAACAATCATAGTAGGAGGCTTCAATACCCCATTTCCAATAGCAGATAGATCACTCAGACAGAAAATCAATAAGAAAGCAGAAGATCTGAACAACACTGCAGACCAAATGGACTTTTGACATATATGGAACACTCCACCCAACGGTAGCAGAACGCACATTCTTTCAAGCACACATGAAATGCTCTCCACAACAAATCACATACCTCGTTGTAATACAAGTCTAAACAAACCTTAGAAAAATGAAACCATACCAAATATCTTTTCAACCACAATTGAGTGAAACTAGAAATTCATAACAAAGGGAAATGGGAAAGTACCTGAAAATTAAACAACAGACTCTCAAACAGCTATTGGGTCAAAGAAGAAATGAAAGTGAAAATAATGAATATTGAAAAAAAATGTGAAATTTATGGGGGGAGGCTGCATCAAAACAGTACCAAAAGGGAAGTTTATAGTGATAAATGTCTACATTGAAAAGAAGAAATAAAATAAAAAGTAGAAAAAGAAAAGCAAACTAAGTCCAAAGTTAGCGGAAGGTAGAAATTAGTAGACCAGAGCAGAAATAAATGAAATTAAAATAGTTAAACAGAAAACAATATAAACCACCTAAAAGTTTGTTTTTGGAAAAGCTAAACAAAACTGTCAACCCCTTAGCTAGATTAACTAGTGAAAAGAAACAAGATTTAAATAAATAAAATTAAAAAATGAAAGAACAGACATTATAACTGCTGCCACAGAAATTTTAAAAAGACCATAATGATAAATTTTACATAGGCCAATTGGATAACCTTAAAGAAATGGATAGGTTCCTAGAACTGGGAATCAAGGAGAAACTGGAAGACTCCATAGACAGATAACAAATAAAGAGAAAAAATCAATAACAAGGAACCTCCCAACACATAAAAACTCAGGACCAGTAGCTTCCCTCATAAATTTTATTGAATATTTAAAGAAGAATTAATAGAAATCTTTCTTAAAATCTTGGAAGGAAGGAAGGAAAAGAAGAAAAAGAGAAGGAGGAGGAAGAGGAAGAAGAAAAGGGAACACTACTCCAGCCCATTTGTGTCTGAGATGACCACGATAGCAAAGCCAGGCAAAGATGCCACAAGAAATGAAAATTACAGGCCAATATTCCTTATGTATATGATGTAAAAATCCTCTACAAAATACTAGCAAATTAAATTCAACAGTTTATCAAAAGGATCATACATTATGACCAGGTGGGATTTACCTCCAGAATGCAAGGATGGCTGAACATGTGCAAAGAAGTCAATGTGATGCACTACAGTGTCGTACTCACAGACAAAACTCACATGAGCATCTCAATATATGAACAAAAGGCATCTGAAAAAATCCAACATGTTGTAATGATAGCGTTCTCAGCAAATTAAGTTTATCAGGAACTTACCCAACACAATAGAGAATGTATGTGACAAGCCCACAGCTGATATTATACTGAATGGTGGAAACTGAAAGCTTTCCCTCTAAGATGTGGAAGGAGGCAAGAATGCGCTCTGTCACCATTTCTGCTCAATACAGTTAGAATTCTTAGCCAGAGCAATTAGGCAAGAAAAGAAATAAACAGTGACCATGTGGGAAGGAAAGAAACAAAGTATCTGCTTGCAGAAGACATGCTCATATATACATAGAAAACCCTAAAGCTTACACACGCACACACACACACGCACACAGACTGTTATAAGAAATAAATTTAGTAACATTGCAGGATACAAAAGCAACATAAAAAAACTAGTTGGGCTTCCATAAACTAAGAATCCAAAAGGAAATTAAGAAAATATTTCCATTTATAATAGCATCAAAAAAAGTACTTAGGTAAAATAACCGTTCAGTGAGATGCATACAATAGGTGAAAGAAATTAGGGTAGACACAAATGAAAAGAAATCCCACATTCATGGATTAAAAGGCTTAATATCACTAAAATACCCACACTACAGACTCAATATCATTTCTAACAAACCCAAATTAAATTTTCTTATAAAAGTAGAAAAAAAAGTTCTAAAATTCATAGAGAACCACAAAGACCCTAAAGTAGACAAAGCAATTTCAGTAAGGCAGACAAAGCTGGAGAAATCACATTTCTTGATTTCAAAATATATTGCAGAGTTACAATAATCAAAGCAGTATGATATTGGCATAGACAGAAATATAGAACAAGGGAACAGAATCAATAGCTCAGAAATAAACCCAGACACAGATAGTCAACTGATTTTCAACATGGGTGCCAAGATCACAAAGTGGTAAAAGGACAATCCTTTAAATAAGTGATGGGGAAATAAGATTCAAAAGAATGAAATTGTCTCCTGTCTTATACCATCCATGAAAGTCATCTCAAAAGGATTAAAAATGGAATAAAAGATCCAAAACGAGAAAACGCAGGAAACAAATTTTTGACATCGATCTTGGCAATGATCTCTTGACTATAACGCTGAAAACACAGACGACAAAAACACAAGTAGAAAAGGAGCACACCAAGTGAAGTTGTTTCTGTACAGCAGAAGAGGTAGCCAGCGAAATGCAAAGGCCACCTCCAGCATGAGAGAAAGTGTTTGTAAGCCATATGTCCTGTAAAGGGTTAATATTCTTGATGTATACTGCACTCTTCCAATCCAGTAACAATGACAATGGCATTCTGGTTTACAAATGGGCAGAGGAACAAAATATACATTTCTCCAGGGAAGAATGGGTATATGAAAAGGAGCTACACTCACTAATCACTGGGGAAATATACCAAACCACACCTGTTAGGGTGGCCTTTATAAAGAAAAAATAATAATAACAAGTGTTGATAAGAAGGAGGAGAGAAGAGAACTGTAAGCAGGAATGTAACATGGTATAGCCAGTATGGAAAACAGTATGGAAGAGTCTCAAAAACTTAACTGGCCATATGATCTAGCAGTTCCACTTCTGGGTGTATATCCAAAAGAACTGAAAGCAGGACCTAGAAGAGATACCTGCATTTCTGTGTCCATTGTAGCATTAGCCAAAATAGCTACGTTATTGAAATAACCCCTATGTTCATTGACAAATAAATGGGTGAGAAAATGTGAGCATGGAGCATTAGTCAGCCTTCAAGAAAGAAGATGTTTTACCATTTGTGAGAACATGTATGAACCTGGAGGATTTTATGCTAATTTAGATGAACTATTCAGAGAAAGACAAATACTGCACAGTCTCACCTATAGGAGGAGTCAAAATGAATCAACTATACAGAAACAGAGAAAGGAGTGGTGGCTATCCAGAGCTGAAGGGAGGGAGAAATGCAGAGGTGTTAGTCAAAGTATACAAAGTTTAATTCTCCAAGATGGGTAATAGAGATCTGTGTGCAGCATAGCTGCGATTGTTAACAGTACTTCACAGAAAAGCTGAAAATCTGTTAAGAGGGTAGAACTTACGTAAGTGCTTTTATCACCAGAGAAATTATAAAAGTAATGATGAATAAAGAAGGTGGGAGGAAACTTTTGAAGGTGATGGTATAAGGATAGCCTTATACCATAGTTTGTAGTGATGTTTTCACAGGTCTGTACTCATTTCTAAATTCATCAAATTGTACACATTAACTATTCACATCATATTTATATATATATATATATATATATATATATGGCAGTACTGGGGCTTGAACTCAGGACCTCACGCTTGCTAGGCAGACGCTCTTACCACTTGAACCATTCCCCTAGCCCTTTTTTGTGAAGGATTTTTTAAAATAGGGTCTCATGAACTACTTCCCCGGGGCTGGCTTTGAACCACGATCCTCCTGATCTCTGTCCCCTGAGAAGCTAGGATTACAGGCGTGAGCCACTATACCCTGCTGCTATATATTTCTATTATATCTCCTTGATACAATTCTTAAAAAAAGAATGGGAGGAGAAAGTGCCCAGATGAAGTATGGGATAAGCAAGCATTTGGAATAAGACTGCTGCTCTTCCCAATCACTGTGACCATCCTAGCGCTTCACATGCAGCAGGGACACAGTCTCTCTCAGAAACTCAGTACCACCCAGCTCCTGCCCAATTGTTCTGGTTTGAGGGGAAATCTCAGAGAAGCTTACTCATATAGAAAAGCCCTTTGAAGTTCTATACTTTATCTCACAAAATTTTGTGACCTCTGAATTCTACTTAATTGGTCATTTCCCTTGCCCTAAAATAACACACCAGTTACTTACTGTTGAGTAAGCGCCAATGTCAGAAAGATGTAGCATCTTCTTCCTGCATTTCCTATTTTCTAATTGCCTGTGCTAGACCGTAAGCTCTTGAGAGTGAAGAACCTCTTTTTCTGATCATCCTGGTCCTCCCAGCCCCTAGCACAAGGTTGAGCACACAGCTGGTTAACCAACACCTACTGAATGGAAGAATGAATGAATGAACAAATGAATGAGAGTGAATGAGTGGATGGATGGATGGATAGATGGATAAGTGAATAAAATAAGAGCATTCCATTCTGAGGAACAGTGAATTAAGGTCTAGCCTGTTCACCCTTTCAGTTCTCAGGAAAACTTTCATTTTCCCAGAGCTAAGGAAAATGACAGCTAAGCCAGGGAACTGTTGTGACTCTCACCAACCACCTCCCTCAGGGTAAGCATACTTTCAAAGATAGAGCTGCTCTGGGGCCCCATTGCATCACTGGCTTCTGGTTGCCTAGCATGAAAAGAAATAGATATTATTGCGTCAAAGCTGGTCACACCTGCAGCACATCTGGTTCCCAGTACTGAGAGATGGTACTTGCCTCCTCTTCCCAAACCCAGGAGGAAGGTAATGGGGGAGAGGAGGAGAAAAGGCATAGAGAGGAAGACAGTAGACAAGGAAGAATGAGGAAGGAAGAGAAAGGTGAAATGGCTGCCATCTCCCGAGAGCTTTCTAGATGTCATCACTGTATGCATATTATGTTACTTATTTGTTCAGCAAATCCTGAGCTAGCCAGTCCCCAAAGGCACTGACTGGGGGCATAGCAGTATATATTCCTGCCCTCAAGAAACTGGTATTTTAGTAGAAAAAAACGACATTGCCCCACCAGGATTCGAACCCAGAATGTTGGCTTTTAAGAGCAGAGCACCAACTTTCCCATAGGGAAAAAAAAAAGGCACAAAAAAAGTGCTGGGTTAATATCAAAGCCCTCACCAAAGACTTATACACAAGAAGAAAAAGAAAACCAATGTGAATTCACAATGAAAGGGAAAGGAAATAATCTCCCATTTCTCTGGATGGAACCTTAGCTCCTTCCAGCAAAAGCCAAGGTCATTTTATTACTCCAGTGCCCACTCACACTGTGATGCTAGCAACATTTCCCTGTCACATTACAAGGAGGTGGCAGAGGACCAAATAAATGCATCCCGTGTCGGCTCCCACTCGACTCCCCAGGGAGATGGACAACTTTCCGCTCATCATCAAGTCATACTCTTGAGCATTCTGGATGAAATAATTAGTGTCAACAAAGTGACATGGAGATTTATTTCAGAGCTGGGCCTTCTCCACATACTAATGAAATCTTTACACACTGTGTTAATTGTGCTCAGTGAGTAGGCAAATCATGAGCAATGCTGCCCCAGGGAGGTAAAAAACAACTCCAAACAGAGCCTGATCAAAGACCAATACCCACTTCAGCCGGGTAAGCTACCCAAACCAACCCAGAATGTTCTAAATCCCTCAAAAGACTTCAACCACAAACCTCTTCCTTATTGCAAGAGATTGTCCTACTACTGCCTCTTCCTGTATCCACTCTGTCCTCAAATCCTGTCCCCAAAAAATATTCACTGACACTGTCCAGTTCTCTATGAGTCAGTCAGCATCTCTTGTCTCTTCCTTAGTTACCCAAGGGGTCTCCCACATCTACCTGTGCCCCCTCCAACCCAATTCATACCCTATAGCCAGACTGGCACACTGAAAAGCAATTTCCAAGTCCCCCAGTTAAGCCTCAGGCTCATAACCCCCATTTCATGGGCCTAGAGGACATGTCCCGGGCTTGACCTTCCTGCCTCACTTCTCACTCCCATTCATCCACCCATGCTTTCTTATCCTTTCATGTTCAAAGTCTATTTGTTTCACTGCCTACACACATAGGTTCTCTGTGCCTGGAATCCATTCTTGCTCCCTCTTTGTATCAGTCAGCTATGCTGAATAAGAAATTATCACAAGCTTAACTTGTATGAAATACATTTTATTATCTCCCAGCGGGAGTGGAATCTGAGGTTAACTTAGCCACTGGTCCTCTGCTTTGGCTCTCTCACAAGGCTACACTCAAGAGTGTCAGGGCTGGAGTCTCATTTGAAAGCCCAAACAGGGAAGGATCCACTTCCAAGACCACTGGACTCTTAGAACTGTTGTTCTAATTCCCTCAAAAGACTTCAACCACAAACCTCCTCCTTATTGTCTCTAACAGAGATTGTCTCTGTTCCTCATGGGTTGAGGGCCTTGGTTTCTTGATGATTCTTGGGTGGAGGCTACTCCCAATTCCCTGCCATGTGGACCTCTTCACTGAGGTCATTTCATGTAAGCAGACAACACAGGAAGTCATTAGAGAGAGTCTGCTTATAAGACAGAAGCTACCATCTTAGGTAACATGATCATGGAGGGGGCATCCCATCTCTTTGGCCTTATTCTATTAGTTTGAGCAAGTCATGGGTCCTGCCACATCCAATGAGAGAGACTTGCACAGGACATGGACCACAAGGTAGATTTCACAGAGATCATTTTAGAGTGTGCCATACTTCCTCTCTGGCCTGACAAGACATTATTTTCCCTCAGATCTTTGTTGACATCCTAACTGTTTAAGGAAGACTTCCATGAAAATCCCAAATAAAATCATCACCATCTCTTATGTTCCCACATAGCAGCCTGTGTTTCCCTTAGATTTCACCTGTGCACTTCTGGCTTGTTTCTTGGTGTCTTCATTAACCGTTGAGTTCCGTGACAGTGGGGAACACATCTGCTCCTGGCTGTGTATCTAGAGTCTATCTCAGGGACTAATTGAGTTACTGTGACATTCAACCAATATATTAACATATTTTTGAATGAATGAATGAATGGCTAGCATTCTGACTGCTACCAACTGTTTGCACATTTACTCCAAGCTGGGTACCTTATAAAACACCCAAGACCTTTGTATGTTGATTCCTGTTATGGTTTGATTTTTAAAAATGTCCCCTAAAGAACCAGACATAGTGACTCAAGCCCATAATTCTAGTTTCTTGATGAGGCAGAGATCAGGAGATTCATGGTTCAAGGCCAACCTAGGCAAAATTTCATGAGACCCCATCTCAACCACGCAGCGGCATGCATCTGTCATCCCAGCTATGTGGAAAAGCATGCCCAGCCCAAGGATAAAGCAAGACCCTAGCTCAAAATAACCAATGCAAAAAGGGCCAGCAGAGTGACTCAAGTGGTAAAGCATTTTCCTAACCAGCACAAATCCCTGAGTTCAACCCCCAGTACCACCGGAGGAAAAAAAATGGCTCCTGAAAACATTGCTGAAGTTTTTGAGAGGTGACTGGATCCTGAGGGCTCTGACTACATCAGTGGACTAATCCATTGTGAATTCATAGCTTTTTTTGTTATCATAGTATTGTTATACGGGGGTACACTATGACATTTACCCAAGTTCTTACAATAGTTGAATTCACTATGATTCTCCTTTATGTCCCTCTCCCGCCATTCCTGGAATAGTCTCAAGAGGTCTCATTTTTCCATTTACCTCTATGAGTACATAATATTTCTATCATATTCACTCTCCTACACCCTTTCCACATATCCCCACACACTGGTTCCAACCCCCAGACAGGACCTGTTTTACCTTCCTGTTAAATTCATAGCTTAAAGGACTATTTGAAGGGAAGACCTGGTTGGAGGAAGTAAGTCACTGGGGATGTAACTTTGAAGGGTGTATCTTATCCCTGGCTCCTTCCTCTCTCTCTCTGCCTCCACTCCTCCATTTTGCTCTACCACAGGTTCTTGCCCTGATTTTCTCTCTCACCACCCATGGGCCCAGAAACAATGGAGCCAACTGACTGTAGACTCAAACTTGGAGCCAAAATAAATCCTTCCTCCCTTAAGTTGTTTCTCTCAGATATTTGGTAGCAGCGATACCAAGTAGCTCAGTATCTTTGTCTGCTCTTATCCTGCCTGCCCCTTTATCAGAACCATGGTGGGAGAAGATGTTGGAAAATGTCCAGAACATTCTCAACAGGCATCACTTTCCTATTTAGTGATGTTGATTTGTCTGCCAAGTGGAAGACAGTTCAATGTTCGCTTTCAGTATTCATTCAAGAAGAAGAGAAAGGGAGAGCTGGAGAGGGACTTTGCCATTCCTGATCACCTGCTCCGTGTCTGGCATCATGGGTACAAGCTTGTGAAACTTTGGATATAAGCTCTTGCATCCTGGTTCTTCCAGTAGTTCAGAGAAGGGAAGTGATCCTCTCAGGGGACTGGTGTAAGAGAGCTTGATTCTACTGCCTGCTGCCTTTCTCCCACTGTGTCCCACCGAAGAAAGCTACCACTGGCTTTACAATTAACTCACAAAATTCTTGTAAGCCCAAGAATGGTGGTCCCACTCCCCATCACTTATAAATAAATGGTTGTTTTCTTTCTTCCATCTCTCACTTTTCACCAGATGGAAACTCCACTAAGATGCAAACCTCCTGGAGGTTGAGGCTTTGCCAAGACCAGAGCCTTCCAGGAGGGCAATGCTTAGTAAATATTTGGGGAGCCATTGTGATTGGAATTTGCAAGGATAGTCCCAGCAGGAGCCAGCCCACCCCCTGCCAGGTCCGGAGGAAGGTACAGTCCCTAGTGATACCTGAGGAGGCAGAACCCTGTGTAAACGGCCCTCCTCGGACTGAAGCGGCTGAGTAGGAAACTAAGTAAACAGTTGGCACCAAGCTGGTGGGGGTTGGCAGCATGTCTCTGGCCTTGCTGTCCTCCCAGCTGTAGTTGAGCGGTTGCCCAGCAAGTGCATTTGTGGATCTGGGGAATCCCAGAGAAAAGACTGATGTCTGAGAAGAGCTAGAGACACACCTGGCTCCTTCTTCCCAGCCCCAAAGCTCCAGAGATAAAGCCCCAAAGCTGCAGAAGGATGGAGCAGGATGTTGGAGAGAAATCTTTGATTGCTCACTCAGTAACCATGTACTGAGTGAGGTGCCAGACAGAGTGGAGGAGTGATGGCTTAGGCAGAAGAAACGCTTGTCCTCATGGAGCCTGCTGTTCAGAGAGATTGAGAAAGACATAAGCAAAGCATAGCATCTGGACACTTCTGATGCTCCAAAACCAAGGGGAATGGAGGAATCTGGGGGGGAGATGGGGGTGTGGAATCTAAGCGGTTCATAGCTCCAGGGAAGGCTTCCTAGAGAAAGTGATGTTTAATGCAAAGCCAGCCATATTAAAGTCATGCAATTAGGTACAGCACATAATACTTGGTCACAAAAGTCAATGACTGTGTTAATATTTTCTGTATTTACTACCTTATTGTTATTCTAGGGTGACGACTTACAAAAGCACAAAGTTTTCTGAAAAAAAAAATATATGTTAATGGCACCACCCTCCTCCCTTTTGGGTTCAGTACATCTTTTGGTCACATCAAGAAAGCACCTCAACCAAAAGACCAAAAATCGTGTGTTCTCCCTCATATGTGGACATTAGATCAAGGGCAAACACAACAATGGGATTGGACTATGAGCACATGATAAAAGCGAGAGCACACAAGGGAGGGGTGAGGATAGGTAAGACACCTAAAAAACTAGCTAGCATTTGTTGCCCTTAATGCAGAGAAACTAAAGCAGATACCTTAAAGCAACTGAGGCCAATAGGAAAAGGGGACCAGGAACTAGAGAAAAGGTTAGATCAAAAAGAATTAACCTAGAAGGTAACACCCACGCACAGGAAATCAATGTGAGTCAATGCCCTGTATAGCTATCCTTATCTCAACCAGCAAAAACCCTTGTTCCTTCCTATTATTGCTTATACTCTCTCTACAACAAAATTAGAGATAAGGGCAAAATAGTTTCTGCTGGGTATTGGGGGGGGAGCGGGAGGGGGTGGAGGGGGTGGTAAGGGAGGGGGTGGGGGCAGGGGGGAGAAATGAACCAAGCCTTGTATGCACATATGAATAATAAAAGAAAAATGAAAAAAAAAAAAGATAGCACCTCAAGGGACAGGCCTATGCACCCAGGTTTGCATAACTACACTCCAACATGCACACATGGTTCAGTCACCTGAGGAAGCACCTCTCACACATATTCCGTCGTTGAGCAACGCATGACTGACTCTATTTGGTTCTGGGTTCTGGGTGTTGAACTTCCGTTTCCCAGCCAAGGAAATATGAAATGGCATCAATTTCCCTCCCAAGCAAAGGAATGGTTTCCATAGCTTTTGCTGCTAACATCTTTTCATCCCTGGATCTTCAGACTTCCTCTCCTCCGGCACTCACATGGTCTATAGCCTGAATTCACTTCTGAGAAGCAGAGTCCCTGGGCCTGGACTCCAGGCGGGATTTCACAAGGCTTTAAATGATGTCCTGGCCTGAAAGTCTCCTGTCTGTCCCCCCACAGACTTCTTCCTCCTTCTCTTAGCCAAGCACATCTCGGGTCCACCCCATGAGTCCCATCCTGGTGGTGTGCAGACGCAGAAGCGTGGAAATAGTATGGCTTTACTTAGAACCTAAATTGAAATAAACCCATAGCATGATTTTAGAACAAAGCAAAACAAAACTCAGCTTCTGAGAGCTTGTGGTCATGCCTGGATGACAGTGGACAGAAATTAAATTATGACCATTTTGCAGGAAGCACGAGGATCCTTTGTTCACCTCCCCTTTGAGGGGCCTTGCTCCCCAGCTGGTGAAACCTCTGGCCTCTTTCCTGGGACATGGTGAACTTTGCTTTGTACATATTTGCTGGAGAAAGCATACAGGTGTCTGTTTTCTGCTTGGCCTTGAAGCAGCATCAAGTGACAACGATCAACTCCACGTGTGTCACGAATCGGACTCCCCGCTCCAGTGGCTCACATTCAGGGCCACCTCGTTTTTATTTTTAGAGAGAAACAGCCCTTCTCACACTCACTCCAAGGTATTCTGGAAGGATTCACACAACAGATTAATGCAGTAGTCCAACTCTGGCTTTCCTATGCACATGGGTTTCTGAGGGTCTTGTTAAAATGTAGGTGCTGGTTCCACAGGTGTGGGATGGGCTCCAAGGGTCTGCTTTCTACCTGGTGTCCAGACACTCCTGCAGCTGCTGGCCAGGAAATGACACAGTGTAGCAAGATTTTAAAGCACTTAGGTGATGGAGCAGTGAGAGACACGTTTGAGGTTTTTTCAAATACTTTCTTTTTAGAAATATCATGTCCAGAATATCAATGATATTTGGAGCAAATCTTTACAGTCCTTTGCAATCAGTTTCTGGTGCCATCGGCCTCTGAGGGAGTGACCAGAATGTAATCAGCTGCTGTTTTTTCAAGTTCTGAACTGTTATGGTTTGAATATAAACGGTTTCCACTCGTGTGTTGAATTTGGTCTTCAGCTGGTGGTGCCATTTTTAAAAATTCTAGAAACTTTAGGAGGTGGGGTCTAGCTGAGAAGTAGGTCACTGGGATGGGGGTCCTTGAAGGTATCTTAGCCCTGGCCCCTTCCTGTGTAGCTCTCTGCTTCCTGTAAACAGCCTTTGCCACTCACACACCAGTCGCCATGATGTTCTGCCTCACTCCAGGCCAAGAAACACAAAGGTAAGTGACCATGGACTGGATCCACTAAAATCATGAACTGAAATACATCTTTCCTCCTCATCAGTATTTTGTTCACAGCAATGCAAAAGTAACTAACACAGCAGGGCAAAGCCAGCCAGCAAGCTGAAGGGCTCTTCTTTTATGTATCAGCCTGCTTTAGCTGCTGTAACAAATGACCACAAGCTTACCAGCATACAACAACACAATCTTATTATCTCACAGTTCTGGAAGTTAGAAGACTGCAAATGGGTTGTACTGAGCTAAAAACAGCAAGGCATGTCATGGCTACATTCAGCCTGAAGGTTCCAGAGGAGACCCTAGGCTTTGGTTTTTCCTAGCCACCTGCATTCCTTGGCTTGTAGGCTCTTCCACCTTCAAAACTAACAACATGGCATCTTCAAATCTCTCTCTTAGCCCAGTTTCCTCATCACATCTGTGACACTCTGCATCACCCCATAAAACCACCCCTTGGTGAGAACCTGAATTAAGTCATAGTCACAAAGGCCTTTGCCCTGCACAGTATTATAGTCACAGGTTTCAAGGATTAGGGCATAGGTATATTTTGGGGGATCATTATTCTACCTACCATTTCCTACATCCATTTATGAATCCAAGGGGAATAGTCTCCCCCTGAAGAGGGCTAGGAAACAGACAGATTCTCCAACCACCATATCAACAGGCAAATGAACAATTCAAGAAAATATGGTAAGATTCTCACAGAATCATCTACAAAAAAGGATGAAATCCTGTCACTTGCAGCAATGTGGATGGAGCTGGAAGACATTATCATAAGTGAAATAAACCAGGCCAGAAAGATAAATATCACATTATCACAGATTAGGGAGGGTAGAGAGTTGATCATGTATAAGGAGAGCATTGAATAGCGCCTACTAGAGGCCAGGAAGGATAGTGGGGAAAGGAAAGAGCAAGGTTGAACAGTGAGTATCAAATTGTAATTACTTAGGATGAATTTGTTCTAATATTCTATAGCACAATAGGGTAAGGATAGCCAACAGTTCACCATATATTTCAAAATAACCAGAGAATAATTTGAACATTCCCAGCACATAGAAATGATGGTTTTGGAGTGAATGAAAGGACTAACTACTCTGGCTTTACGATTACATGTGGTATTGGTAAATTATCATACTGTACTCCATAACAAGTACAAATATAATGTCAATTTAAAAAATAAAAATAGTTTTAGAAGTAAGTATGCAAATTGTGTATCTAAGTATGAAAGTAGGAACAACTAGGCTTCTAGAAGATAATACAGAATATTTTTAAAAAATTATTCAGGCAGGGAAAGACATGAACACCCACCCCCAATATCAGCCTTGAATGTAAGTGTATGAGTGTGTGTGTGTGTGTGTGTAAATGAAGCACTTCTGTTAGAAAGATCATTTTTTAAAATGAAGACAAGGAGAGGGTGGCAAAATGTCTTTGCACACTGATCACTTGGCAGAGGCTTATTTTTTGGATAAACAGCTTAATAAGTCAGGAAGAAAGAGAGAAAACCCAGTAGGAAAATGGGCCTGAGATTTGAACAGACATTTCACAGAAGATCTCTGACAGACCACAAACAGCTTCATCAGTAATCACAGAAATGCTAGGTGCTATCACACTGTTACCAGAGGAGCTAAAAGTTACAAACACAGACAATCCCAAGTGCTGACAAGGATACAGAACAACCATATTATACATTGATGGGGGTGGGGGGGAAGAGGATATGATTTGGTCCAAATACATTTCAAAACACTTTGACACACATATGCATGGGTACACATCCTTTAACCCAGCAAATCCATTCCCAGGTATGTACCTGTCAGAAATGAAGGCACCAAGGGATAGAGAGAATATTCATGGTGACTTTCTTCACAATAGCTCCAAATTGGTAACAACCCAAAAGCCCATCAACAGTGGAATCAACCAACGTTGCAACATATTCATACAATGGACTGACACCCACTGATCACCAAATAGCCTCGTGTCCATCAGAAACAAAGTTCACAGACTCACAAATAGGAAAGTCAAAAATGGTGTTGAGTCAAAGAAGCCAGCCCCAAAGAATTCCTTTCATTATGGTACATGCAGAAGCCAACAAAACTAGTCTTTGGTGTTGAAAGTCCAGAGAGATAGGTGACTTTAGGTGGAAAGAGGAAATGGACAGCAATGGCAAAAGAACAGGATAGAAAGTTTGGGGATCAAGTAATTGTTCTTTCTTGATCCGGGTATGGTTGGATGGTTGTTCACTCTGTGATTTCATTGAGACAGTCATTTAAGTTTTGTGTGTGTATTTCTGTAAGTACATTATTATTATTATTATTTCACTAAAAGGTTACAAAGAAACCTCAGTGCATTGCCATCCGTGATTTTGTGTTCCCAGCAGGCAAACCCTGGAGAACTGTTTGCCTTAGGATTGAGGGGCTCTGTGCTCTGAGTCTCCCTCCCCAGACCTCCCAGTTTGACCCAGCAACTCTGATACCTCCGGTTGGCCTCTGGCCAGCTTCCTCCACTTCTGGGGTCTTTTGTGCTCCTCAGGTGGGATTGTTTTCCCACCGTGCTCCAGACCCCTCAGTTGGAGGCCTGGGGGGCCTGGGTTTTGTTTCTTTGGCATTATCCCTGTGGGCTGCTTCAAATGAATTCTGTGGAAGACAGAGAGAAAGGAGAGAGTATTAAAAATGTCAGCGATGGATCCTGAGATACACAGCTGGGTAAATAGAGCCGGGGAGATGTTTTTATTATTGGCTTTATAGTTACACTCACTTAAGTTATGGATTTAAGGTGGGAGGAGGGAGCAGATCTTCCACCCATTTCCTGACCCACTCACATCAAATCATTTGGCACCCTCTGTCTTGGAGGTCTCTTACCATTTTGGGAAATTGTATACCCTTTGCATTGTCCCTTTACAGAGAAGTTTTCCTCCTGATGACTGAAACTTAAGTCCCCTTTCTCCAGGAGTTCTCTTGGAAGCCTGGCTCCTACCTCCATCTCGGGAAGAATACACTGCCTTCTCTGGCAAAGTTTGCTTGGTTTTCATATGGGAAGCAGGAAAAGGGGCTGGCATTCTTACTATTTCTTTTATATAAAGAACAGAGGTTTATTTAGCCCAGAGTTCAGGAGTTTGGAAGTTCTAGAGCATGGTACCAATTCCTGGTTGGTTTCTGACACAAGCCTTCTTTTCCCGTCACAACATGGCGGAGGGCACCAAGTGACAGACAGAGCAAGCCAGCTACAGGAACTCACTTTTGTGACAAAGACACTCCAGTAATAAACCATTAGTCTATGAATGAGTTAATCCATTCCCTCATGACTCCAACACCTCCTAAAGAGCATCACCTTTCAAATATCTTTTACTGTGTGATTTTAGGGGATTCATTCAAACACAGTGGTGTGTGGCAGTTAGGCTTGGCTAGTCACTGTCAGTCCCATTCCCAAAGTCTTTAACTGGAAGTCCACTAACCCTAGTAACTGCATTCCAGAAAGTCCTACTGTAGAAGTCCGATAGCACCAGGTCCCATCTCCTCCCCTTTGCCCTTTGTCCTTTGCCTCTCTTCTTTCAATTGGCCACTCTTGCTTTGTGTTCTTTACTAGCCACAAAGCCAGTGATCTGACAAAACACAGTCATTTGTGATTTCAAGCCTTTTCCTCCCAGGACCACTCTTATTTAAAAAGGCGATGCCCAAGAGGCCCCAGGCTTATTCAAAGAAAGGATTCCAGCCTGCAGGGGGGATTTCAGGCACCTGTGAGGGCAAAATTTACATGACTCAGTTGCAGTTAGAAGCATGGTTCTTGCTCCTGAGCACAGTCTCTTGGTCACCTTTCTAACACTTGACGTGTGACGGGCTCCAGAGTCGAATGTATTTCCTCCCTACAACTTCATGTCTCACTCTGCATGAAGAAGCCAGGGGCTGGCATTCTTCAAGTGTAGAGGATGGAAATTTGTATGACCAATGTCATTATCAAGATCCTCACAAGTCGCCTGAAATAGATATTATCTCTCAGTTATGAAGTCCAGTACAATCATTTCTGGGTCAGAGAGACTGTAGTTCAAATTCAGGTTTATCAACTTGTAAGAGGCTTGCTTAAGCTTCTGCTTCCTCATCAAAAATATAAATAAAATAGTACCCACTTGATAGTCATGTAATAAGGAGTAAATGAGTATACCTTACAAAGCACTTAGCATGGTGCCAAGCACACAGTAGGCTCTAAATAAATGCTACCTGGCTATTATTGAATGGGAGAGTATTTTCCCAGAAGATGAAATATTTGAGTCTTATCCCAAGGGATAAGAATAATAATAATTTTTATTAATGCCTCACAATCTACTTCCAAACTTGGTGGCATAAAACTACCACCACTTTTTTTTAATGCTCATATATTCTAGAAATCAAAAAATTTGGGCAGAGTCCAGAGGAAATGACTGATGCCTGCTCCAATGTCTCATGTGGAGTGGGAAGACCCCAACAGCTGGGGCTAGGGAGTCCACTTCAAAGTGCCTGGTACCCCAGAAGGGAAGTCTGGAAGGCTGGGTTCAGCGGGCTTTGCCAGCTGAGTGTGAAACAGTGGTCTCTCCAAGGTGGCAACCTTGGCATTGTCGCACTTCTCACCTGGTAACTCAGTGTCTAGCCAATAACGTGAACACTGCATTGCCTTTTATCACCCAGGCCTAAAGATCACACAAAATCATTCCTGCCCTGTCACACTGTGGAGGGGCCCTAGAACTCTCTTCACCAAGAGAACAGTGTCGAAAGATTTGTGACCTCGCATGTGCGTGTGAAAAGTTCCCCAGCCTGTGGTACCAAATCCTAAGCTAAATTTTCTTTTGTTGTCGTCGTTGCTGTCCTGGGCTTTTTGAAAACATGACAGCATAGCAACGTGATGCAAATGTCTCTGTGTGGTGTTTTGAAATGCATCCCAGCTGTGGGCTGAGAGATCTGTGGCCTGGAGCTTCGGCCAAGTCCAAGTTTTGCTTTCCTTGGGGTCAGAATCTACTTCAGGGATCCTGGGCTGAGACTTCAGGAGCTCATTCCTCTCTTCCTCCTCCTGCAGCTTGGGGCCAATGCCTCTCGCTGGGCTCTCTGTGCTCCCGTCATCAGATGTGTGAATGAGCCTGCTGTCTTGTTGTAGGGCTTCTTGCTTCTTGCTGTGTGTCCTCCTCGCACACACACTTGTTGGTGTGGTAATCATTACCCAGGCCCATGATGATCTAAGCTGCCACCATCACGGCTTCGGTGTGAACACCGCTCTTGTGGGCTGGGTGGGTCCCTGACAAAACAGCCTGAGCTAAGTGTTTTGTTTTTGGTTTTGTTTGTGTTTTGCAGTACTGGGGATGGAACCCAGTACCTAGCGCTAGGCAAGCCCTCTACCACTTAAGCCATGCCCTCAGCTCTATTTTGTTTTTGAGATAGGGTCTCCTCTCTGTAATTTTGCCTGGGCTGGTCTTGAACTCGCAAAATCCTCCTGCCACCACCTCCTGGGTAGCTGAGATTATAGGCACGCACCACCATACCTGGCTGCTTGAGCTAAATTCCTATTACATGATTTCATTGGTTTTTTGCAGTCAGCCCATGAAGTGGAAATTATCACTTTTGTGTTGTAATGCATTGTCCAAGACCAAGAGGTGGTTGTGTGAACCTCATATGTTGAAATCATGTCTGTCTTTGGACTCAATGCTCTCATTAACCCCATAATATGGGATCCCTCCCATAAATACATACAATATACAACATATAGATGGGAGGCAGGAAGGGATGGTAGGTGACAAATGATAGGTAGGTAGGTGACAGATACCAACTCTAAGTTGAAGTTGAAACCCGAATTCCTGAGGGGCCACAGGAACCTCACCCAGCCAGCATCTGCACAGCTCTCTGAAAGAAGAGAAGAGTCCCTAGGAAACTAAAAACACGAGCACCCCTGAGATGTCACCGAGATCACTGACCTCCTAGGTGGTGTCCAGAAGATGCTGGACATCTGGACACTTCCAAATATTTGCGCAATGGAAGCCATATTTTGTCTAACTTTACTCCCATTTGTTTGGTAAACACAGCTGGTTTGAAAATTATAATGGCGCCTTAGTGTGGGGAAAGCTCTTAGAGGTTGTTCCCATCCAAACCCCTCTTTACACAAAGCAGGTAAGTATATATCCATAGAGGAGAGGAGTTTGGGAAAGTTATCCTCACATGGTTTGAGTATCTTTATTTCAATATGGCTCTAGCAGAATCTATACTGATTGAAGGAAGATGAAACTCAGAAGTCAGTGATCCACCTCCAGGAACAATGCACACACATCTTCTAAGAGTGCTGGTTGTGGTCCAAGGAAATGGGAAACAAGCTAGCTATCCATCCCCAGGGGAATGAGACAGAAAGTGTGGGGGATGTGTGGTATGAAACCCTGCACACTAGTTAGAAACACACACACACACAATATAACATATATATTTTAACATATGCATACAGTCACAGGGAGCGATCTCAAAAACATGGTGTTGAGTGACAATGTTAAGTATCAAAGGAGATTTATAATTTGATGACTTTTGACTTTTATATAAACTTAATGCGCACATTACACTTACAGTACATTGCACAATCCAAGACATGGGAGAGGTGCCTCGCACTCATTACCAGGATAACACGTTACTCATGTTTAGGACCGCCTCTACTCTGTGAATAAGCTAGAAAGAAACCTATCCTAGGTTTCAGCACAATGACATCGTGGGAAATACCAGGAATTCTTTGGCAACTCACGACACTCCAGCTTCTGACCCAAGGTCCGCTGAGCAGAGATGAAGGGTGAAAGAGGCATGTCCTTTCAAATCCTGTTTTCATCGACACTAATGAGCATAAGCCACGTGTGAAATATCGTGCCAGGTTCACCTTTCAGGCCTGCAGGAGCCTGATTTCCTTCCTCCTGTCTTGGGGATTTACATCTCAGCAGGTGCTCACGCTGTGGTCAGCCAGGGAGATCACTTTTCGGAAATGAGGGATGAATTTCCATCTTCCCAAAGGAGAGGTCTTTTTTTCAGCCATCACTGATTTTTTTTTTCTGGATGGCCCTATGTGCCATCACTGACACAGAGGATAAGAAGTCCTTCCCATTTCTACAGCTGTGTGCCTTGTGATATGCTGGTAGTGTGACCACAGAACTTGGGATGGATTAGGCATTATTGTTCTTAGAAAAAGTAAGAAAAAATGGTATTTTCAATGACAGGTCCAAGGTCACACATCTACATTTTGAGTCCTACACTAGAGATGTTAATATATTTGTTCTCATGTAATATCAGCAATTCTACTATCACTAGGAATAATAGTGATAGTATCAAACTATCACTTAGTTTAATAGTATTAAACTATGTGTGTCAAGTGCTTTACATAAAAGATGACATGAGTTCTTCCTACTTTACATGCTACTGCATCTATGTCACAGACAAGGAGGTTGAGGGGTGGAAGTCAAGCAACTCCATGGAGAAACACAGAGACAAAGCTGCTTTGTTCCAAAGTCTTGTCCTATAACCACTACACTGCTCCATCTACAGCCATAAATCCAACTTGTCACATGGTGATGTGATTCCAGGAAGCAAGTGAGAGATAGGGAGGGAGACAGAGCCAGTGAAGACGTGAGAATGTGTTGCCATTGAGCAGGACAATGTGAGGCTGCAGAACTGGGACAAGCCAGCTGACAGCTCCTTGGCAGAGCACAGGCAAGCGTTCGTCACTTGTTCACCTGCCGCCTCCACCAACGCCTTCTCCAAGCAGGGACTTGTCATTTTCAGGTTGCACACTGTGGGAGATGAGTTGGTTCTCTGAGGTGTCCCACACTGTGACATCAAAAGAAAAGGCATGATGGCTAGACATGGAGCAAACCTATAATCCTAGCTTTTGGAAAGCTAAGGCAGGAGAATCCCAAGGTCAGCCTGGGGATGAACAGAGAGACATCCTGTGAAAGAAAGTGGGAGAGGGAAAGGGAAGAGAGAGGAGGGGGGGAGAGAGAAAGAAGAAGGAGGAGGAGGGAGAGAGGAAGGGAGAAAAAAAAGGGAGGGAAGGAAGGAGGGAAAAGACTTAGGGTCAGAATTGAATTGAGGGGTACACAGAGTGGATCTAAGTGAAGCCCTGTGTGTTTCACCTGTGTAAAAGCTGGTCAGAACTTACTTAGCACCAGACACGGAGTGTCAGATAGAATCAAAGATGGTGAGGCCAGGAGAGGAGCGAGTGCCCCAGGGGGGTCTCCGAATCACTGCTGAACAGTTGAGTTTTAAGCTAACTATATTCATATGGATATGGGACTTGATTCAAAGGCCAAACACACATAGACTCTGCATGGGAACACATAGAAAATGCAAGCATGCAGACGCTCACCCATCTGCACTGCGCAGGGAGGTACCGAGTCTCCACTCACAGAGGAGAAGCTGAGGCTATGTGGCCAGGCTGGTTGCTATGGTTACCCAGACAGAGTATGATGGATGAGCTGGGATTCAAACTCAGATCTCCACTGCAGGGCTCCTGCCTTGGTATCTGAAAATTCTGAATTCTTGCCCTATCTTATTTCAGGAGAAGACAGCTGGGTAGGGGAAGAACAGCTGTCCCCTGTCTCATAAAAAATGAGTTTCTTGCCCCCTACTGCTACAGAAAGAAGGGAACAAATCCTTTGGTTCTAACTGCAAATAAAATTTGGTTAAAGGATTATGAGACGTGGGGCAAATGTTTTTCCAGTTCCATTCAGAAAGGTATTTAACCCATTCAGAATTAATTCCTGTTACTGTATCTGTGACTTTGGGTGATACTTTTATTGCTGCCTCAGTTTCCTTATCTGTAAAATGTAAATAATAACAGTTCCTGACTCAAGGGATAGCTGTGAAGATTTTTTTTTTAATTATTACTGCACACAGTAAATGATCAAAACGTTGGCTAATCACAGCTACTCAGGAGGCAAAGATAGGACAATCATGAGCTGAGGCAGGCCCTATATTTAAAAAAAAAAAAAAAATATATATATATATATATATATATATATATATATATATATATAAGCTAACTAAAAAACAGAAGGATTGGTGATGTGGTTCAAGTGGTAGAGCACATGTCTAGCAAGCCTGAGGCCCTGGTTTCAAATCCCTGTACCACCAAAATAATAAGCTCTTATTATCATGTCTAAAGTCCCTTACTACCTGTCCCTGGATGGCTAGGTTCTCTCTTTCCAGGTTATCTGATCATGCTATTTTCCTTCTCAAAATCCTTCAGTGGTTACATTCAGTGGCCTACAAGAAAGGATCCCCTGAACTCCCTTCACTCCTCACAACCTCTATGCAGCTTCCTGAAACACTGCAATTTCCTGCTTGCAGGCTTCTGCCTTTTTCCACCTGGAGAGCTCTCTTCCCTCCATTCTTCCGTCTGTCCATTCAGTGATACTTAACTCCATCTCTGAGACATGTCCATGGCCCAGCCAAGGGGATATGCCAGTTAAGAAGGTTGGTTCCCTCTCCTGTAAGGCAGGAGGTAGAATCTGGGGCCACCATTGGGGCCAGCTGTAAAGTCTGCTGTGGTGGGTTTTGGATGTCTACCACGGACAAAAGACATGGAGTGGGAACTTTTTGTTTACCATTTCTGGTCAAGTAGAAGTTTGGTTTTGATCTTCTCAAAGTTTACCTCCTTTGTCAAGCTGGACCACATTCCCTTATCCCCAGCTCCAAATAGACGTGCATGGATTCTCCATGTGGGTGATGGTCCCTATCAGAGCACCTGCTTTAGCCTTAGGAACTTGATGGTGAGATGCTTGAGGATGGAGACCTCTTAGCACTCATTCTCATCCCCTACGACCTAGTGTGGAGGAGCCTGGTTATGGTTAAGAATTATCTGCAGAGGCAGAATGTGAGGCTGCCTGGTAGGTGGTTGCTGTAACCGTTGGCATTGTTTTTGGTGATGTTGGCCAAGATGAGATGACAGTGTTGGTGCTGGTGATGCTGGTGGTACTAATACAGGTGTGTGTGGCATTGTTAGTGGTCCTGACAACATGGTGGCTGTGTTCAATGAGGAGCTGATGCTTCTGGCTTCTGATGGTAGTGGTGAGGACACTGTTACTGGTGGTTTTCCAAACAGTGGTGGTAGTAATGGTAGTGGTTGAGTGACGGTGATAATGATGACTGTGGTGGTGGTGGTGATAGTGGTGGTGGTGGTGATAGTGATGGTGGTTACAGTGGTGGTGGTGGGGATATTGGTATGGGTAGGGGTGGTGATGATGGTGATGGTGATGGTGATTATGGGGGTGTGGTAGTGGTAGTGAGGGTGGTGGTGCTGCTGGTGGTGGAGCTATTTCTGGTGGTGATGATGGTGTTGAGATCAGTGTTGGTGGTGGATGCGGTAGAGAGAGTGATGATAAAGTAATTTCATATCAGGGCTCTTCCTTGCAATTCCCCACAAGCTGGCTAGAATGCACTATCCTATTGCACTGAGGAACTGATCACGCAGGTCTGCAATGGCTTCCTCCAGCTCTCGAGTCCATGCATCAGCAACCTTTCCACACCATTCACATGGGGCCTGATTTTCAGACTGCTGACACATGCAAAGAGATAGGTGCAGGGCAGCGACAACACACCTTTAAGAAACCGTCTTGGGACACTGAATATTTCCCCCTCATATTTTCTAAATTTTTATCAGAACTGGGAATTGTTGCATTTATCCGTTCCTAGGTTTAACCTCTGCAACCCCATCTAGACAGAGTCCTGTAAGGATCACGTGTGTGCCATTCTCCAGTTCCAACCATGGTGCCTAAGAAGCAGTAGAAGCTCACTGGGTGTTTGTTGAATGAATTATACATCCCACAGCACTGAGCACAGACACCTACAAATAAGCAATCAATGACAATCCCTCCAGAAAAAGCTTCCATTCATTCACTCAGTCAATCAACAAACATTAAGTGAGCAGATCTCAAGTAGATATAGAGTCAAAAATGTAATATTGCTTATTTCAGAAAATGAGGAAGTCACTCACCTCATTGCTGGAACAATGGGGCCTGGCCTCTAACTGCTCCCTGTACCACTGTATCCCTCTGCACCCAGATGGGGCTTGGCCTGTGGAAGGGAAGGAGGGAGGGAGAGAGGGAGGGAGAGAGAAAGGGAGAGAGGAAGGGAAGGAGGGAGGCAATAGGGAGGGAGGGAAGGAGGGAGGAGAGGGGGAGGGGAGAGAATAAGGAGGACAGGAGAGGGAGGAAGGGAGAAAGGAAAGAAGAAAGAGAGAAGGAGAGAGGAAGGAAGGAGGGAGAGGAAGGAGGGGAAAGGAAGGAGAGGGGGAGAGAGTAAAGGAAAGAAGGAAGGAAGGGAGGGAGGGAAGAAGGAAGGGAGGGAGGGAAGAAGGAAGGGAGGAAGGGAGGAAGGGAGGAAGGAAGGAGATGAATGAATGAATACATGAATAAGCAAATGGTTGAGACAAAGAGCTCCCAGGGCGGATCCCAAATCAAGTCCCTCAAAGGTCAACCCCTATTCCCCTCCTCCTTTGCCTGTACCCTTGGAGGAAGCTCCCTGTCCCAGCAGTGCCCCTCCCCCCATCTCCCTTTATCCCCTCCCCCTCCTCCCACCACCCATGTTATAGATTAAAAACAACAGCCAAGCTGGCATTTGCTGACTGTCAAACACCTCTGTGACTTTCCTCAGAACAAACAGATTCAGCCGACTTTTTGTTTGTTTTCTTCCTTTTTCTGAGCTGCTGAGCTGTCCTTGGAATTGTGCAAGAGGTTAGACACAGGGACTGTCAACAGCTCCCTAATGTTGGCTCTCCCCCAGAAAGGGGCGCAGGGTTTTGTGGGCCCTAAGCACTGGGGCAGGAACACACACAGCCGCTGTTTGTTTTCTCCTGCAGGCTGACATTTCCCCTGTGGGCCAGGGCGAGCTCAAAACCAGGAGGCCCCTGCCCTAATTGGACATGAAAAACAGTTTGGATAAACAGAGAGATGTCACCTCAATGGCTGTAATCCCGTCCCTCCCACAGAGTGGGACAGCTGAAGCCTTTAAGGGATTTTTTTTTTCACTTTGATTTTAAAATTTAAAACTTTTACAGTATGAAATTCATATATTTTATGTAACAAAGTGAAGAAACAAAAATTCCTAAGAAAATCTCTTATTCTGTACTCCAAAGAACATAATGATGGTTTGCTGTTTTATCCTGTACCCATTAATTCATTCACCAAATGATCACCCTGTGCCTGCTAAGTGCTATACACTGCTCTAGATCTGGGGGGATGCAAGGCTGAGTAAAAGCACACCCTCATTCTGGAAGTTTCTGTTTGCAGCCAAAAATAAAGGAAAGTTGTGTTGAGCATGGAGGACGGGTTTGTCACATCTGTCATCTCACATAACCTTCACAGTGTGATCATTCTAGGCCTGTTGCTCAGTGGTTTAATTTTACTTATTTAAAAATGTGTTTTAGCCAGGTATGGTGGCACACACCTGTAATCCCAGCCAAAGGGAGGCTGAGACAGGAGAATCATTGAGTTCAAGGCTAGCCTGGGCTATATAGTGAAACCCTGTCTCAAAAAAAGAAACCTGTATCTTGAACTCTTTTTTCTTATTGGTCTATAAACTTCTAACTTATCAATTTGAAAACTTGAATAGCACTCCAACATTTATTCATACCCTCATGTGTTTAAAGCTCTTTGAAGTTGGATATTTCAAACAAACTTCTAAAAGTAACATTGCTCAAAAAAAAAAAAAAAGGTTAAAAACAGATATTGCAAAACAAGCTACAGATTTTGAAAGTTGAGGGTTATCTTGGTGCCATCCCTCAGTTCCACATGCATCTGCCCCTTCTCACGTTAAAAGTACAGGAACTTGTTCTACCTGAGTCACTCAGGGAGTTGAGGACTTTGCTGATACTCACCTGGCATAAGGCTACATACCTCCAGAAGCTCTAATTGTCACTTGTCTTGCTAAGAGCTAACTATCTTCTGATACAGTGATTTCTGCCATGAGAGAAGGTGCTTCTGAAAAGCCAGGGTCTTACCTACCCAGTCCCTAGAGAAGGAGGAAAGAGAGCGAGCCACCCTCCACCCCTGTAAAAGTCAGCTGAAGGAATAATAGATGACAATACAGAGAAAGGAGAAAATGAATGGACAGACGTTGAGTAGGTGGATGGATGGTTGGATGGATGAGAGGATGGATGGATGATGGTTGGATGCATGGATAGATGGGTACATGGGTGGATGGATAGATGGATGGATGGATGGATGGAGAATGTATAGATGGTTGGATTGATGATAGATGATAGATGATGGATGATGGATGATGTCAGCCCAGCTTGCCTTTCAAACCCTTCTGACCCTACCAAGAGCCCTTTTGTCTCTTGACCCCTTACCCAGCCCTCAAAGGCCATCACCAGTTAAACAAAGCTCCTTGGGAATCATCCACACACCTTCCAAGGCAAACAACCTAGACCCCAGTGAGAGAAGCCACGAGGAGAGACAGGTCAAGCCCCGCATGGACCTGTCTGAAGTTTGTCTCCTGCTGCTATTTGTGACAGGTGACAATTGGGGCAGGAATCTCTCCTGCATCTGAGAAGGCAGGAGCAAGAAAGCAGGAGCATCTGATGTTTAATGACACGGGGAAAATGCTTCAGCACTGGTGTGTCATGGCACACACCTGCCATCCCATCTACTCAAGAGGCAGATATCAGCAGGATCGCAGTTTATGGCCAGCCTGGGCAAAAAGTTACCGAGATTCCATCTCAATAAACAAGGCAAGCATTGTGGTGGTTCACACCTGTAATCTATTACACAGGAGGCGGAGGTAGAAGAATCAGAGCCCGAGGCCCCCCAGGCAGAAGGCTTGAGACCCTATCTAAACAATCACTAAAGCAATATGGGGTTGGGGCTTGGCTTGAGTGACAAAGTGCCTGCCTAGCAAGCAAAAAGTTGTGAGTTCAAGCACCAGTACAGCCAAAAAAAAAAAGCTTCAGCATATATTTGAGAAGATAGGTTTTAATAATGTGATCTGAACTTTGAGGATAACAGGAAAAGAAGGAAGGGAGAAATACCTGCACTGTGGTGGGAATATAGGAAACAGATGTGTCTGAACCACAAACCATCCCCAAAGATACCATTTAGCCAAAGTATATACTTCAACAGTATATACATACTCCCACCATGATGTACCACTATAGGCCAAAAGGAACAGGCCCAGCTGATATGGATTGAATCTTCTAAAACTGTAAGCTGAAACAAACCTTTTCTCTCTATAAGCTGATTATCTCTGTTATTTTGTCATAGTATCAGTAAACTGGCTGACACACCCATAGGTACCTTCATGCGCATCAGGAAAAGGAACCATTCCCTCTGTTCGAGCCATCCTTTACCCTTCCATTTCTTATCTTGACTAATACATCCCAAAATATCACTTTTTTTTGGTAGGACTGGGATTTGAACTCAGGCCTTTTCATTTGCAAAGCAGACACTCTACCACTTAAGCCACACCTCCAGTCCATTTTGGTCTGGCTATTTTGGACATGGGGTCTCACACACTATTTACCAGGGATGGCCTTGAACCTTAATTCTCCTGATCTCAGCTTCCCAAGTAGCTGGGATTACAGGCATGAGCCACCGGCAGCCCTGCTAATGCCAGTCATTTTTGTATTAAATCCATGGTTGTTGCCACATCCATGCCCTGCCTTACTGTGATCCTTCATGATTTTCTCTAGATGGATTCGTTCTGCTTTTTGATATATTTCTTTCCAAGAGCTACAGTAACTTTATGCTGCTACGGTAATTATAAACCCAGATCCTTTATGTAAATAGAAAGTCACTTTAAAAATAAACCTAAGAATATAAAACATTGTTGCTAATTCTAATTGGGCAACTCTGACAAGGGCCCAGGGCCTGGAGGCTGCTCTCTTTGTCATTAAGAGAGAGAGGAAGTGTCAGAGGGGGGCAGAAGGGGGAGGACTGGATAAAGAAGTCTTAGCATCAATCTGAAAGTTGTTTTCTGAAGAAATCTAAATAAATGAGTAAGAACAGAAAAGGGAAAACATTTTCACTGGGTAGTTTACTCAGATAATGTCCTGCTCTTGTACCCCCCAAAACCTCTCCCGCTTTAAGAAACTAAAATGAAGAGAGACCAGTTTCCAGGTCTTAAATACACTCATAGAATTGATGACACCTGAAGGGTCTTGGCCCTTGGATTTTCACCCTGGGTTTTCCTACCTCACCTCTACCAGCCCTGGCATGCCTGCTTGCAGAGCCTGGGGCCTTCCCGTTCTTGGTTGGAAAACTAGAAAATGATTCACCCAAGTTTTCCCAGGCAGGCTCATTGCTAGTCAATTCTTTGCACCACCTCGTGAATCTGTTTTAATGTCTTTTCCCCAGCAACTTCCCTGTCCTTTGACCCTAACACTGAATCCCAAGAAACTATCTTGGGGACAGCAAGGTCTGGCTGCAGTACAAACATGTCTATGGCAGGTCCCCTCTGATTGCCATCTACAGGGAAAGCAACACACACAAACATGCAGCCACATACGCAGGAGCGGAGGAAGGCGTGGTGTTGGGTTGTCTGGCGTAGTATTGTCCTGTGTGTGTGTGTGTGTGTGTGTGTGTGTGTGTGTGAGTGTGTGTGTAACAGAGTGTTCTCAAGCCCCTCTACCCCTGTGCTTCACCTGGAGTTATTACTGTAATGACTTTGCAGTTTGACCAGCACAGAATTGAGTGTGTGTTTACAAGAGATCTAATTCTTACAACAACGATGTTTTAAGATATATTAAACAATAACAATAACAATTATTATTATTATTTTACAGCTCTGCCCACAAATGCCCTGCTAACCAGCCACCCACCTTGGGCGAGTCACATTGACGTGCTGAACTCCATTCCTGATGCCCGTCCAGCTCCAAGATTTATGACTTTATCATCCCACAAGTATTTACAAAAGTCACCAGCAGTGGGAAGATATCATGGACCTGGGCCACCTACCAGCTGTGTGACCGTGAACAAGTCCCTGGTAACCTCAGCTCTCACCAAGAGGTAATGAAAAGGTCTATCTGGTTAGACCGCAAGGAGGACAACATGAGGTCATCTGTGCAAAGCACCTGGTAGGGGGCACCTGGAATCTTTTAGTAATTAAACCTAGTAGAGCCACAGTGGGTGACTGCCATGCTCGTGACACATCCATTCCAGAGCTGTGATGAGGACGGAGTTAGGAGCAAGGACGGACTGTTACTTCTGCTGTTGCTGCTGCTACTCCCAGTCAATACCAGGGACCAGGTGTGACGCCCTCAGAAGGTAAGAGGGCTCCTCCTACTGGGCTTTAGATCCTTCTAATGTTGGATAGTTCAAAATCCAGAGACAGGCAGGGTTGATGGCAAAGCCCAGGACGCAGTACCTGAGCAGCTGTACAACTTAGAAGGCAAAGGAGAGGGAGAGGTGGTGGGGGCGGGGACCTTGGCAAGCCGGAAGGGGCTCAAATTCATCAGTGCCACTCTGCAACTTACAGGAAGACCTACAGGGCCCCAAGGCTTCAGGGATGAACAAACATATCTTTGTGATGTGCCTTTGTTGAGTAACCAGGGCAAACTGTGTGTGTGTGTGTGTGTGTGTGTGTCTTTCTCCCTTTTATTCCACTAATGAAAAATAAAGAGAAGAAAGATTTGCCTTTAGAATATCAGGAGACAAGGGGAAGCCTTAAATGCTGAGAGCTCAAGGGCGTCCTCACCATCTACCCACACAGGGCAAATTCCCAATTTCTAAATCCTCCCAGCAGCTCAGCAGGCCAGGTGTTGGCAGCTAACTGAACAATTGTCGCACTGGAGATGAACAAGTTCGGGATGGCTCTGGGACCTGTAGGTGTCAGAGTCAGAGAGAGAGAGAGAGAGAGAGAGAGAGAGAGAGAGAGAGAGAAAGAAGGCTTTTGTTCAGTGATATTCTAAAGGATTATCATAGAGGCATTTGAGGACAGGGACTTCTGAAGGGACAAGTGAAGCCAGATAGCACTTGGTAGCAGAAGCTCCCTGACCTGGGTCAAGTTGCTTCCCCTTTCTAGACTTTAGTTTCTGCATTTGAAAAATGAAAGGGAAGGAACAACTAGTAGCTAGATCTCCTTCTTGTCTCGTCATTTTGTGCTCAGGAAATTTAGGACGAGTTTTGAAACAGTCCCTTGTAGATAACCCTAAGACAGCATTTAGGTAATGACCCTTCTGTGGCAACAGCAATTCATGTTCTTTTAATATGGTGCCATGTTCCAAATGACCTGATTTTTATGGGACGCAGAGTAGATTGTTCTAGTATATTCTTTCTCCACTCTTGGGTTCAGAGAAGCCATCAGAACCCTCAGTGGTAAAGATTTAGAATAGAAATGTTCTAAGGACCAGAATGCAATCTTAAATGACAGCCCACCATCTGTTTGTCCTCAGAACTGTCCAATCATCCACCATCTATATATGTATGTGTCTATGATCCATCTGCTTATCTATCTATTCAGTAACTTAGCCCTGTGTCTTATATCTTACACATATATATTCAGAATTGCATATAAACATGTATATGTGACACATATATGGACACACAGTCCATTCAGTCTATGTATTAATTCACTCAGTCATGCAGACATCTAGCTATCTATTAACCTATTGATACCTATGCACACATGCACCCATCCCCTCCTCCATGCATCATGGAACCACCTGCCCATACACTTATCCACCAATGAATCCATTCAAATGTCTATTCATTCATCCTTGTGTTTATGCATTCATCCATGAAACCTACCTATGTGTATACCTACCCACCTACCTGCACACATTCGATACGCACAGCCTTCTAGCCATCATTTGTGCATCTGTGCATCCGTTCACTCGTGCATCTGTTTGGTGATGCACCACCCATCTGTCCTCCTGCTGTTTGCAAAGCATTGGGGATACAAAGAGCAAAGAGCCTCACCGGTATCTTCAAGGAGCTTGCTGTGTAGTGCTAGGGAGATAAAAACAAATACGTTCAGCAAAGTGTGCAAACTTCTGTGGCAGAAAGTCAGGAGGCAAAGATGAGGACTGAAGAAACACAAGTTAATAACCATAGTTACCAGTTAATAAACCATTCTGTGCTCCTGGTTCACCTTATCCTGCATACTGATTTAATGAGCTAGGCGTTCGTACCCTCTTTGGACAGTGAAGAAACAGACTTGAATGGGTAAATGAATGCTACCGGTCACACAGCAGGCAAGTAGTACAGTGAGAACGCAAACACACTTCTCTCAGAGCCCGAGCCTTTCACCTTTATCCACTCAGTACCAGGAAAGATGCAGGGAAAAAAAAAAAAAAAACCAGAGAATGTTAGAAGCCCCAAAAGACCTCTGAAGACCCCCTGTATTGCCAGGTAAAGGATACCACAGTGGGGCAGGTACTAGGCAACTTCCTTTTTAAAGGAATGAAGACTGTCATACCTTGTGGGAGATCCAATAATGATTTCCTCAAAGATGTCACGTCCTGATGCCCGTAACCTACTAACATGTCACATTTCATAACAAAATGACTTTGCAGACATGATTAAGCTGAGGACCCTGAGATGGGGACATCCTCCTGGTCTTATCCACGTGGGACCAATGTCATCACTAGAGGGAGGCAGAAGGGTCTGAGCCAGAGATTTGGAAGAGCAGAGTGATGCAGGGGCCATGCACCAAGGAATGCAGGAGACCGCTGGGAGCTGGTAAAAAGCGTGGAGATGAATTCTCAGCAGAGCCTGCACAAGGGAGGGAGGCCTGCCAACACCTTCACGTTAGCCCAGTGAAACCGACACCAGACCTCCATCCTGCAGCACAATAAAATAATAGGTTGACGTGTATTGAACTTCTGCACTTAGGGCGATTTGTTACAGCAGCAAAAACAAGCCAATACACGGCCCTGGTATGATTTCGTCAGCATAGACTTCCCCAAGAATCAAAGAGTTCTTTTTGTCACATGTCCTACAAGTCAACTATTTAAAGTATACAACTCCCTGATTTTCAGTGTATTCACAGGTATGGTCCATCCTTCACAGGCAATTTGGGGGCATTCTCACCACCTCAAACTAAACTGTCAAATCTTTTAGCTATCACTGTCCATCCCCCATCTCTCCCCTAAAACCTCAGCAGCCAATGATCTGCTTTCTAAGCTCTGGATTTCCCAGTCCTGGACCTTGCACAGGATGGGATCGTATGGCAGACTGTCTTTTGTGACTTAGGAATACCCATGCAAAGTTTATCCCCATTGTAGCAGGTTTCAGTACTTCCCTCCTTTCTATAGCTGAATAATATTTTATTTTATGGGTAAAGCATGTTTTGTTTAGCCATTCGTTTGTTGATAGACGTTTCAGGGCTTTGTACCTTAGTCTATTATGAGTGATGATGCTATAAACACTTTTTTCTGTGGACATTTGTGTTCATTTCTCTTGGGTGTGGAGCTAGGAGGGGAACGGCTGGAGCATATGACAAGTCTACCTTAAGTCATTTGAGGATTTGCCAGGCTGCTTTTTCAAAGTGGCTGTAGCATTTCACATCCCTCACCCCCACCATTGAGGGAGGGTTCCAATTTCTCTACATCCTCGTCAACACCTGCTAATTTCTCACCTTTTGATTCCAGCCATCCTAGTGGGTATGAACTGATATCTCACAGTATCATTTCATTTGTGTTTCCTTGATAACTTAGGATACAGACTATCTTTTATTTGTTGACTGGCAATTTTGTGTCATTTCCTTAAAGTAGTGTCTATTTAGATCCTATTTAATTGAGTTCTTTTATATGTTCTGGATACCTATCCTTCATCAAATATATGATTTACAAAAATGGCCCCCTCTTCTCCCAGTTATCTTTTCACGTCGACAGTATCTTTTGAAGAACAAAAAGATTTCATTTTGATGAAGTTCATTTTGTCTATTTCTTTCCTGCATTGTTGGTGTTTGGGGGTTTTAGTTGAATAATTATTTAAATAAGAAAATAACAAGTGGAAAATTTTTAGCACTGGGGCTGTCGTAGAGTGACTGCCCGATCAATCCTGGGTTGCTGTTTTTGTAACACACAGAGGCTCTGATACAGGGGCTGTTGAGGTACTTGCACGTCTGTTTCCCCTTGATTACTTCCCACTACCCTAAAAATTAGACATTATCATTCCTTCTATAATGACAAGGAACCCAAGACCTGAGAGATTAAATGATATAGATGATCAAGACGGGATTCACACCCAGATCCCATGATAATAAACCTTAAAAAGCCTTGTGTTGGACAAAGCAGGAAATACCTTCTAACAGTAACTAATGATAACCATAGCAGGAACTATAACGACAGAGACTGTTCACATGCTAGGTGTTACTCTAAAACATCAATGAGCCCATGTAGTCCGAGAAAGATCCCTTGAAGCAAAAAACATTTTACAGAGGAAGAAACCGAGGCACAGAGCTGTGATAAAATTTGTCCCAGATTACAAAGTAGAACTGAGAGAAAACCAAAACCAGCCAGCAAGGTTGTCATAAATGGCAGAAGGCAGTAGAACACCAGAATTGCTGGAGTGTTGTAATAGGGGCCATAAATCTAGAGACTCATGAGCTCAATCTAGACACTTTTGGATTAATCATGACCCCACTTGTTCCCTGGCCTAGTTATGGAATTCTATCTGAGTTACTTAACTTTCCTGAGCTCAGGTTTGTTTTTTGGTTTTTGTTTTTTTTCAAAGTAGGACTGGAGATGATTAATTCAATCTTCAGAGAGTACATGTGAGGATTTCCAAAAAACAGTTGTCCAAGTAGGGTGCCTAATTAAATATTTAAATTAGGGGATACTAACAGTCTTTTCTTTAGGGGCAAATGCCTTTGATGCTCACAAGAACCAAATGAACAACTGTGAAATGATCAGTGAAATCCATTCTTTTTTTTTTTTTTTTCCAGTACTGGAAATCAAACCCAGGGCCTCATGCATGCCAGGCAAACACTTAACCACTGAGCCATATCCCCAGCCCGGCAAATGCCTTTGAAACACAAGGCAGAGGCCAGGAGAGGCCCAAGGATGTCAGCTAGTACATGGGGGATGTTTAGCATGCCACTGTGGACCTGACTCTTAGGGTGCAAATCCCAACTTGGCCACACTTCTGAGCTGTGCCTAGAAAGAGGTCACGTTGTCTCTTTGTCACTTTCCAGATGTAGCAAGGGCTGGAAACAGGACCTATCTCCAAGGCTCCTGAGGATGGAATGAGTCACCGGGCTGCAGAAAGTGTTTGGAATGGGACCTGGCATGGCAAAAGCTCCCTGTGAGGGTACACTGTCTTATTGAGAAGGGTCAAGCTGAGGACTGGTCCCAAAACTGCAGAGCACACCATACGAGATGATTTTCAAAGACAGCCGGGCACAGTGCATTAGACACCTTCAGTGTCAAGGTCAAGTGCACCAGCTTTATGCTTCCGTCAATAGCTGCAGGTGCCACAGCCTTGGAGCCTCCTGAGCACGTGAGCATTCAAGCAGCAAGGCAGGAACCTCGTCCCGTACCTGGAAAGACTCCAGTCCCACGAGCACAGACACATGCACACCCTCATGGTGTGGTGCAGCCTCACCCTTCTGCTGTCCACCTCGGAGTCAGTCCCTGCGAGCAAGTCCTATTTAAGGGAGGTTTTGTTCTGAAAGAATCAGGGAGGGTGTGGGTGGCAGGCGGATATTTTTGTTTTTCAGAACGTCTATTTAAAAAACAGAATGCTGTGGCGAGGTGGGTTTAGAACAATAAGGATAAACACACACACTGGTGATGTTTTTCCCTTCCTCCCGTTGGGCCTTTGTTAAAACCCAAATCCAAAATGACAATGAGTCTAGATGCTTTCTGGTAGTGATGGCTTCACTACCCTTTTGTTTATGAAAAAGACAAAGCAATCTTAAAAGAAATCCTAAGTGTTTGTGTCAGCTCCCGGGTGAGGTGACTTCTTCATCATTGTGAGCTCCTGAATCATCAGTCCTGTCTTCCTCTGGTCAGGCAAAGGGTGTCAGTCCCCTGGCCTTTTAGCTCATGAGGCAGGCAGGAGGGAATTGGCGGCTGGCTCTGCTTTTTACTTTCTGTGACAAATGATTCAATGATCTTTCTATGCCTCCATTTATATAACACAAAGGGCAGTAAGAAACTTTTGTATTCATTCCATCATTCACTTATTTGAATGTTTATTGAATGCTAAATTGGGGGGCAGACAAGGTTCTACACACTAGGGGAAGAGAGATGAAGAAAACAAAGTCTACGGGTGCCTCACATCTGGAATCCCACCTACTTGAGAGGCAAAAATCAGGAGGATCGTGGTTCAAAGCCAGCCTGAGCAAATAGTTTTCAAGACCCTATCTCAAAAATACTCAATACAAAAAAGGACTGATGGAGTGGCTCAAGTGGTAGAGTGTTTGCCTAGCAAGAATAAGGACCTGAGTTCAAATTCTTGTTTGTTTGTTTTTGGAGATATTCGGGAGCCACACCTCCTATCCCTTTCTGCTTTAGTAATATTTTTCATATAGGGTCTCTCACTTTTTGCACAAGTTGGCCTCAAACCACAATTCTCCTGATCTCTGCCTCCCAAGTACCTAAGATTACACCATACCTGGGTCACCTCATTCTTATGTAGGAAAACAGACCGTGCACAAGATAAATGAAAGAGTACACAGTAAATTGGATGGAGAAAAAGTAGAACAAGAAAGAGAGATTGGGAGGGGGCAGATAACAGAGTAGCCCACAAAGCCCTCCTTAAAGACAGATAGGAACTAAAGGAAGCAATAGAGTAAACCATGAGGAAGAGCATTTTGGGGATAGGGAACAGCATGTGCAAAGGTCCTGGGGCAGAAGTTTATCTGGTTTATTGGAGACACAGCAAGGAAGCCAAAAATGAGTGCAAGAGTGGGGAGGAGGAGATAAGGTCAAAAAAGTGGTCCTGAGTGTTAAGTAACTGTGTCAGCCACACACATAAGAGGGGTGTAATGACCAGGTTTTAGATAGTAACACAGGAAACTGATTGAGCAGTGGAGAGATTTCAAGTGTCTATTAGAACACAGGCTCAGGAAGATCCAAGGATGGGCTCAAGGCCACTTAGCTGACTTCTGAGGAACGTGAGGTTAAACTTCAGAACCTGACCCAGTCTCTCAAGCATTCATCTTTCCTCAATTGTTGACACAGGTGAAAATTCGGCAGGGCATGGTAGCACACACCTGTAATTCCAGCACCCAGGGAGGCTGAGGCAGGAGGATCACAAGTTCTAGGACCAGCCTGGGTTACATAGCAAGACCCTGTCTCAAAAGAAAAAAAAGGAAGAGAAGGAAAAGAAAATGTTGATGGCTGTTTCCCCTGCCAACATTGCCATGTGAAATGAACGGAGACAGCTGACACCCCAAATAATCATCAGACCCCAGATGTTTTGAGGTTGAGAAGCCTTGTTTGAAGGGAAGAGCCCCTAGACTGTTGTGGCCTTTCTTCCTCTTCAAACTCCCATTGTTTGAAACTCTGCCTGGTGATTCCCAAGGGTGTGTGGACAGCTGATAGCAGGGGATTGAATGGGGGGCGGGACTCACTTGCCCCTCCACCCACTGGGGAGGGGGTGTTTGGCTCCAGTGAGCTGCCCAATCCTAATTCCCTTCCAGGGATCTTTGTTGGGGCTGTTAGCGTGAGCTGGGGGGAAGGGTGGGGTGGAGCACAGTTTTCCAAAATAAAACCACAGATAAGAGATTATGAACCACAAAGCCCTGGTGCCCGCCCCCATCCTGAGCACATGGCCTCTATCCAGCTGTAGAGTATTAAACACCATCTTTGGGCTCCACCCATCAGATGAGAGTAGCACTGTCCCCACCAGTTGTGACAACCAGTCTTTGTCAATTGTCCTGTAGGGTCAAAATCATGCCCACCTCAGGGAGATCCATATAGAGAGAGGTGCAGAAGAGGTGCCCAGAAGAAAAGGCAGGGGAAGGCTCTAGACAGACCACTGCTCTCTCGCCTGGGGCTGCACAAACTAGCATTTGAGGTTGAACTTGACTCCAGGACCCAAGGGAGCTGATGGAAGGTTGAAAGTGGGTGAACGGCCTCCTCTGGTCTTGCATTTCAGAAGCTTCTCAACAGTTGGGAAAGAGGGAAGAGGATGACACAGGGAACCAGAGGGAGGCCTTCGCAATGAGCCACTCTGGGGACCCCAGTGACTGCAGAACAGTATCCTTCACCCCGAGCTGGCTGGTCCTCCCAGGCCCTGAGCCAGGACGGAGTTCCTCTCCCAGGTCCCCTGGCTCCAAGTGACAATGTGTCCCTACCCCAGTGACTCAGAGCAAAGAGCCTTTCCCTTTCTGGAAGAATTAACAATGGCCCAGTTTTTAAGGAGGATTAGGTTTTAGAGAGTGCCATGGCCTCCTGTGGAGGCCAAGACAGGCACTATGGGAGTTCTGACCCAGTTCACAGCTACCAAAAGGAAGGGACCCCACAGATGCCTCTGCTGATCCCCCAGGGGTATGGCATGCTGTCCTGTGCTGTTGTTTTGGTGAGAATGGAGTTTGAACTCAGGGCTTCGTACTTGCAAAGCAAGTGCTCTGTCACTTGAGCCACACCTCCAGTCCATTTTGCTCTGGTTATTCTGGAGATGGGGGTCTCAGGAACTATTTCCCTTAGGCTGGCCTCGAACCACAGTCCTTCCAATCTCAGCCTCCCAAATAGCCAGGATTACAGGTATGAGCCACCAGTGCCCTGCTACCAATGACTGTTTTTAGGAACTTGAAATAAAATGCACTTAACACTAAATACTTTTAAGCTTCTTTTGCACATTGCTCCTCATGAGTATTAATTATCTCTGTTCTGAAGGAACGAGTGTCATGTTAAAGACCATAAACCAGGCTCAGAGGAGAAAAGCAAGTTGCCCAGAGTCACACAGCTAGGAAGCTGAGGAGGAAGGACTCACACTCCATCTCTATCACTATAAAATCTAAGCTTCTCCACTCTGCTATGCCCCATCCTTTCAAAGCCCGTGGGACTCCACATAGCAACATTTAAGATAATAGATCTCCCTGCCACTTGCGAGGCTGAGGTAGGAGTGTGGCAAGTTCAAAACAACCTGGACAAGACCCTGCCTCAAAAAAACCAAAACCAAACAAACAAACAAACAAAAAACTCTAGGTATTAATACTTCTTAAAATCTGGTGTTGGAATTATCCAGAACAATCACTATCTTTGAACTTTATTTTCAAAAAACAAAAAGGATGCAGTAGTCTTGCAATTAATAAATATACCAGTGGGGTATCCCGGTAATCAATGATAACCATCTGCTGGTAGAGTACGTGAAATCCCATGCTCAATGCTCAAATCCATGTGATAAAGTCAACACAATTATTATTCCCATTTTACAGATGGGAAAACCGACTCGGAGCGTTTTCCTGCTAGGAAGTGACAGGGCGGCAATTTAAACTGGGGCGCGCCTGACTCCAGAGCCCTCTGGGAACACAGTGAGGTTTGGCATTGCTGCTGTACTGTGGACATCTTTCTTCCTCTGCTGAAGCAGCCAGGATACTTGTAGCCTGCAAGAGGTATGCGAATGTGACACAGTGACACCTGCAGCCAAAGCCTTTCTCTCCTGGAGAGTTACTGGGCTGTGGTGGGGCCCCAGGCAAGGATCACAGACTGTCCACTTGGCCTTGGGAAGTCTCAGCAGGAACAGACTTTCCCCCAACACTTTTAGACCTGCAAGTCAGGCACCGAGGACTGACACATGGACAAACACACTCACCAGGAAGGATGTGCCAGGGTCATTTTTGTGGCAGCCAGATCCACCATCTTTTTTTTTTTTTCTTTCAGTACTGGGGCTTGAATTCAGGGCCTGCACCTTGAGCCACTCACCACCAGCCCTTTTTTGTGATAGGGTTTTTCAAGCCAGGGCCTCATGAACTGTTTGCCCAGGCTGGCTTCGAACTTCGATCCTACTGATCTCTACCTCCTGAGTAGCTAGGATTACAGATGTGAGCCACTGGTACCCAGCTCAGATCCAACATCTTAAACTGGGTCAAGATCAAATCACCCTTGTGTTTGCAGCATCCACTGTTTAAATTTTTCAACAGATCCAAACTCCTTATGCAGCGCCTGTTGACTTGGCCAAGGCCAAATCCCTAGGTAGAGTTCTCTGTGTAGAGTACTGTGACCTTCCAGATGCTTCTGAACCCCCACCACTGTCCACAGGCCTTTGTACTTTCTGTCCTCTCTGCCTGAGATGCTGTGTTGCCATTCCTTCTTTCCCATCTCCTCCTTAGTGTTCATCAGGCCAGTAGATGGGAGCTATGTAAGGTTTCAGAACAGAAGAGTGGACCAGAAAAAGTCCTGCTTTTATTAAGTGCCTAAACAGACTTGCAGCATGTACCATTTAATTCAGCTGTGTAACCATCCTATTCGGTTGTTTTACAGGAGAGAAAACAACAGGTCTGAACAGGCATCATCTCTGCCCACAGGCAGAGGTAGAATTTACACCTTGGACCCTGGTCTGCTCAGCTCCCATCCCCAATCTTTGCCCTTGGTCACAGAGAGCCTTTTGAGTCACAAGCTTGGGAAAAGTTTTGAAAATCAACTCTAGGGCACTTCAGTTGTCCTTATGGTAAATGACAGCACTGACAAAGTGTCATCATCTCCCAAGAGGCAGGATACACCATGATTTGGACCTCTTGCATAGTTAACCAATTGACTGAAGCATAAAAGAACAGAGACTGCTAGCAGCGTAAATCTGTTCAGGCTTAAACTACCACCAGGGTTTGTTGGAGGCTTACAGTGAGATTCCCAGACTCCATTCCGGGGCCTGACAGGCAGTGCACTGAGCAGAGAAGGTGTGTGACCTTTGCCAGAGCTATCATCTGTAGGCAGGCCCAGGGGAAATCACCTGGCAGGATGTTTTCAAGAGCACAGAGACGCAAAGAAGTCTTTCTCCTTTGCAAATTCCACAGCATCAGGGCAATTCACATCTAAGGGGCAGCAAGGGCCCAGGGAATAAATAAATATTTCTGGCATTTCAGAGTAGAGGGTCTCTTTTTGAACTGTACCACCCTGCTGTTTTAGCACAAAAAACATAAAAATGGGAGTGAGTGTGGCCAAGCACCAAGGGTCCACGTTTAGCCTGTGGGTTGTACTCTGCTGACCTCTGCTTTGCAAAGCACAGTGAGAGCCTTACAGTATTCATGGAGTTGTCTTTTGTTTAAGGTAGAAAAAAAGTGCCTCTGCAGGGGACGCATTTCCTGTAAAAGTGACTCAAATGTGCACTTAATTTCTTGGAGGCCAGGTTGAAGACATTACCTACCAGAATCCAGAATTGGAAGAAATCACACCATCACCACACATTGCAGGCATCTGGGAAATGCCTGGCACATAGTAGGTGCTGTGTGAATAATTGGGAAGCAGATGAATGCTGAGCTTTTGGCTCCAATCCCAAATATTCTGGGTAGGTTCTTTTTTTTTTTTTTCACCCATTCAATTACGGCTTTGTGCATCCAACCTGGCATAGGCCCAGAACTTGGAAAAGCCTGGAGTTCACAGGTGTGGCAGTCGCCCTGTCCTCTGACCGTGAGACCAGATAGAGATGTCCCCCCACTCCTGCTTACCCCCTTGGCTAACCTAGCTGCTATGAATTACTCAGAGATGAAAATGGGTTAAGCAGAGAACACTGGTGAACATTTCCACATGAATCACCCTGGGAACTGCTCCACTTTAATTACTTATTAAATGCAGACTAGATTTTCCTAATTGTTTACAGTGAACATGTGTTACTTTTCTAATAAAAAAATTTATTTTTGCCGGGCACCGGTGCCTCAAGCCTATAATCCTAGCTACTTCAGAGGCAGCGATCAGGAGGATCACAGTTCCAAGCCAGGCCAAGGGAAATAGTTCGCAAGACCCTACCTGGAAAAAACCCATCACAAAAAAGGACTGGTGGAGTGGCTCAAGGTGCAGGCCCCGAGTTCAAATCCCAGTACCACACACAAAATATTTTTTACAAAAGCCAAACTTTTTTTTTAAGTGCAAGCCAGGATAGAAAACCATGAACTTGTTTCTAAAATACTTGGCCCGCTTTCTCAAAATTCAGAGAGCGTTCTTGGCTACTTGTTAAAAATGTCATTCCCAGGGCCTGTCCCCAGCTATTCTTGTGGCAATAGGTCTGGTGGCCTGCCCAGGACTCTGCCAGAGGACACACCCCTGGGTGGATCCGGACTAGGCTTAGATAAATATTTCCCCAGCCATGATGGTGACTGGCCTCTTTTGATTGCTGTAGCTTTGAGAAGAAAACTCAAGACATCAGAGGCCTTCAACTCCCCCCTAAAATGAGTCTACCTTTTTGGGAAAAATCCTGAACAGCCCCTGGCCACCCCCAAGGAATCCAGCCTAGCGAATTGCCTGTGATGGTCTCTTACCCCAGCTTCCTGCATTTTATCGCTAGGTCCTCTAGTTCCAAGGTTCCCTCAATCCAAAGCAATTTAGGCTGCTTAATTATACTAATTGCCACCCCAGGCTGTAAATTTCATGTTAGTGCTTCACCTGGTGATTCATGTGGTAAATTACACACTTGAGATTTCACCAAGATTTACCTTCTAATCCTGAAGTCACTTAAGATACTAACACGTCCACACTCCCAAGAGCTGGCGGCAAGAAGAGAGAGGAGATAGGCCCGGGGACCTCACACAAGGCCTCCTCCTCCATCCCTGCCTCCACCTCTGTTTTCTCCTTGTCATCTGTCCTTGGGCAATTCTGACACTCCCTTCCCTACAGCGGACAGGGCCCTACTTGTACCCAGCCACCTCATCAACTTTCAGGAACGGATTATGGATTACAAAGCACTCAGGAGGGAGAAAAATGACAAGGGATTCAACCTTCTACCCACCTCTTCACAGGTGTCTTCACATCTGTCTTTGGCAGAAGTCTGGGGATTAGTCTTCTAATGTACCACTTGGATCAAGTAGTTCACAGCTCAGACATTTTTCATGGCTCCCACTGGCTAAAGCTTAACTACAAGCTTCATGCTGGTTTTCATAGCCCAGCCCTACTCTGGTTGGTGGTTGCTGTAAAACAAACGACCCCTCCACTCAGTGCGGCAAAACCACAACCACTGGGTATTAGTCTTATCACCTGATCGCTTTATGATACAGCTGTGGAATTAAAGCAGCTTCAAGTCACAAAGATCACCTGTGATCAAGAGGAGGGACTTTCCATCCACCATATACTGGGGAGAATCCATGTGTGTTTTAAAGCCTCTATAAGCCCTAAAATAGTTTGCAAAACATGGTTTCATGGCAGAAGCTCAGTGGTACAGCCACTGCCTAGTGTGCACAAGGCCTTATGTCTGATCCCTAGCACCACAAAAAAAATAGTAATAATAAAAAGAAGGGGAGAGGAAAAGATTTTCAAACATATGGGCCTGGATTTCATTTCTCAAATGGATTGTCTGATTCCAGTCAATCTACTCTGCTAATTATTTTTATTGTGCTGGGGATGGATACATTGTGGCATTTACAAAAGTTCTTACAATGTATCAAATATATCATAGTTGAATTCATCCCCTCCATCATTTTCCTTTATTCCACGTCCCCATTCCTGGAATAGTTTCAACAGGTCTCATTTTTCCATTTGCATACGTGAGTACATAATATTCCACCATATTCACCGCCTACACCCTTTCCTCACATCCTCCCTGCTCCACTGGCACCACCCCCCACTGCCAGACAGGACCTGTTTTCCAATTTTGTAAAAGAAAAAAAAAAATGACATTTTTGTTTGTTTAAGATAGCTAGCCTTGTGCAGTCCATGACCTGGTTTACCCATTATTGCTGTAAGAAATGTCCTCCTTGTCCTCTTGCTACATCCTCATGACCAAATCCCACTGGCCCTGTTGTGGGGGTGGGGGGTGCTTATTCATTGCCCCCTTCCCCCACAAGGAATAAGGTCTCTCTTATGCCAGTCCAGCGGGCAATGGGGCATTCTTGGCTGTGCAGTGTCTTTGCTACCTTGCTATTTGGTTTCCATCTTTTGGGATTTAATTTCTCATATTTTCTTAGTTCCCTGGGCCAAGGTGCGCAGAGTGTCACAGTGCTATGTCCTTGGAGGACAGGAACTCACCTGCCCTGGTCTAGAAGCTGGAAACAGAGGGATTAGTAACTTGAGTTGCTGGTATGAAGCTAAGGTACTGATGGGTTATCTACATGGCCAAGTTCACAGAAGCTCAGAAGCTGCAAGGTTACAACTCAGACCCACTTCCCTATACACTGAGAGTGATAACTTAACCCTGTCAACCCAACTGCTACTTTTGTCTGGGTAGGGGACTAGGGATTGAACTGAGGGCCTGTGTTTTCTAGGTACACTTGACCCATTGGCTCCCAGCCCTTTTGGCTTTAGTTTGTTTTTCAGATAGGGTCTCACATTTTTGCTGGGGCCAGCTTCAGACTGAGATCATTCTATCTCAGCCTCCACTATAGCTGGGATTACAGATATGTGCCACCATGCCCAGCCTCCCACCTGTTACTTATAGCTGCATCTCTTCCCTCATCTCACTCAGAATACTCAAAACATATCTGGATTTGATTTTTATTTCTCTATCCTGATTTGGTTTTAATGCCTCTTTACATGGGGCTCAGGTACAATGCAAGACATAAGCCCTGCAATGAAGGAATTTCTTAAAAATAAATAAAAGTGTATCCAGTTAACATTTTTGGTTTGACAGAGAAAAGCAAAGATTGGTTTCAAGAATGTGACATATGTCAAGAAGGATTGAGGAGAAGTCCGTGGGTCTCCAGGTTTTTTGTCTTCCTTGCAAAGAACTTTCCAGGCCGTGCCTCAATGCTTCTTCCTGCCTCACAACAAGCACCACATTTTTGATGGCCAGAGAAGCCTCCCAGCTTTCCCATCTCCCACCACCCTCCCCTCTAAGACCATGTCAGTTCTCCCATTGTGTCATGACAGGTTGACCTGTGTCCCCTAAACAGAGGCTGAAGTCATAACCTCAAGGACCTGTCAATGGGACCTTATTTGGAAACAGGGTCTTTGCAAATGAAAGCAAGGTAACAAAAGGCATCTGGTGCCTCCTAACACAACATGAGAGGTGTCCTCATAAGAAAAGGAGGAGAAGGGACACACAAGAAGAAGGCCATGTGATGACCAGGGCAGAAACTGAAGTGATGTGGCTTGGAGGAAGAGAAGGAACCCCACTGGCCAGCCTTCACAGGGAACATGGCCCCACAGATACCTTGATTTTGAACTCTGGATTCCAGAACTGAGGGAATAAATACAGAAAGTGAAGTCACATTCTGTCCTATTTACTGCAGGTGTCATGCCTAGAATTAAGTCATTTCAATGTTTCTTTCACTGCCATTTGCCAGAAAACTTTGAACCCCATAAGAGCACACACCCCAGACTGGAAGTGTGGCTCAAACAATAGAGCACCTGCTTTGAGAACTCGAAGCCCTGAGTTCAAACTCCAGTCCCACCAAAAAAAAAAAAAACAAACAAACAACAAAACACCCTTTTGCCTGCTGCTATACCTTTGTGGAGCACAGACTAGTGAATGGAAGTTCTCCCTCCATGTTAGATAAACATCACTAAGGCCTGACACTACCTTTGGAGGCTCCAGGTCCACACAGTCACGTCAGGGGCCTGTTTAGTTAGATGAGTGCTCATTGGGCCACAGAACGAGGACCGTGTGAATTTAGAAAGACGTTAATCCCCACTGTTAGTGGGGGTGGCCGGGGATCACCTGTAAGCTCCTCACCTCTGAGCAATTAACTAATGGCTGCTGGGAGTAATTAAAGACTCCTATCAGTCTAACCTCCATGTCTCCTTTGGGAACCTGAAACAAAGATTATTTGCGATGCCTATACCTGGAAAGTGGAAAGTGGGGAAATAACCCTAAAAGCTCCATGGGTTGGATCAGACTCCGGGCCTCAAACTGACGAAAGCACAGGCTCTCTGCAGCCTCCTGGCGCGCTCAGGATGAGGACAGCATTGAGCTGCTAACCTTTCTCCTAAATTGCCCATCCAAGAGAGGCCATTATTATAATGAAATACCTCCACCAGGAACGTTCTTGGTTTCAGCTAAAAGGTTTTTTTTCCGACTGCTCTGCTCACAGGCGCTGCCTTAATTTGGGGACCTTCCCCCTCGGCTGTCTTGAGAGGACATTGAGGGGTCTCTTTATATTTTATTTGATTTGCTTCATTTTGGTGTGTGGGTCAGAGTGCCCTGGTCCTAATGACGAAGGTAAGTGGAAAAGATAGGCCAGCCCCAAGAAAGGATTAAGGAAGGAGCCATTGTTTTGGGGAGGGGAAAGGGAAGCCAAACTTGTGGTTCTAGAAGCATCACTTCCACCCGGTGAGGGTCACGGGGAGCTGGAAGCCATGTTCAGACCTAGGGGTTTGCAGCTCGGGACCCTTTGGGCTTCTGTCTGTTTGAACTGAAAATCATCAGAGTCATCGCACAAGGCCCTCTTGGGAGGGGCTGGCTTTAAGAGACAGGTTCAAGGACAAGGTAAATTCTGAAATGCTGAGAGCACTCCTTCGAGCAGGGCTGGGTGGCCAGGGGCCTTGTTGATACTGGAAGAGAAAAGGTCTTGCAGTCGATCAACCACTGGAGGCCCTGTCTATTGTAATGTCTGTGTCTGCCAGGATCCAGGCTCCAACCTGAAGGTCTCAAAACTGGAGGCTCCAGGGCCCAAGCTGTCCCCCAGATGTGTTTGTCCTAATCTGTCCAGTGTGTGTTGGTTTTATATATATATATATAAATGTGTACATATATCTGTATTTGCTGAGAGTCAAGGTAATGTGTATGGGAGCCCAGTGTGGAGGCACAGGCCTGTGATCCCAGCCCTGGAGAGGCTGAGGCAGGAGGATGGCAAGTTCCAGGCCAGCCTGGGTTACACAGCAAGACCCTGTCTCAAAAAAAAGTAAAAATAGATAAAAGAAAATGTGAAATTTCACACAAAAATATCCAAAATATCCAAAAATATCTTCTTTTTTCTTAATAAAAAATTTATTAGGATGTATTTATTATATGGGGGGATTCGTAGTGACAATTCAGATTAGACTTGCATTGCACATTAGTCACATTGTCCCCACCATCTCTCCCCCTCAGCCCCCTCCCCACCCCACTTAGAGCAATTGCAAGAGGTTTCTAGTTCTGTTTCATATAGGTATATGAAGTCATCTACCATATACCGTCACCCTAATCTCCTTCCTTCACCCTCCTCATTTCTACTAGCCCCCCTACACACGCTGTATCTATTTTACAGTCCTGTTTTTTGCTATTAATATTTAAGTTGATGTTCAAAGGGGAGTCTTTAATGTATGCCCACCGTGGATACACTTTACTTTGGCTCATTCAGCCCCTTCCATTGCTCTCCCTCACCTCTTTACCTCCCACCCCACATTTTTCAACAGCTTTCAATACACATCTTTATATCCTCCACCTTCACGTCTTATGTTTTATGATATTACTGATGCTCTTTAAAAAAAGCAGAAAATCTGACCCACTGGGCAGAGTTCTACATGGGTGAGATGGACAGCATTCTTGCCCACTTGGAGCACATCTCTGACCACCTGGTTCTGGGCATCACTGCCCTGCTGTTTACCCTACAGGAATAAATCAAAAGTCATTCCATCCATAAGGATTCATTATCCCTCACATTTAACAGCTCCCACCTGGCTCTACTTTGAGCTTGGGTCTCATTTGCCTAACTTCATTTGGGTATAGATCCTCATCTGCCTGGGTTCCTGACTAACTCCCTTCATTCTTCATGGGTCAGCACAGATGTCACCTGTTCCAGGAAGCCTTCCCTGATTGCTGTCCCTCCTGCCTGCTGCTACCTTTTGCAGTCCACCCTGAATGGAGCAGCCTATTTGTTGGTCTTGGCTGCTGGGCAGAGAGCACAGGGGTTGCTTCTGAACACTGTGATTCCTGCCTCAAGGATGCAGCTTGGCACCTGGGAGGGGCTCCCCAGAAGTGTTTGCAGAACACAGCAAGAAAGAGACAAAAAGTGGGAGAGTTCTGTTCTCAGGACTATCACCCTGAGCTGACAGAGGGAATACATATTTATAATAGTTACAACAAGAAGTACATCTAACACTTACTGGGGGCTTCTGGGTGAGTCTGTCGTGTGTTATTTCCTTGTGTTGGTGTAGGTGCTCTAAGCAGTAGAGCATAGAGGAATGAGATGGATTAAGAGGTTGATGGAGGGGTGGGGAGCCTATGAGAGGATATAGAACAGGGGACAGGTGAAGGCAGGAGAGGCTTCACATCAGCAAGCAGGTGTCCAGGTGGGAAGGGAGGGGGGGAGATGACCACTGAGCAGGAAAAGCCTGAAGCCATGGGCTGAGGTCTCTGCTAGGGTGATGGGAAATATGGACCAAGCCTGCCCATAAGAGGAGAAGTCACCAGACAGGCTCTGGGACAGCCAGGGAGATTGTGTCCTTCACGTGGTAGCTGAGGTGGCTCAGCTGGAGGTTCCCAGCCAGCTCATCCCTATCAGGGAGGTCTGAGTGACCCAGTTCCACAGTGGCAGCATCCAGTTTATCCTCAGGACAACACCTAGGGATCAGTATTATTATTATTATTACCTTTTTCCAGAGAAAGAAACCCAGCCTCTGCCAAGTGAGGTGGCATGGCCCAAAGTCCTAGGATCATAAAGATGGAACCAGATAACACTGATCTAATCATGCTGAGTCCCACTGTGTGCCCAGGGACACCTTGCTCTGAAGATGGGTAGCACCCTGCGGGAAGGACAGTGAGGGGTGGGGACTGATGGCGCCATGTCTGTTTTACTGAGATCAAGGCACCGAGGACCAGGACCAGACTTGGCTATTGATGAGGGCCACACCCAGAACTCCTGGCCTCTCCTGTGGCCCAAAGGGAGGCCGCCCATTGGAGGGGGGGTCAGCAGGAGTTGGGTTCCCACCAGCCCTCCTCACCCCCCAATAATGATGCTACCACCAGCCACAGCCTAAGGGACAGATGGCAGCACTGCTCTTGCATCTTTCCCCGCGCAGCCCTGGGAGGCAGGGACCTTTATTCTCTTTTGTCCCAGAGGAGATAGGGGCTCAGGGAGGCGACGACCCTCGCTCTGAGGCCACAGCTTGGAAATGGCAAAGGTGACATGCAAAGCCAGGCTGTCCCTAGTCAGGGTCCGCTGACCCCAGCGGCGCAAATGAGAAGCCCACGAGGCCCCTTGCGTGCTCAGCAGCATCCTCGGGTCCCTGGCACAGAAAGGGGTGAGGGGAGGGCAGGGGACAGGTGCCAGCCGGGCGTCCCTCCCGAGGCCTGCAGGTGCAGGTGCAGGTGCAGGTGGCGGGGGCGCGCGGCGCGCGGCCGGGGCCTCCGGGACCTGCGTGCGGAGGCGAAGGCGAGGCCGCGCCCCGGGTCCCCGCTCGCGCGCGCCGTGCCTGCCGCCGCCACCACCCGCCCGCCAGGCCACCGCGCGGCCGCCGCAGACTCCGCGGCGCCAGCGCACCTGCAAGGACGCCCCGCCGCGCGCCCAAGGCCGCCCGCGCAGATAAGGGGGGAGGGGGAGGGGGCGGGGGAGCGAAGGGGGAGGGGGGAGGGAAAGGGGAGGGGGAGGGGAGGCTGCGCCCTCGCGCCCCTTCCCCAGTGTCCCCATTGAAAGGCTTTGATTGACTGGCCAACGTTACTCCCCACTCTGCGCCTCTGCTCACTCCAGCCCTGTCTCTTGCAGCCTCTCTCTCTTTTCTCTCTCTTCTCTTCTCTCCTCTTCGCACTCTCTCTCTCTCTCTCTCTCTCTCTCTCTCGCCTCTCCCCTTTTTCCCTGTCCCCTTTATTTTCTTTGAGTCAGTCCCCCTCCCTCTTCTCACTCCCATTGCCTGTTCTCTCCCTTCCCTCTCCCCCACTCCCAATCTCTCTCCCCTCTCCCTCCCCTCCCCCTCTCCCCCTTGCTCTGTGCTAGCCCAGTTTCCCTGTCCTCTCCCCAACTCCATTTCTCCTTTCTAACCACCCTCCCCCGCCCACCTGCCCAGCTGCTCTCCCCAGGGCCACTTCTCCCTACCTCTTCCTTTACCTGTGTCTCCATCCTTTTCTCCCCGCCCCCACCGCCCCCACTCCCTGTGCCCCTGCCGGTCGCCTGGCTCTGGTCTCAGACAACTGTGACTCTCCATTGCATGCCTGTGAGCAGGAGCCAGGCCCCCAGAGCCAGCTGGAGAGGAACAGCTGGACCCCCTGCGGGCAGAGCTCAGCAGGTGTCCTGACATCAGTGGGCAGGGCTGTGCTCACCTGGGCGCCTTTCATCTGAGCCTCTGTGCACTTCACAAACAGTCATTAAAGCCCGCCTGGAGGCAGGTCAGGGGATATCACTGCTGTTCTGTTATCTTTCTTATTAATATGCACCCCCCTCCCTTAAATGAGTTTAGTGCAGACCACAGGATACCGACTGACGCCTGAGAGATTACCGTCTCTCAGGGTTGCACAGGCCAAAGATGACCAACTGATAGAACAGTGACAGGAGTTTCTGTGGCTTCCTTCCTGTAGCACAGGCCTCGGCCAGGGGCTCAGAAGCCACTCCTCTGTCCAGGTCCAGGCAAGGAGACACAGCTTTCTCAGAATGGGTCTGGGTGCACCAGAGGGAACATAACCCCTTTGCTCTTGGATAGATCCTGGAGCCTTGGGAAGAGCTCCATGAATTCTTTGCTGAGGGGAATGTCTGGTGGAGCATCCACTGGGGGCCTCAGAGGCTGCCTGGCGGGGCATCTCGGGACCTGGACCCAGAGCAAGGTCACAGGCAGAGAAGGTGGTGAGGCAGGTGCATTCACCCCTTGGACAGCCGGGGCTGCATGTCCTGCAAACAGGTTATGTCCACTACTGTCTTCTTCCCAAATTCTCAAATGGGGATACTTCTGACTCCTACCCTGGGGGCAGCAGTCACAACAATCTTCTTGTGAATAAAGACAGAAGGGAATGTGTGTGGAAGCCTTCAGGATGGTCTCATGAGTGCTTTTCCATGAAATTTGCCTCCAGTATAAAACAATGATTTCTGTAATACTGTCACTGCAAGGCCTTTGCTGTGTGAGCTCAGCCAAGTTACTTGCCCTTTCTGGGCTTTCTCCATGAAATCTGAATCTAAAGGTTTCTTTGACCTCTTTAGGCCTCTGACCAGGCATTTTCTCTCTCCTGCTCTCATATGCATTTCACCATAGAAGACCTAAGTATTTATTCCTCCTTCCAAGCCACAACCAAAAACCCTAGTGGAGGTCTTCTTTAAAAAAAAAAAAAAAAGTGACATATCATGACATGTTATTTTTTGATCATTTTTAATCATTTTCAGATACTTAAAAAAGATTTTTAATAGCTTCACTTAACTTTGAGTATCATTAAACAGAACTTCCTTTCTCTTTTCAGCAGTAAGTCAGCTAGTAAAGTAAAATGAAGTGTTCACAGTAGAGTCCAGGCGGGTAGACGGATATTCGCTGTAATTCCTTTTCTGTGCGTTTGAACCTTTTTATTGTAACTTCTGGGAACAGAAGTATAGCATGTCTGCCAGCACCAAAGAGAATATCTAGCCTGCAAATCAAACATCTCATAGTTAAAGATCAGAATCTCGCTACTAACTGAATTGCAGAGGAATCTGGAAGCCCTGGACTCTCCTTAAGGCAGAAGAAACACAGGCAGCCTTCATGGAAGTGGTGGTGGCCCTGAGCTATAGCCTAGAGGGGACTGTGGAGGAGAAATCCAGAATCTGATTGCAAGCGGCCACAGCACGTTCTGATCTTAGGTGAGTAGGTTTACCATGGTGTCCGGCTTTTTCATCTGTGAGATGGGGGAGATAACCCAAGGCCATTGGGTCCTGCAAGCAGATAGCTTCCAGAAAGCCCTTTGAGCTCCTTGGAATCACCGTTAAGATATGATCAGGCGCCAGTATGGTGCGAGGTGTATGCCTGGTGGCGAGTGGATTGATCCCGGTTCAGCCTGAACAGCAGTGGTCATAGGGCAGTCGTCGGAGCTTTTCAACTATCCACATGGAATGTCCTTCATCTAATCTCCCTCCTGCTCCCCTTGATACCCCCTCCTCCTCCCCCCTGCCACTCCCAAAAGGCCATCTCAAACCAGTACTCCACTTTGTCATTTACACTAGCTCCTGTCCTCCTGTCTCCACACCCTCCTGATGTCACCCCATCCGTGCCGTTTCCTAAAACCTGCCTCTCTCCAGACCTAGTTATTCCTGACTGTAATCACGTCCATAAGAACCGGCCTCAATATTACTGGGGAGCCCCTGTGCTAAGTGCTTTAAAGACATAGTCTTGTTTAATCGTCACAAAACTCTCCAAGGTAGATTCTTTTACTAGTCCTCTTTGATGGGTGTATTTAAGACTCATGGCTAGCGACTCCAGAAACTTTCTGCAACTTCTTACGTACATGATGTAAGGGGGAGCCCTTGTCCTGGCTTCACAGATAAATAACCCCCCTTGGAGCCACTTGGAGTCTTGTGGATATATCCCTTACACTTCAGTATGCATTTTGTCAACTTCCCTTAGAAGTTCAAGAGTGGGTAGACACCTACCAGGTAAGTATTAAGGTCGGCTAGCTGCTGTAACCAATGAACCTGTCAAACCCTGGTGGTTTATCACAGTAAGTTTCTTTTTACACAATATTCACGATAATGCAAGTCAGCAGAGGGCTTTACTCCATGCATTCAGGGACCAGGATCCTCTCATTTGGTGGCTCGGCCCATCTTCCTCACCGTTCTATTCTTGATGTCTTCTTTGTTTAGCAAGTGATGGAGAAATGGATGGCAGATGGTGTTTAGAGACCAGCCTGGATGTTGGGACTATCACTTGTGCCCACCATCTACTGGCGTATGTGAGTCACAAGGTCTTACCCAACTCCCAGAGACCAGGAAAAAGGATGCAGCATGCCCCCAGGAGGATAAAGAATAGAATTCTATGAGCACAAGGACTTGCTAGAAGGTATCCCTAATACAGATGAAGCAGCAATTATTCCAAGGTTAAGAATTTTTAGGGCTGGGCTGTTGGAGTCCCTTAAGCAGTGAGAGCACCTGACTAGGGCTGGGATGTAGCTCAGTGGTACAGGGCTTGCCTAGCATGTATGAGGCCCTGGGTTCCATCCCCAGCACCAAAAAAGAACAGGAAAAACAAAAAGAGTGCCTGCCTAGCATTCTAATAGCTGACAGTAGGATTTATCATCCAAGCAGTCTTTTGAGAGCACAAGGGGATTCTTGATAGTGACACAGACAACTGGGACTGAACCAAGCAGATTGGGAGCTGTACTCACCTTCTGTTGGATATAGACTCCCATTCCCATGAAGATGAAATGATCTATCTTGTATTGTTGGTATGAGAATTGAGCAAGAAAGGGAGCACCTCCAGCCATGATCAATGTGACTCACTAGCTGTCCTTCCTTCAAACCCATCCATTTTATATCCCTACTCTCTTGGAGGCTATCCCGTGTCACCTTAAAATTTAATTATATGAATTTGTGAAAGGAAAGGATGAGAGTAAAGAAAACCACCCCTGGACCATAAGTTTTACATCCACTTGACAGTAGACATTATTGGGAAGTTAGGTTTTTGGTTATCTCATTGTGTTCCATTAATAATGACAGAAACTTGAGCATGGATCATACAACTCATGAATCACTTAGGGCTCAAAGTCAGGGGGTAAATAAAATCACAAATAAGTGAAGACCCCATTGAGATCAACAGCCAACCAAAGTCTACAATGAATAACTGAATGAGTACTAGGATCAACTACCACCGAGAGTGTGGCTGTTAGAAGGACAGACAGCTGTGTTCTTACAGAAATGCACTGTATGCTTTCCACACTGACTCTTCACCTATTTTCCAATGACCATACCTTTACACTGGGTGTCCCATGTCTTCTTCTTTATGTCCCACTTATCTGATAACTCCAGAAATAAAGTTCATTGCACTTGTAAAACAACACTGATATCATAAACAAACTCATTTCACACTACCTCTGCCCCCCCTTCAATTCAACTGGGTCAATATTCATTGAGTGCCTGCAAGATCTGAGGCCCTCTTTTATCTTCTAGAAGTATCTGAATTTTAAGTGGAAAGGCAAGAAAATACTTAACCCAAACCAATCCATTTCGAGTGCCCTGACGAGCCCCATACCACTGGATATTCTGTTCATCCCTGACCTACAGATTTGACAAGTCTTGATGATAGTGGGTAGAGGCCAACAATGATACTACAAAGGAACAGGCCCTCCAAAGCAGAATTCTCCTGCCAAGCACCTGTGGCTCACACCTGTCATTCTAGCTACAAGACAGACTGAGACTGGGACAATCTCAGGGCAAGGCCAGCCCAAAAAATAGTTAGCAAGACCCCATCTCCAAAATAACCTGGACCAGGAGGTGTGGCTCGAGTGGTAGAGCACCTGCATTGCCAGCACAAAAGCACAAAGCCCTGAGTTTAAACCCCAGTCCCACAAAAAAAAAAAATTCTCCAGCCTCAGTTGTCAATAGTGCTGAGCTAAGAAACATCACAGCTATCCCCTTTATAACATCCTATCCTCACTTGTCTTGTATGCTTACAGGTACATCAGTGTGCTTGGGGTAACCCCTGAAGAATCCCCTGAGAGTTAAGCAGGTGGGGAGCCTGGCTCTCTCTGCCCTTGGTACGTGTATGGAGCTGTTGGGGAACAGCTCACCTGTGCAGCTAGTCCTGCTGAACCAGGTGAGGCAGAGTGAGATCTCTCTCCTCTCTCTCTCTCTCTCTCCCTCCCTCCCTCCCTTATGAGCCAAAATAAATCTTTCCTCTTTTAAGTTGATTTTTTTCACAGAGACACACCCATTTTACAGATAGGGACATGAAGGAGGGTCAGAAAGGATAGGTGAGTTGCCCAAAGGTCATAGGACCACAGAGGACAAACTCCATGTGTTCCTCTGATCCCAGAAACCCGTGTCTTTCCCTTTTCCCCCCAGATTACCCCTCACAGGTAAGAACTAGCCTAGGAATCTCACTTCAAAGCACAGTGCTCTTCTTCACACCCCTCAGTCTGAAGCATGATCCCAACTAAAGAGTTGAGCTAAGCTGGGAAAAATTCACCAGAGGAACCTAAGTCTCCAGTTTACAAGAAAGGAAATCCCCCCAGGAAGGTTCTGGAGATGCCTGGAAGCCTGGGAATTTAGAAAGAAAAGCTAAAATGGGTTCTGTGATAGTTTTGATGAGTTGTCACACCCTGGGACACCTACATCTGTGGAGATTGATGGCAACAGAGTTTATTATTTGACCTTGTGAATGTTGCCAAATGCCCCATGGGGCGGTGAGGGTGGAAAGAGGAATTCACTTCCCTTCTGCGTGGTGTCTGCATACAGGATTTTGTAGCTTTGCTTCTGGTTAGGGTTGGCCTGGGAAACTCTTTAATTCAACTCAAGAAACAGAGCAATTCTGGATGTTGCAGCGAGAGAGTTTATGAAGAAATAATTAGTGCAGGGAATTAGCAATCAGGTCAAGGAGGCAGTCAATGAACAAATAACCCTAACAATGTTCTCCACAAGCAGGGAAAAGTTGTGATTTGGTGGGATGGGTAGAGTCCACGGTCAAATTCATAGTATTGATCTCTCTGCTGTGTGACTTCCCTGGCCCTTTGCTCTACTCCTAAGTAGGAGCACAGTTTGTGGCATTCTCCAGTTATATTTGATATTGAGAGCTTTTTTTGTTCTAGGAACATTTTAAAGAACACTAGTGTTCCATCTTCTAGATGTATTTAGGGTAAAGGAGACGAGAACTAGAGAGAGTTGGGTGCATACAGTATACTGTGGGAGGTGAAAGATGGAGGTTGGGAAAAATATGGCAGACTTGGTGATCATTTGAGTTGTCTTGAAGATGAAGAACTAGTCAAACAGGTCATTGCGAAGGACAGAAGTAACACTCTTAAGTCAAGACTCAGGGTTATGGGTCACACAGCACATTCAGGAGACAGTAGGGAACTGGTGAAGCTTGCAACTGTCAAAGCATGGTATGACCCATCTTCACACCTAAACTTCTCTTTTTTCTTTTCAAAGTTTATTATTGTAATTTTTTTGACAATACTGGGGTTTAAACTCAAGTCTTCACATTTGACCTTGGTGCTGTATTGCTTGACCCACACCTGCAACCTAAACTTCTCTTGCTACCCTCCCATCCCGACTTTTGTGTGGTAGAAAAGCTGCAGTCCCTGTGGGAACTTCCCAGAAGTCCCACCCACTGAACCCTAGCATTTCCTGTTCTTCCTAAGAAAAAGTCCAGAGGTGTTTGAACTTATCCATGGATTTCAGAAAATCCTGGTTGCCCTTGGATCAGTCATTGTTCCTGGTTCTGCCTCAATTTCTTCATCTATAAGATAGAGATTATAAAAAGAAACATGACTGCCTTCATGCCCAGACAAATAAGTATCTCAGATTCAAGAGTGCTCAGTACTGGTTGCTATTCATATTAATTATTATTAATATTTTGAGAGCCATTTGAGAAATGGATCCTTATTCTTTGGGAACATCAGCCCCTTGCACAATAAATTTCAAGTAGCAACAATCAAGGGAATAGCCACCTGAATGAACAACCTTTGGCTTACAGGCGTTAGGACTAGGGACTCAAGCCAGACTGTGGCTTCCAAGATCCGTGACCTTGGGCAAGTGACATAACCTCCTGTACCTTCATATTCTTATCTGTAAATTGGAGATTACCTTATACCAACCACAGAGACTTGTACAGTCTAATTGGCTTTATCATACGTGCCATTTCAGCAGTGTGATAAGCATCTTGTAAAGTGCTCTTCCTTGTTTTGCTATTGTTCTTCAGTGGTTTCTTCATCTGTAGATAGTCCCTGTGATCCATCAGCGAATCCCAACCGGCTGCCTCTCCCAGTGGCTCTGACTGGAGAGAGTTCTGATGGCTTAGAAAGCAGGTGGAGTGTATTTGCAGGTTTTCTTCTGTGAAACAGGTGTGCAAGACACTACCCTATGGTCGGGGAATCCCAGTCCTCTACTGACATGACTGGACTCCAAAAATGGGTAGAGAAATTTCCGTAGGGGCCACTCAGCTCCCTCTCTTCAGTGTTTCATGCTACACAGCCTATAAGTATTCATTCACTCATTTAAGTATTTCCTGAGCCCCCACCACGTGCCAGGCACTGCGCTAATTCAGGGATGCAGCAGAGAGCAAGACAGAATGGGTTTTCCTTACAATTATGTGTGTGTCACATATGCCTCTATGATGCTAATGATATGTTTTATATCTGTGTAAATATGTTTACACACATGCATACATGCAGAAGTCACCTGCCCATCTGCAGTTCCATGTTCCATGGCTTCAGTGACCCATGGTCAACCTTGGGCCAGAAATGCTCATGGAAAATTGCAGAAATACTGATTCATAAATTTTAAGTTGCACGTCATTCTGAGTAAATGATCCCATTCTATCTCTCCTGGGGTATGAATTGTTCATTTGTACAGTGTATCTTGTGAGTCACTTAGCAGCCATTTTGGTTACTGGGTCAACTTTCTCAGTAACACAGTGCTTGAATATAGGCTTCAGTACTATCCACAGTTTCTGGCATCTGCTGGAGGTCTTGGAATATGTACCAAGATAAAAGGGGACTGCCGTATATATGATAAAAAAAAGCTTACAATCCAAAAGAGACATATTAAAATAGCTTTTATTCTGATGGAGAAATTTGAAAACCAAAAAGCCATTTGGAATATATGAGACCTGCAAAATATTTTTTTGCTATGTGCAAAGAAAAGAGACTTTTTTTTTTCATTCCAGTCCAATGTAACAACCATTACCTGAGCCTCTGCTAATTTTACAGCCCCAAGTTAGGTTCCCTGAGCATCGCTGATGAATGAGAACCTGTCCTTGGGAAGCTTAAACTCTGGCATGACTAAGAGACAAAGGTGTTCATTTCTCAGAGTGCCCATTGCTAGCCAGCGGAGAGAGCCGTGTCGCTTGGTGGGTGGTGCCCTGGTTTGTCATCAGAGCAACTGAGTCCAAACCATTTAGCTGGAATCTGGTCAAATGTCTTCAAAGTAGTACCCATACCTTCTGAGACCGTTGTGCAAACTCAGTGACACACTGTATATTAAGGACTGAGCAAGGAGCCTGGCGTATAACCACCTCCAAAGGAAAGCTCTTATTGCAATTATTTTAATGGGTACAGAGGCATAGAATTGTCTTCTTTTGAAAGCACTGTTATTGAATTAGTAAAGGGTTGGATTTAATGAAGAAGACTTTGTTAAGATTCTTTTTTTTTTTCCTCTGTGGAGGAGCTGGGCTTTTTCAATATCAGAATGACCCTTGCTGCTTCTCCACTGCATATTTCAGTTGCAAAATCTAGTTGTTTTTGAAGGCTCTGAACCTAGCTTCCCTTGCCATTAGGTAAGTCCTACCCATCAGTCCCTATATAGGCAAAGGACTTACTGAGGGTGACCAACTGTCCCAGGTTGCCAGATCCTAAGGGTTTCTCAGGACGGGAGACTTCCAGTGCTCAAACTGGGACAGTTTTGGACAAACTGGAATGTCTGGTCCATCTCCTTCATGTAACCATTCACACACGTGTGCACATGTACAGCTTGTGTGTGTGTGTGTGTGCATAAGTGTGAGCCTCAGAAAACAAAAGCAGCCCCTAGACAACACACAGCTGTGTCCAGAACACAGAGGACAAGGTCCACATGGCAGAGCCTCAGAAAGAAGAGAACTGCTGACGTTCACATCCCTGGGTTGTCACAACACAGACTTTTTTAGTGACTCAGCAGCCTCCAAGGACAGATCTAGAAAGATCTTTAGGTGTTCTGGGTCCCAGGACAACCCTGGCTGTTGACAGTAGGTGTGAGCCTTAGTCACTCTGAGAAGAATCAGAGCATACATGGGAAGAAAAAGTTAGCAGGTCCCCATAGGGTGGCACTGTGAGAACGATGGCTTTTTTTCAAATGTTAGCTCTGCTACTTTCCGGTGCTATAACATTGGCCAAACTACCTACCCCTCCTGAGCCTCAGTTTCCCCTTTTGAGGACTACATGAAATAAGATGTGGACACAGAGATAGGACTTCATAAATGGTAGCCATACTACCAGTGCCTGTTCCTACTGTATTAACATTTTCATGAATTAGGTGTTGACATTATCACAAGTTGGGAGCACAGTTACTCCTCAATTTTTGCTTTTTAAAGTGAGCCAGTTAAAATAGCTACTAAGAAAAAAATAAAATAACAAAATGACCAAACGGCAGATCAACACTTCCAAGAATAACAGCAATAGTTTAGAAGTGATGGTGAATTTATTTATAAGTTTTAAAAGCTAAAATGTTCAGGGAGAAGACATTGAAAACACCTACACTAGATTAAAAAAAATCTGTATTTTTTTTCTAACTTTAGAAATGACAATTCTTCCAAATTCTCTTGATCTAAATCAATCTCTCTCATAGTTTGTCAGGTAAAAGTATGTATTGTTTTAGGAGAGTCAAAAAAAAAAAGAAACCCAATAAAAAGAAGGGATCCCAGAATTAAATGGACTTGGGAAGTGCTGAACTAAACCAAATTTAGTGAGTTTCTTCTTCATCAGCCTGGACTGTGACCCTTCTATTTTAAGCTTTCTACCTTACATGCCACCACACCCAGCTATTGCTTGAGATGGGATCTTGAAAACTTTGTGTCCAGGCTGGCCTTGAACCAAGATCCCCTTGATCTCAGCTTCCCAAGTAGTTAAGATTACAGGCGTGGGCCACCAGGGCCTGGCTCAATGGGCTTCTTCATAGTACAGCTTCTCAGAGTTTTTGCTATAGGGATAGACTTTGTGGCTCTCCAAGAAGGAAGGGTATGGTAAAGTCTCCCCTCCTACGTAGCCACACTGTCCTTTTTACAAGGAGGGTGAACTAATGGACTGGCTTTGGATGGGATGGAGCTGGGAAACCCCAGTCTAGAAGTCACTGCCAGAGTCCGGGGTCCATCTCATCTCAGTCCACACACACCCCATGGCTGGCCTTCTTGGAACAGGCACATTCTTCCTGGCCTCTTTGTTCCTTCATTTGGCCACCCAAGTTCTCTGACTCACATCTGAACTTGGCCTTTACTCCTGGGTGAGTCTGTGCTCTCCACATTGACCACTAGGAAGCAGAACACGGGATTCTAAATCACCACAGAACCCTTTTTCCGTGTGCCAGCCCTCCTTTGTGGGAAGCAGGGTTCTCTTTTGCAGTAAGACATTGAATTTCTCCTACAAGAGATTTCTTTCTAGTGGAGATGATGAACATGCTAGCAACAAAATAATAAATAGCTTGTGGTGACAAAATAATAAATAGCTTGTCTTGACAAAGCTCATACTGCATGCAGACACTGCTTTTACCCTGTGAGGCTGGCACTACTGTAAGTGTAGGAGCTGAGGTAACAGAAAGGTCTGTGATATCGCATGATCTCCGAGCCATGTTCAAGGTCACCAGGAAATGAACTTAAGCCAGAACTAAAATCACATGCTGAAAAAAATGCTATTGCCTCTTTTACTCTCCCTGACCCCTTTACCTCCCACCCCCCCTTTTCAACAGCTTTCAACACCCATCCTTCTATCCTCTACCTTCACAGATGTGATGTTTTATAGTATTACTGATGCTCTGTCATTCTCTTTTCCTGTCCCTTCTTCCCTGAGTGCCACAGAGTAGTTCCACTGTCACAAACATGTTCTACATACAAGTTTGTATATGATCATGCTTGGTTTTGTGTGTATGTTTATCTTTTCGATCTATCTTCCACGTATGAGAGAAAACATGGTGGCCTTTGTCTTTCTGAGCCTGGCTCACTTCACTTAACATGATGTCCTCCAATTCCTTTCAAGCCACATGTCATTCTTCCTTACGGCTAGTAAAGGAGATTAAGGTGAGGGAATATGGTGGATGGACCTCATATACTTATATGAAATAGAACAATGAAACCTCTTGCAACGGCTTTAAGTGGGGCGAGGAGAGGGTTGAGGGAGGGAGAGAGAGAATGAGGGTGATCTAACCAATGCACAACAGAAGCTTAATGAGAATTCTCACTATGAATCCCCCTTGTATAACGAATATATCTTAATAAAAAGTGTTATAATAAAAAGTACATGCTATTAAAGATCTTCTAAACAATCACTTCATTAGCATAAAATAGTTGTACAGGGGGATACTTGTGATATTTACATATGTGCTTACAATATATCTTAGTTAGATTTACCCCCTCCATTGTTCTCCATCTTCTCCCCCCCTTTCTTAGAACAATCTCAACAGGTCACATAGCTGTTAACGATCTTAAACACTCTCCAACAGACAGGACGCCACCAACATTATCACACATCAGGGTCCCGAAAAATCTTTGATCTGTCCAAGCACTAACCTAGAATGCCTCAAAATATCAGCTGCATACCAAGGCCCAAAAAATATGGCAGCCAATGTCTTGAGAATTGAATGGCCACCTCCTCCTTCTACTCCACCTTGACAGGGAAAAAACAGCACATGCTAGATGTTGGGGTGACTCACAAATGTGTGGACCTTACCCCATGTCTGCTAATGCATTCTTTCATTCCCCCCACCCTTTGGTTTTTTTTCTCATCTTTTAATAGGAAAGCCATCATGTCCCATGACCCAAACACACTTCCTTGACCTGCCTTTCTGAGGCTAAACTCTTCCCACTTATTAATAACAGGCTCAGAATGGGCCTCCACCCACTCCCCCACCCCAGCCAAAGAGATAACTGCACTGTCCCACTTCCTGCATCAAACTGAGTTCTTGTCACGTTGTTGGCGCCACTGAGGTGACTGGCGCCACTGCCACCTTCCCCCCCCCCCAGGTGGCGGCTAATCGTCTGAGGGTGAAGTGATGCATATGTCCACACAGGGAACAACTGTACCCAGCATTTGCAAGCTTGTAAAAGGTGCTATATAAATCAATTATTAATGCTGATCGGGGTGCAATGGCACCATCAGCAGGAGAAGGAAAGCCCGGTGACAAGTGCCACACCTTCTTTGACACAGTCCTTTGGAGTCAGCTATCTGGCAAATTATGAGATGTAAGAACAGATGACCCCAGAGCGATAAGATGTGCCTCTTCTCCACGGATCCCACCTTGCTATTCAGAGGCCTCCACCTAACAGCACTACTTGACTAAAGAAAGTTCCAGAAATTCAGAAGGGTGAATCTTGGAGAGTAAAGTCTGAGGGTTGATACTTATTCTAGGCTCTTCGTTGATTCCAGTCAGGACTGTAGTTACCCTCAGTGGACTCTAGAGAAAATGGCGGCCATCAAGACACGTTTCTTACAAGGCAGTTTGTCATCCTTGGTGTTGGAAGACACTGAACTTGGTTTATTTTCTTAAGGGCACTTCCTGTTTCTTCCCTAGGACCCCCTTTGTGAGCTTGGGACCAAGGTAACAATTTCTTCATGCAGTGATATGATTGATTTTATGTTTATTCCTGGACATTCCATGACCCCAATCTGATTTGGTGACCTTCCTGGGTGAATCCAAATGTCTCTGTGGTGGTACAACAGCTCTACAAAGAAAATAAATGTTATGCATCCCATGTCATGGACTCTACGGTGTCAGGTGGCATTATTTAAAATGGACAGTGATTAATAGTAACGTCCTAAAAGTCAGGCATCCTAAGGGGAAAAAATGATGACGAAAATAAGTATTTGCCCAAAGTGAACTTCCTGAAACTCTAAAGTACCAAGAAAGATGGCCTGGGCGGGGGGAAAGAAATCTTATGAGAAGTGAAATGGAGGAGTCCCAGGGGGTCATGATACAGTCATGCAGATGGGTGAGTAATCTGACCCAGAGAGTAAACACCAGCTCTAAGAAGAATACCTCAACTGGGCCCAAGCTTAGTGACACATGCCTGTAATTCCAGCTACTCAGGAGGCAAAGACAAGAGGATCTCAGTGTCAGGCTGGCCCAAAAGAGTAAAGCCCTATATGATAAAAATGAGCTAAAAGCAAACCGGGTAGGGGCATTGCTCAAGTGGTAGAGCACTCGTCTAGTAAGCATGAGGCCCTGAGCTCAGCCTTGTGTACTGCCAGACAAGAAAAGGAAAGAAAAGAAAAAGCCTCGACTCACCCTATTTTAAGGGAGAAATAGGCAGAATACTGGCCTCCTAAAAGGTGTCCACACTGTCATCCTTGGAGTTCCTGGAACCTATGGATATATTACCTTACATAGCAACTCTGTGATCCAGAGAGGAGAGGCTCTTGGGTTATCCAGATGGCCCAATGTCACCAGGGTCCTTACTAGAGGAAGTCAAGGGAGGGGATTCCTACCTAGACTGGCCTCATCAGAATGAGACTGTATTTCAGGGTGGGAGCGGGGCTGAAGTTCTGTCCACCTGGTCAGCTCCAGATAGGAGTCGAAACTGCTGGGCCACAGGTCACACACTTTGGATTAGTCAGCGAGGAGCTTGCTGAGTGAATCGAATTCCACCCCTTATACCATCTGTGGTTTCCTACACAAGGGCTCCCCTAGCATAGGGTAAGCAATTGAATGACTCAGTGCCTCAGATCCCCTATAAATAAAATGAGGTAATAGTGATATTTGCTTCAGAGTTGATTTGAGGATGCAGGAAACAAATTTAAAAAAAGCAGGACCTGCAGTAAGTGGTTGCCAGGGTGGCTCAAGTGGTAGAGCACCTGCCTAGCAAGTGTGAGGCCCTGAGTTCAAATCCCCAGTATCACCAAAGAAAAATGCAGTAAGTGGTCAGTACACGGGGTTGCAATCAGTACTGTTCATGCTTCTGTCTTCCTTAGACCATAGGTAACAAGGCCAGCTTTTGCGTCTGGTGTTTGTCTCTCTGTTCTGTAGGCTCTATGCACTTAGTAGGTGCTAACTCACACAAATCAATGACCAAAGTGAATTGAGCCCAGCAGCCCACCTAGGTCTACCTCCAAAGGCACCATGGAAGGGACATGAAGGATGGACTTACTTCTTTTGAGTCCAATTGTTTTTCATTCATACTGTGCATCCTCTCAAGAGCCCTAAGACAGAAGAAATGGGGGGGCTAAGAATGGGCAGGTTGAGGCTTAAAGAGGTAAGAAGACTTACCCAAGACCCCATGGGTGTCAACTGACAAAATCAGGACTCAAAGCTATTTCTATCCAAGCTCGCTTTTCCTCGCTAGCCTGTGACATGGGACCTTCCCTCACCCCTGGTATTTTCCACTGAGAATTAGTCACAGTTGTCTTTGATGGGCTGGGCAGCCCTAGCTTGTGGTATTTATTTCTCTAGGGCCTTATCTTTATTAACTGTGAATTTATTTCCCTGCAGAGATAGCACTCTGGGTGAAGGGCCCCCTGCCCACACCTGGTCAAGTCTTGCCTGCTCCAAACAGGTCAGCAGGCAACTAGGAGCCTTTTAATTACCTTCTTCCTCACCTGGCCCCCCTCCCTCAAGTTTAAACCTGTACTGTAAACACAGGCAGCAGGACCAAAGGTAAGGGAGGCAAAGCATGTGGGTATTAACCCGTAAAGTCCCTTGATAAGCATTTCACTGCACCATAAATGAATTCTTGTTCTCCGTAGCTGAGAGAAGATAAAGGAGCCACTGAGCAACCAGGCAGTGCTATGGGAGTAGTGAGGGCCTGACCCAAGGGTGTCCCCACCTAGCTGGTGAAGGGGTTGAGCCAGATCATCTTGTATGGCTGACAAGACTGTGACAGACTGCATTAAAAAGAAATAAGGAAGTGATCTGAGAAGGGAAGACTTGTCGCATTGACGGAAACAGGTTTCTCCCAACTCCTCCTCAGGGTGGCCTCAAGTCAGTGCAGTTTAAATAGAGTGACTGAGGCATGATTGAACTCCCTTTCGGCCATACCATTAAAGGTCGTCATCTGGACCCCACAGGCCACCTGGATTGGTCACTGTCCACAAGACTTATAGTTCTAAAACCTTCTCCCTGCTAGCTTCAAAAGAAGGTTCCAGAGTCTTCCAGCATAGGACGATTTCTGACGAGGAAGGTCATTCCCCAAGGACTGTCTTTACCACATGACCTGTGTCCAGTACTCTTGCATTTATTTCTTTCTAACACAATTTTTTTCTAAATGCTCACTCTATACCAGGTATTGGGGGATAATACGCTCTACCAGTTGTCCATTTATGGCTTCCTGAAATTCTTGATGTAGTGGAGAATAGTCAAGTCTACAGGTAACCATGACAGATTGCATGAAGGGACAGAAAAGCCCGGTGGGGGGTGGGCGGTTCGCCAGCCCCCACACCAGCTTGCTTTTGCTATACAGTAAATATTTTTCCAACCCTGTGCCCAATGGGGTGTCAACAAATAGCTGGAGATTTCAAATCATTTGTATTGTTAGTTGAATCTTATTTATAAGGTCATTTTCATTCAAATGACCAGTTCCAAAGCCATCCTCAAATACATTAGGACCTGCCACTTCAACTCATCAGGGCTCTGCACTTACACATGGTATAAGATAACCCACACTACATATGCTTAAAAATATTAAAAGCTGGGTGCCATGGCTCATGCCTGTAATCCTAGCTACTCCAGAAGCAGAGATCAGGAGGATCGTGGTTTGAAGCCAGCCTGGGCAAATATAGTTCACAAAATCCTTTCTTGAAAAACCCAATCACAAGAAAGGAGCTTGTGGACTGGCTCAAGGTGTAGGCCCTAAGTTCAAACGCCAGTCCACAAAATATATATATATAATTTTTATACGTATATATAATTTTTATGCATATATACATATTAGAGTTGTTGAATACTATGAAATAAAAACTCAGGCAGTGAGAATCCAGTGAGTCCAGTGTCAAGGGTCCAGCTATGAAAAGTTGATTTGGGACAGAGACAAGTTTAAATTCAAAGACTCATTCTTCTCTTTTTCCAGTGCTGAAGATTGAACTCAGGTACATGCTAACCGATGGCTCTACCCCAGTTCCAAAGACTCATTCTTGCCCTGAAAAATATCCTCACTTCTGTAAGACCAAAACACAACTACGAAAACATATAGAACTGAAAAGCACAACCTGATTTTCAAAATATTCATGCCTTAAGATGTGCCTGATGTCGTGTTGTTTCTAATGCAATATATTTGAACGACCTTAAAGGTCACTTAATAGGAGAACACCTGAGTAGCTATTAAGTAGTCATTAAAGATATTTGAAGAACTTTTTTTGGCACACAAAAGAAACGCTTTTGATGCTAGGATGAAAGGCAGGATGCAAAATAAAATTTATCATTTTAAATAAAATTTGAAAGTTGATAATGAAGAAGGATACTAAAATGTTATCCAAAGCTGCCTCTGGGGCATGGACAGAGCAAATGAGATTTAATTTTAGAGATGTCACCATCTAATCTTGGTTTTGCCACTTTCTGCCTTGGATATCTTTAAGAAATTTAATCTTCTCTCCCAAACTTTCTTTCCCTTTCTGAAAAATGGGGGCTCCTAACATTATCATCTGCCTCATAAGGCCACTGTAAGATTTCAGAGAATGATGCAAATATAGAAAAACATAATAAATGATGAAAGTGATTACAGGAATATGTGTGATAAAATATTGTGGGTGTAAAATTTAATGGTTTCCATAACTAAATACTGTCTCAGAAGGAGATTGACATTAAACGTTTTTAAATTTTACACTTACAAACAGAATTTCAAAGGCTGGGGATGTAGCTCAGTGGTACAGTGCTTGCCTAGTGTATGTGAGGACCTGGGTTCTAGACCCAGCACCACAAAACAAAGTAAAATAAAAACACAGAATTGTGGTGTCACACTGCCTTTAAATAGAGTTAGGTCCACATTGGACAGGCAACAAGACGTGGCTACGTGGTGGTGATTAGTAACGAGAGCAAGGCTTAAATACCAATAGGGTTCATTTCTTCCCTTTCCAGAGCCAGTCACAAGGGAAGGTTCAGTCTCCCTGTGTTTGTCCTGGGAGTATAAAGTACAGTTGTGGTCTCGAAAGTGGAGAAGGGATTTTTACAGTCCATGTATGAATGAATAGCTGAGTCACACAAATGCTTAGATCATAAATTCTTAAGTACCTAGAATTTTCAACTAACCGGTATCTCCACATTTTAGGAAACACATGGAGAGAGAAATAGTTGCCTATTAGGAGTTTGTTAAACAAAGAGCTTGGAGAAGTAACTTCCCAAGTTCCTGCCCTGATTCTCAGCACCCCAGGACCTACAGGTGGCCATCTGGAAAATGAAGTCAAGGATGGGTTCCCTTGACCAAGTTCATTGACTTTCATCAGAGTCTCATCTAACTCTGTGATTCCCACATTTTTCAGAAACTCAGTCTTTTATCTTGAAACCTAGATGACGGAGATATGAAATCACCTTCCCTGAACCTGAACCTGGAGCACAGCAGGCACAGAATCCATCAATGAATCAATCAATGAGTCAATGAAATGGGATTCAGACATTCCCCACAGAAGGGTCTCGGGGTGTGCACCTAGATTTCATATTAGATCTCAATTCCACATAGAAGTCACTTCTCTACACCCCAGCATGTGCCAGGCAATTTGGTAATGTTTGACGTTTTCAATTTAGGGATGGGCATCCCAGAGAGGGCAAAGCACCAGAGACGAGGAAGGACCAACAGGTCGGAATCGTGCAGAATAAATCTTTCAAGATGGGAAGTTTGGGAGCTGTTAAATAGGTTCAGTTGCAGGCTCGTCTTTAAAAATCAATTCTCCTGCTGGTAGTAATGCACTCGTGTCGATAGAGGGGAGGAAGCTGAGTTGAAGTCATTTTTTAATCAGAAGGCAGAAGAGCCAGTGTCTCGGACAAGTCCCCACAAGTTGGTAAATGAAACAAACCATGGTAATGAACTTTGCTCTGGTGATAAATTTCTAGACAGCCAGGGCTGTCTAGAGCAAGTGTCAAATCGAGCAAGCGTCGATTTGAACTGAGAAGGATGGAGGATGAAGGATAGCTAGGGAGAAACTGGTGAGACAGGGAAATGGGAACCCATGACTTTCCCCAGGAATATTTAAATCAGCAAGGACTTGGCTCTTGAGGCTGGCTGCAGGTAGCAGGTAAAGAAGGAAGTAGCCTTGAAGTGGCAGATGCCAAGGCTGCCCTCCTTCTCCCCACCCCCACCTCACTCCACCCCACCCCCAATTTCTCCAAGGTCTTGGCCACTGTGGAGCAAGTGGTCAGACTTACAGCTCTGAGCACCTGGAATCCTCAGCTTGAAGGAATCCTCCTGCAGGTGCCCCTGGGACATGAAGGAGCCTGTCACTGACCCCCATTTGTGCAATGGCTGTCTCCCTATTTGCTTCCCAGTGATCCAGGGTCATCCCCCCAAATAAAGTGTTTTCACCTAAAACCTTGTCTCTGATTGAAGCATCACTTCCAATGATACCTCCCCCACCCCAAACACTCAAAGTATCTGTTTCTTTTTTAAAATGTGTTTGTTTTTGATTGGCACATGGTACCCGTGCGTCTCTAATGGAGTACTATGTGGTGTTTTGGTATACGTGTACTTCATGTAATGATCAACTCAGGGTGTACTTAAATTAACCACTGCCTGGAACATGTCTCATCCCTCAGTGATGAGACCACGCAAACCCTTCTAGCCATTTTGAGTGATATGATACAATTTTGACCCAGAGCTTATTCGTCCTCTCCAGCTGTGTCTTTGTACCACATCTCCCCACCCTCACCTCAGGCTCTGATACCCACACTTCTGCTCTCTACTATCTCTTGTGTCTGTGAATTGGGGAAGTAATGGCACCTACCTGAGGCCTGATTATAAATGTGACGAGGTGATGGTCATAAACATTTAGCCTGCACAATAAACACTGATATGGTTATCATTAATTCCATAGGCCAAAACAGGAATCCTCCAACTTACACAGAAAGTGTTATAGTGTTAAGAAAGGCTGTTTCTCCTCCTCCTCCTCCTCTTCTCCTCCTCTCTCCTACCCCATGTTTAACACCGCAAGGTTCTTCTTCTTCTTCTTCTTCTTCTTCTTCTTCTTCTTCTTCTTCTTCTTCTTCTTCTTCTTCTTCTTCTTCCTCCCCCTCCCCCTCCCTCTCCCCCTCCTCCTCCTCTTCCTTCCCGCCTTCCATGGAGCTCTTGGAGGCAGCAGCACATCATGAAGCCCCAAAGCCCAGTCACCTGGGAGCAAATTGCTGCTTAGTCTTCTATTCCTTGTGGGATTTCTGCAAAGCTCTGAGCCTCAGTTTCTCCATATGTGAAATGGAACAAGGAGATGCTCTCTCTTAGGCTTTTGGGAAGCTCCCATGAGAAAATGCATGAAGTGCTTTTCACCGTGGCTGCCACATGGGAGGAAAGAACAGCAGCTGTTGTAGTAAGAAGGGACAAATAAGCATTAAACACAGATCGGTAAATAGATACTGAGTGTGTTAGGTGCATACACAACACTCACATATTATAATGCAATATGTTCTCTGCGTCAGGATTAAACTTTGTTAAGCAAGCTAACTATGTAGAATCAGGCAAAATAATCTCCCAGGGGATGTTTTTAAAAATAGTTTAACCTTTGCCTCCGAAAGACTGAAACGGGTAACAGAGTAACAGCAACAACACAAATCAGTCATGGACAAAGGAAATGGCTAGAAAGAAATATTGTCGAGGTGACCGACTGAAAGAAAGAGCTATAGCAGATGGCAAGTAGAAAGGCAGGAGAGAGAGGCGGGAGAGGCTGGAAGGGGGGAGAGAGTCAGAGAGAGAGAAAGTGAAAGCATTTGATGGGAACTCTCACCTCCTGCAGAAAACCTAAGAAAGGAAAAAGGGCCCAAGTTGCACACAGGTGCCTGGTAGTAATATAATTCCGGAGAATCAAGTCAAGGAAGTGTGGGTCATACCCGCTCACTTTAATCTGCTGCCTATTCTGCAATTGCTTGTTTTAGCTCAGAACTGCAACAGGTCTCCTGTTTATTTGGGCTTCCAGTCACTTATAGCATCTGCACCTCAAGTGGAGTAAGAACCCCAAACCAGAAGCTGCAGATTACATGGAACTTAACCCTCGCTGTGTGTCAAGTATGGTTTTAAGTCCTTTATTTGTTATTTCATTCTCTAGAGCCTAGCAGGGTTGTGAGTATCCTCACTGTGCAGTTGAGGAATTGAGTAGAGTTCAGTGATGTGTCCAAGATCACGTAGCAAAGAAGTGCAAACAGGCTGTGCTTTCAGATTTGCTGGCTCCAGATCCCTCTCTCTGAGCCACTGTGTTCCACACCTCAAGGTCCTTGGCTTATATTAACTATCAGTAATATTCTATCCCCACCCCCCATAAGGTCATACTTAACTCTAGGCAGGTATTGCTGATTGGGTGTTTATACTCTTGCCACAATTCTTGGATGGACCCTCCAAATCCTTACCACAACATTCCATGTAGCCATTGGAATCTGTTGGAATGAGCATGGATGATAAAGCCAGTTGAGCAAAGAAACCAGTTGGGACTCTTTGACTATGTGAAACGGAACTAGCAGGGACTCCATTAAACAGATATGGGATAATTTACAGGAGTGAAGGTAACGTTTAGGAGCCAGGAATGTCCTGGGGTTTGTCCTGACACTAATGTGTTATAAGATTATTCTGCTCAAAGTTTTAATTCCCAAAGACGTCCATTGGCTTGGCATAGATCATCTGTTGACTGTCACAACACCGAGTGCAGTTGAAAGAGGAAAGTAGGAAGTTACAGGGGAAAGTAGGAGGCTACATTAAGAAGCAAAGAACTCTGGACAGCCCCAAACACCCCCACCTGCACCCCTGCAACTATACACTACTCCAGACCCAACCCACTCAGTGAACCAACCCTGTGAATTCTGATAGAGGTGCCCACTGGTGAATGGGTTCATTGTTTGGACAGCTGACTGAGACCAAAACACTTCTACTGGTGGTCATGATCCCAGCCTGGGTGTTTTAACCTGGGGAACTAACTCACCAACCAGAGAAAGAAGAGCTGGCAGCCTCCAGAATGGGCTTTTGAAAGCTTTGGGTGAAATCAGAGCTTTGACTAACACAATTAACACCATTAGGAAAGGGAGTTGTTAATGTAAGTCAATTACCCACACACATCTATCATGCCTAAGTGTTCCTCTTTGTCTTGAGCATACTGCACTGTTTGGTGTTTCAGTGGTGGTGACCATTAAAAATAAATGATTATTGTTGATTTCCTATTGATATAGCTATTAATGTATCAGTGCCTGCATGTATAGACCACTTATGTGTAGTGTACAGAAAATGGTGAGCTGACAACAGGAAGTTAAGTATTGACTCCCGTTATCATCTCAGGAGGTATTGACCAATGGGACACAGTTTCTAGCTCATAGTGAGCTAAAAGGCAAAATGTCATGTCGGTTCCATTTCTGTTTAATTACTTATATCATTTATCTTCTGTAGTGCAGAGCTTCAGATGCAAAGGCGTACTCAGTTTTGCTTGGGTGTCTAATTCAGACTTCTCAATCATCACACCAAAGGACTTCCTGTCGATTTCCAACCTCTATAAAAGCTCTTTCTCCTTGTGCCTCCTCTAAGCTGTTCTACCACTTGCACCTGCAAACTTCAACCTTCCGTATCGACCTTCTACAAGAACTGTGATATTTTCTTCTAAATCCCCAAGTGCAGAAGCACCATGCATGGTCATCACGGTTAAATTTATTGTACTCTTTCTTTCCACCACCCAGCTTTTTGCATAAATATTTCACGATTGGCTCTATCTTCTAGAAGGTTAATAAAGATCCTAATAATATAGCCATTCCTTATGTGCCAACTATTCTTCCTTGTATGAGCTAATTCAAACTCCCAAGACACTCTAAAGGAAGTGCTATTGTGACCATTCTACTGATGAGGAAACTGAGGCAGAGAAAAAGTAAGTCTTAATACATAGTTTGCTAATAGTAACATAACCCATTAATTCTGATTACCTCTGACTATACCTTCCCCCCACTTGCCCACACTTCTCTATATGTATTGAAAGTTTTATAGTAGGTGTCAAGTTTCAGGAATAGAGTTTTGTTGTCATAGATATTTTCCTGTGTCCATGTGGGCATCTTCACTCCCACCCCTCCAGAAGAAGGAATTTGAAATACAAGTCCAGATAACTTCTTCAAGTTTACACAGCTAAAAAGTAAAGAAAGAGGTTCAAGTGAGACTGTCCAGGACTTTTCTGTTTTGGACAAGACAGACTTGGACAAGATAGAGCAGCATAGTGTTTTTAAAGTTTTCCTTTCTAGAATAATCCACTAAATTTCTCCATGGTAACAGTGCCTGGAAATAATGACATAGGAGTAGAGACAAATATGGTGCTTGATGCTCCCCGTGGGAATCTGATCTCTGCACCCAGAAATACCTGTTTTGCCATACAAGTGATTACATTTAACCCCAGCATCAGGGCAAGGAGGGAGCCACAATGAGGGCAAGGCAGGGAAAATTGCTATGAAGCAATCACAAGTTGAAAGAAGAGCAGTTTTTCCAAGCCTCCTGCTTACCCATCCCTGAGAGGGTCAGACTCAGAGGAGGGTAAAACACAGAGGACCAGAAAGGCAAGCTGGGTTTCCCTTGGGAACTGATTTCAAAATGTCTTTGACTTGCTGCTAAGACAATACACTTTGGGTGGTTAATTAAAACTGGGTGTCAGTCATACTTCCAACCCATTGGGCGAGGTGTTGGCTGAGCCACCCTCTCTGGTTTTGATCTTAAGGAGTTGCTAAGGATCCATGCACCTGCTGGAGGAAAAGGCAGGAGGAAGGGGTGGGGTAGAGGGGAGGAGTCAGGGGATTCAGGCAATGATGGAAAGAGGAAGTCTTGGAGACAAGGATTCAGGATGAACCTAGTCCTTCAATTGCTTATTTCCTTCCATTGCCCCGAAAAGAATGAACTTCAAAAGCTGAAGTCCTGTCTCCCTTTTGATCAGGGTTCCTGTTGAAAGGTCTTGAAGGAAGACCACCACCTGATGGAGATCCCAGTCTACCATAAATAATGAGGAGGAACTTGGTAGACTGCTGTGGTCAGCAGAATCAGAGAAATTCCCTCTCTCTCTCTCTCTCTCTTTCTCTCTCTCTCTCTCCTACTTCCTAATCCCTGGAATCCCAGGAACCTGTGGATGTGTTATCATGTATGTGACTAAGTTAAGCATTTTGATTGGGATACTTATACTGGATTATCTGAGTGGGCCCAATATAATCACAGGGGTCTTTATAGAAGAGACAGAATGATGAGTAAGACAAGAGATGGGAAGACTCTGAAAGAAGAGGACAGAATGATGCAGGACCCTGAGCTAAGGAATGCAGGTAACCACTAGAATCTGGGAAAGATAGGAAATCTGCATCTTCCCGGAACTTTCATCAAAAGAAACAGCTCTCCTGACACCTTGATTTGAGTCCTGCGAGGTCCATTTTGACCTTCTGACTCCAGCACTGTAAGATGATAAATATGATAAATTTCTATTATTTTAAGCTGCCTGATTTGCAATAATTTGTTATGGCAGCAAAAATGAAACTAATGCAGTGAGCTCATTACTGCTTTACTGTTGGAAAATCTTGACGCCGCTTCTAATTGATACATAAAATGTAATGAAAATAACTGAAGGTAAAACTAGCTTACACTATTTCCCCCCGGCCCCCTCCCCAAAAAATATCAACAGTGAGGGTATAAAACAGCAGGGAAATCAGTTGAGGTCCTTGCCTGTGTTCTGTTCATTTGCTACAGTGATTCACACATCTGCCCCTCAGCTTCCTGGCAGTCAAAGTAAAATGGGAAATTAGGCAGTTGTGTTATCCTAAATGTCTGTGGGAGAGCAAGCAAAAGACTGTTGGACTGCAGGAGCACAGCAACACTTAAATCAAAGGGATTTGTTTCCTTAAGCACTTCTGGCAACGATTCTGACAGTGAAGTTGACAAAAACTTAGAGAGGAAGAAGCAAAGTTGTCCAGAGAAACTTTTGAAGAAGCAGAAGACTGGGAAAACTTGGGGAGCTCTGGCGTCTTCCAAGCAGGGCAGCAGTAAGTAGTAGAGATGTAACAAGTTTTAGATGGGAAAACGGGGAGCATCAGTGTTGGGGGCTTTGAAAGAGAGTTTTAATTGAAAGAAGAGAATATTGGGACAGAACCAGAAGGGGAAAAGAAATCAGGAAGAAAAAGAATGTCTTTAAGTCCAGAGCAATGGAGCCGCTGAAGGAACAGATATCTCACACGGGTGATGAAAACTGCAAAATCTGAGCCGTAGAAAACCTGAACTCTTCGAGTTGTTTTAATCTGTCTTTTGCTTTCTAAATGTTGTTTTTCATGTGATTGTATATTTGGATTGCAGGAGAGTTTGTTAGATGAAGACTTTTTTAAATCGTTCTAAGTCGACTTTATTAAGGAGACTTGCTTTGTGTCCCTCACCTCATGCAAAAGAAAATCAAGATTACAATCCTAAATGCTGTAAGCTTTTTTTGATCCAAAGCCTAGGTAGGTACTGTTTAAGGCCCAAACTAACCAGTTTTATAGACCTGTTAGTTTGAATTCAACTTTTACATTAAAAAGGTATTTTTGTGTTGCACTGAGGTTTTAAACTTCCTATTTTTAAAATGTATTCCAGATGTCTATAAACTTGTTTGACTTTTTCACTGCAATGGTTCACTTTCTTTTTTGGCTTCATTTAATTTTTCTTTAATAACAACCTCTTCGTGTGTAATTTTCACTTCCGTCTTGATTCTTTCCCTTGGATATATTATGCTGATTTGAAAAGTCAGTGAAACTGTCAAAAACGTCATCTCAGCAACGATCTTGTAATTAAAATTCATGAGCACTGCAGCTGGCAGATCTATCACATTAAATATTAGCAGGTATAGTTTGGCAACGTGGCTTTGTATGAAAACTCCAAGCTAGGGGTCATCATAACCTGTCGTGTTTTGTGTGGTTATCATTGGTCTAAGAAAATAATGACTTAAAGTCTGATTAGGTTTCACTTAGTAAACATGTTCACCATGGGATGAAGGCTATGGAATCAGATATTGGTTTTTTTTGCTTGTTTGTTTGTTCCTTTTGGTGGTACTGGGGTTTGAACTCAGGGCCTTACACTTGCTAGGCAAGTACTCTACTACTTGAGCCACTCCACCAGTCCTAAAATCAGGTACTGTCAAACTAGACTAGGATTTAAACTTGGACACTTAGTGGCCTAACATTTGATCTCAGAACATGGAGTGTAGATCTCAGAGATGGCTCTGGGCTTTAGGTAATGTGGTCAGGTTTTAGGGGAATGTGCATATATTTAGGGTTTGGGGACTTTGCTTCTGTAAAGGTGGTTATTTTGCAGTCAGCCTCCTGGACAAGGACATTCTAGACTTGACATTATTCAGTCTTAGTTGCGTTTCACATGATGGTGACGCAGATTGAGGCACAGATTTTAAGGGCTTTGCAGTGCTAAGTAGGGCCTGCTGTGCCTGGGAGAAGAACAGAGCTGTTATTGCAGTTAAAGAAGGCAGCCTGTGAAGGGGAAGGGATTTTCCTGAAACTGAAACTCAACACATGATGCTTGGATCACATCATCGGGACACAATTCTAGGAGAATAGCAAAAAGAGAGCTTTGAATTCATGCAAAAAGCATTGCTGAAAAATTATTTATTATTTATGTAGCAAATCTCAAATATTTGCCACCATTAAGGGCTGCTCTATCGGAGAACAGCACTGTTGGAGTAGAACCATCAAGGACTTATATTTTAAGAGCATCTGCCAGACCACAGAGTTATTGTTTTGTTTTGTTTTTTCTAACAGCTGTTCCTTTGCATTTTACTCTTTTTTTTTTTTTTTTCTTTTTCTTTTTTGGTGGCAATGGTGGTTCTGGGGTTTAAACTCAGAGACTTATACCTGTGAGGCAGGCTCTATACCACTTGAACCATGCCATATTTGACATTCTTTTTTGGGGGGGTGGGTACTGGGATTTGAACTCAGGACCTTCACCTTGAGCCACTCCATCAGTCCTCTTTTGTGAAGGGTTTTTTGAGATAGAGTCTCAAGGACTATTTCCCCAGGCTGGCTTCAAACCACAATCCTCCTGATCTCTGCCTCCTGAGTAGCTGGCAAGCTCACAGAGACAGAAAGCAGATTGGTGGTTGTCAGCGGATCCCTGAGCCACCGGTCCCTGGCTTGACATTCTCAAATGACTTTTTTCAGTGCATTTAGTAGTATTTTTGGCACTTAGAAAAGGTAGTTGCAACAGAAAACATTGACTTTGGCGTAGAACAGAAAAGGTTGATTTTGGCACAGATGTGAGTTCAGAGGCTGTGTGCATTTGAAACTCTGCTTATATAGATATGGTGTTTTGGTCACAGTTATGTGACAGCCGTCCCCTCTCCCTACTTGGGAGGCCTGGGGGGGGCCGAATCTGGGGGGTGTGTGAGCCTGTCCAAAGGGTTCTCACTTGTAATATAGTGGTCCCCCAATGTGCAGTTTTGTTTAACGTTTTGTTTCAGGTACTCATGGTCCACAAGAAGGGTGAGTACCATGCAATAAGGTGCTGAGAAAGACAGAGAGAGAGAGAGAGAGAGAGAGAGAGAGAGAGAGAGAGAGAACATTTACATAACTTGTACTACAATCCAGTGTTATAATTATTCTACTTTTTACTATTTAATACTTGACTATTAGTTAGCTCATACTGAGCCGAATTTATAAAATTAAACTTTATCACAAGTACATGTGTATAGGAAAATTCATATCACATACAGGATCTAGTACCATCTGTCATTTCTGGCATCCGCTGGGCCTTGGAGTGTTCCCCTGTGGATAAGGGGAGCAATGGGGCTCTTCCCTACAGAAGAGAATGACACACTGGAGGGACCCTCCAGCATGGAAGTGTTTAGATCAGGTAAGCCCACAGAGACCGAAAGCAGATTGGTGGTTGCCAGGGGCTGGGGCTGGGGGGACCATGGGTGTGACTAAAAACAGGAACAAGATTTTCTTCTGGAGTAGTGAAAAAATGTTTTGGGTCTGGATAGAGGAGGTACACAACACTGAATTGGATACTGTAAAATGGATATTTTATGGAATGGGAATTCCCATCAACTTTTTAGAAGTCAATTTATTTGGTTGCTGTAACAATTGTCTACTTTTTCAGTTGGCGTGGAGATTCAACTGAGTGCTTCCTGCTGACCTTTGGGTACCGACTATTAGGTAGGAAGTACCCAACAGGTTGACTGGATGTAACTTTTGCCACATTCCTTGGGTCCCACCATTTTCCATTTGGTGATCTGCACAATTAAAGGTCTAGAGCCCTGAGGACAACAAAGATCCATGGTCTCTTTATTCTGTACCCTTTTAGAGAGTTTTGACAAAACCAAATGCAGGCAGGAGCCCCTCAGAAACACTAAACATTCAAAGCAAATGATAGATGTTTGAGTCCCAAACCAAACCCAAGCTTGAGTCCTTTCAACTGAGAACCTGGTAAAAGGATTAGCCAATTGCCATCCACAAAGGGAGTCTCTCTGAAAAAACACTTGTGTGCACACCCAAGGATCCACTCCCCACCCCTTGATGGAGCCAGACCTGCTTATATGGATGTGTGGCGGGGTAGTGAACAGCTGCTGACAAAATGAGGGAAGCTTCCCAGCAGGAAGGGGAGCGAGGCTGACCGTGAACACTGTCATTGTCCGTCATCTATAGGACTCGGAAAGAATGAATTATTTCTTCCCAATTCGGCGCCATCATCCATCACAGTCAATTTTCAGCCCATCTGGAAGGTTTCAAGAACCCCAGATTGGGATCAGAGCTATAAAACAGTCAGAAGCCAGGCTTTCTAAATGGATTACAGTAAATAAAAATATAAGAATAATCCTAGTTTAGAGGCATTCTGCTACGCCCTACACTCACATTCCCTCAGTTAATCTTCACAACAAACCTGGAAAACAGTGAGCACTATAACTCTTCCCAGTTTGTAGATAAGAAAACTGAGGATGTGGGAGGTGGAAGGCATAGTCAGGGTCACACAGGTAGCAAGTGGCAGGTGTAGGGGACGCACATTGTTTGCTTTGACTACAGATTCTAGAACTCCATCCTGACGGTACAGGCACTGTAGATTCTACTGAATGCTTCTTGCTAACCTATGGGTACCAATGGTTTGTCAGGTCCAAGTCCCCAACAGGATGGCTCGATGTAACTTTTGGTAAGTCCATCCTTCTCTATCCCCCCCCCACCTGCACCCTACCTGTTTCTTAGTGGTGAATAGAGGTACAATGGGGGAAGGAAATTGCTCTCTTTGGGCCCATCCAGCCTTTGGGTCTTTTTCTATCTCTTTTAAACTGAGAGTTTCTTATGGTAAAAACAAGAGAGACCATCCTCTGGGTTTAAGGCCTGGAACTTAGCAAGAACTATGGATGTGAAGGATGAACAAACGGGAATTCTAATAGACTTTGTCTTACACCTGCCCGTAGCTTTCTGCACTGCAGCACAGTGGGACCAGGATCCTCCCCGTCCTCCGTGACACACCAGAAAGAACTAAGACCTTCGTCCTTGGGACCCCAACCTCATAGCCTGGGACCATCCATCACAAATTGGACCTAACTCTGGAGAGATAGAAGGATGGAGAAAAAGAAACAGAAAGGGGGCCACTAACAATAGGCCAGGAGCAGAGATAGACATTCCACCAATGTAAGCATTTAACACAAAGGCGAAAGTTGAAATGCAGGCAGACTGTCAGTTGTCCTACCTCCCCAGCCAGCCAGTGCAAAACAGATTCAAACCCAGAAGCTCTGCTCTGAGACCCCACCATCCCCAAACACACCCTGCACTTGTTTCTTCCTATGGCAAGCTTGGGATCCAGGTTCATTTGTCTCAGAGCTCCAAACAGTGACTGCAGGAAAATAAGGACCTTTCCCTTAGATCTTATGGGCACACATCAATGGCCAACAGAGATGGAGGTCCCCTGGGTCTTTGTAATAAGCCCAGGAGTCGGTGTTCTCATTCTAATGATACTGTTGGGTAAACTGAGGTTCCCACAGGCGAGAGTAAACTTAAGGACCAGGCTCACCACCAGGTCAGTCTCATCCATGCAGCATCCTGTCTTGGGTTGTCTTGTGCATTTGGTTTAAGACACTTGGGATTCGAAGGGAGTTTTTGCTGTTTGGGGGCTGTTTTTTGGTCTTGTTTCTCTTTTACAGAAATTCTCTGATTGGGAGAAGGGGCGGAAGTGAACAGTATCCCCCTAAGTGTCGGCACTCAGCCTTGCCTTCTAGAAGCCCCATGGGCACACAGAACCTTCCACCAGCCCCTCTCCCTGGAAAACCAAGTTAAGAGCAGTGCCAGCAGAGATGTCCCCAGGGGTCAGGCGGCAGTGGCTCCCAGCCCATTCAGAAACCAAGCACAGAAGAATGTTGGAAAGAAGCCTCCTGAGGGTAGGTGACCCTTCATGGGACCAGGGAAGGCTGAGACAGGACAGTGACAAGAACGCCTTTTCATCCTGCCCTCCCATGATGTGGGAGCATCCCTGGCCTGGGACATACTGGCTTCTTGTCTCTGCTGCATCAAGACCCAGGATCTCATCCCACTCCTCTCACCCAGTCTCCTGCCCATTTGCCAGCCAGGCTGCACCTGGGACAAAGAGGACAGAGGGCGCTTGGGGGTCCAAAGCCCCAAAGCTTCTCATCTCAAGTCATCTGGTCCCAGCCTGGGAGGACAGGTGGCATATGGGTCAACAGGGTGGCCCGGAGTTGGTTTGTTCCTGTGCCTGCTCAGGCCACACTCACTGTCTATGGGATCTGGGAGTCACAGGCATGTGCAGAGGCTGGCAAGGGACCAGTGCCTCCCTGTCCTGACAGACAGTAAGGAGGGCAGGGAGCAAGCATGGGAGACACTGGCATGTGTCACCTACCCCATCCACACAGATGTGTCCTTGCTGCCTGTCACGTTCTGAGGGCTAACCCAGGCCCCAAGTTCAAGGACCTCACTGAGGTCATGGAAACTATGAAACAGAGCCAGTTTCCTATCTGCTTTGTGAGGACTGAGTGAATTCCTGAAAGAAAACATGAATGAATGGATGAATGACTTCAGACCTGGAAGTCACAAGACGCTAGCTAGTTCTAACAATTCATGCTCATTTATCAGTAGCAACATTGTATTGGTTAGCTATTGCTGTGTAACAAACTGTCCCAGGTTCTGCAGATCAGGAATCCTGGCCCAGATCAGCTGGATCCTCTGCTTCCGGCTCTCACCAGGCTGCAGTCAGGTGCCCTTTGCAGCTGAGGTCTCACCTGGGACTTAAGTGTACGACAATACCCTTCCAAGTTCACATGGTGGCTGGCAGAAGTCACTTCCTTGTGTCCTGTTGGAGTGGGAACCTCGTTTAATGCTGGCTGTTAGCTGGAGACAGCACTCAGTCCCACAATATGGTTACTGGCTTCCTTCAGCCAGCAAGGGAGAAAGTTCACCAGGAAGATAGAAGTTACAGGGCTATCAGCATGGCTCAAGTGGTAGAATGCCTGCCTAGCAAGTGCAAGGGCCTGAGTTCAAATCCTAGTACTGTAGGAAAAAAAAGTAATTTATAATATTGTGTGCATTGTGGAAGTGACTTCCCATGCCTCTGTCTCCTTCTGTTTATTCAGAAGGAGGTCCCAGGTGCTGTCACACACAAAGGAAGAGGATCACACAAGGGGCATGAACGAAAGGAGGCCAGCTTCATGGAGACACCATGATTACCATGATGTCACACCTGTTCCAGGCTCTGGAACCTATTAAATCTCACTCCCTTACCCTCAGAGATGAGCCGAGAGAGAAGGGCAGAGGCCAGCTGCATCTATCCAGCTAAGGGTAAAGATTTTTATCTGCGTTTTAAAGCGATGAATGCTATCAAACTGGCAGCCTGTTGTTTTTTGTTTTGTTTTGTTTTTTGACATAGGGTCTCTCACTATGTAGCCCAGGCCGGCCTCAAACTCACGATTCTCCTAGCTCAGCCTCCCAAGTTCGGAATTACAGGTGTAAACCACCATTCCCAATCTGGTGATTTCTAGTTACTAATTTTAATTGTGGCAAAGTGCACATAATCCAAAACACACTCACATGGTGTGTAACCCTCCCCAGTGTCCGGCTCTTGAATCCTTCATCTTGCAAAACTCTGCACCCATTAAACCTTAACTCCCCATCCTCACCCCCAGACCCCTAGCAAGTACCAGTCTACTTTCTGTCTCCATGAATCCAAACACTCCCGAGTACCTATCTGAATGAAGTCACAGTATTTGTCTTTTTGTGACTGGCTTCTTTCATTTAGCACAATGTCTTCAAGGCTCAGCCATGTGGCAGCAGGGGTCAGAATTTCTTCCGTCAAGGTTGATGAATATGACGTGGAATGGATTGGATGGTCAACACCATTTGGCTATCTCACACCACACTTGTACTGTATCCCTGTTTCCCTTTCTTTGGTCAACTGGGTGAACATGAACTTATAACTATCTTGGTGTAGTCCCTGCCTTCAATTCTTTGGAGTATATACCTAGAAGCAAAACTGCTGGATGACACAGCTATCCTATTTCTAATTCTTTGAGGAACCGCCCAGGTCAAAGAATGGACAAACAGGAGCAAAAGCGGAGAGACCCATGATCAGACTAGTATAGCATCCATGAAGGCAAAAGATGGGAATGTGGTCTAGTTGGTGGCTGCAGACAGACAAGGTGAGCATAGCTGAAACACAAATCATGTCTTTCCCATGAGGTGACATTGGGCTTCTTTTGATGATGAGCTATTCAGAGAAGGGCAAGGCAGCTGCTGCAGTGAACTGCAAGCTCCTTTCCTCTAAAAGAAGACTTGTAAGCCAGCAGGCACAGTGGCTGATACTTGCAATCTCAGTCATTTGGGAGTTAGAGATAGGAGGATGACAGTTTGAGGACAGCCCAGGCAAAAAGTTGGCAAGACTGCACTTCAACAAATAAACTGGTATAGTGATACATGCCTGTAATCCCGGTTACATCGGAGGCAGAGGAAGAAGGATCACTGACCAAAGCTGTCCTGGGCAAAATCACTAGACACTTCCCAAAACTAAAGCAAAAAAGGGCTTGGGGACGTGGCTCAAGTAGCAGAACCTACAAGCTTGAGGTCCTGAGTTGAAAGAGAAGAGAAAGAGGGAGGAAGGGAGAGAGGGAGGGAGGGAGGGAGGAGGAAGGAAGGAAGGAAGGAAGGAAGGAAGGAAGGAAGGAAGGAAGGAAGGAAGGAAGGAAGGAAGGAAGGAAGGAAGTAGATTTCTTAGTGGTGAGATGCATGGGTTTGGGGACTGGGATTCCTGGGCTGAAATTCTGCTTTGGCTTCTCTTTTCTGGGTCAGTTTCCTCACCTATGACAAGGACATAACTCTGTGAGTAGTAAATGGGGTATTCTTGACTAAAGTGCATCTCATAAACCCAGAGGGATGGGACGTGCAGCTAAGCCCAGAATGCACCTGTTAATTGCTTAGCCTGTCTTTATAGCACCCTCAGCCAGGATGGTGCCATGGGTCCTCAACTTCTTGTGACATCAGCTGGGTGGTCAGGGACCCAGACCCTCTGGAAGGGACTCTTCCAGTTCTCTCACCAATATCCCCCCATCCATCCCCAGACCTTCCTAGCTTGGCCCCCTCTGGTGATTGACAGGCTCCTGAATTATGAAAAAGGACAAGAGATATTTTTATCTCAGATTGGGCCTCGCCCCCACCTTTCAGAGTAGTGGAAGGTCTTTTCATGCGGGGAAATCTATAAAGCCCTTTTTCAGCAGCCTCCTTCTGCTCTGCTCACTTCAGCCAGGGGACAGCTGGCTCCTGCTGTCTGTCCGGGGGAAGGACAGGTGGAGGGAGGGGGAGAGGGTGATGGATGAGGGGAAGGGGAAGCCTCAACCATCAGTGTTCATCAGCTCTGCACCCTCTGATTGCGGCCTCCCGGGGCAAGTCCTCTTCTTGCTGATGTGTTGAAGGGTGGCTGAGCCTTTGGATCCCAGCCACCTGTCTCAGCAACAGGCTCCTTTACCACCCTTTCCCTCCCAGCCGCCTGGGTGCAAAAGCCCAGGGCTCGTGTCTTGGTGCAGGGTTTGAATCCTGCCTCTGACACTTCCTAGCTGCACTGACTTGGAGAAAACAGTTAATGACAGTGTACCTCAGTTTCCTCTTCCTATGGGTTGAATTGTGTTCATCAGAATTTCGTATGCCGACGTTCTAATTCCCAGACTGTTACACTGTGAGCTTAACTGGAAATTCAGTAATTGGGCTGTAATTAGTGTAGGTGAGGTCTTCCTGAGAGGAAGTGGGTCCCTCGTCACGCATCGAAAGGGAAGATTCAGACATAGCCCTGCACACTGGGAACACACTATGGGAAGATGGAAGGAACAGTGTGGCCATAAGTCAAGAAACTACTAGAAACGGGGCCTGGAGCCCATCCCTGTCAATACCTTGATCTACGACCTTCAGCCTCCAGAACTGTGAGACAGTTAACTTCTGTTGTTCAGGCCACCTACTCTGTGCATTCTGTTATGTCAGACTGAGGACACATCTCCTCGTCCTCCTCCTTGTCCTTGTCCTCGTCCTCCTTCTTCTCCCTCTCCCCTCTCCCCCTCCTCGTCATTCCTTCTCCTTTCTTCTCCTTCTCCTTCTGCAGTTCTGGGATTGGAACCCAAGGCCTTGCACATGCTAGGCAATCTCTCTACTACTGTGAGAGCCCTGTGGCCTTCAAAACACATTGCAAATGACAGGTGTAAGTAGTACCCACTGTAGTAGATGGGAAAACTGAGTCACCACGAGATCACAGATCTTGCTTGGGCTCACAGATCTACGAGGTTGACCCTTGGTCCTTTCTTACATATTCATGGAGGACTCAGGACACAGGTCATGTCAACATCATGGGTTTGAAGACTTGAAGAAATGGAGCCACATTCTGGCTGAGAGAACAGCATACACAGTGACAGGGAAGGAGAGAGAGACTGGCCGTCAGGAGAGTGTCGTAGAACCTAGATTCCTAAGAAACCAGGAGGTGAGAAATCCTGTCCTGATCAAGCTCCACTGAATGAGCACCTAACTCTGTGTCAGTCCTTCTCTAGTACCAGGGACACAACATACAGGACAAGACATAAAAGATCCTTGCCCTCAGCAGGGTGTGGTGGCACACGCCTGTAATCTCAGCCACTTCTCCTGAGGCAGAGGTAGGAGGATCTTAAGTTTGAGGCCACCCTGAGCAAAGTTAGGAAGACCCTATCTCAAGACCAGAATAGAAACAAAAGGACTTGGGACATGGCTCAAGTGGTAAAGCACTTGCCTAACATTCTTGAGGTCCTGAGTTCAATTCCCAGTCCGCCCCCCCCCCCCAAAAAAAGTTCTCTGTCCTCTTGGCACTGACACCAACCCTCCTTATGGACAGTCACATCGAGGCTCAGTGAGTTTACTTGCTGACTCCTGGTCAGTTTGCAAGGTGGAAGAGTTGGATTCTAGCAGCACCAGGCCTTAATCTCTGTGAGGCCTTTTCCTCAGGTAGGGAAAGCAGGATATGTGGGATTTGCTCTCAGACCTGTCCTGCATCTTCCTCTCCTGGCCATGCCACTGGTGGGCAGCACAAACGGTGTTGTGAGAACAGAGTGAGGCTGGAGAGGGGCCTAACATCCACGGTCAGTACATCGCCCATCTTCTAGTATGTCCTGCAATGTCCCTGAAAGGTGACCCCTTGGATGTCTCTCAACCCTCATTTCTTAGAACTCTCCAGGAGAACTCCATGCTCCAGCCACAGGGAACTCCTTTACCTCACCCCCGGGCCTTTGCACATACTATTTCCTCTTCTGTAAGTGCTTTTTTTGTAGCCTGTCAGCCAGAATAACTCTCTTCATCCCCTTCTGAGCCAAGGACTGCCTCCATCATGTTCCAGAAGTGTGTGAGGGTCCTAATTATTTCTGAGGCAATTGCCTGGGTGTTCCTGGAAAGTGCTGGGTCCCTGACATTTGGGAGGTACAGGTCACACACATCAAGACAGAATGGAAATTCCTAATTCCATTCTTGTCTTCACCATTTGCCAGTAGAACAAAGATGGTAGCAGCCTCTAGGTGGTCTCTGAGCTACACCTCTTGGTGTCTTCCCTCTGTTTAAAAGTGGAAATTGTATCAGGTTTGGTCAGTGTGATCAGTAGAGTATGGCGGGAGTGACAGCATGTCACCTGAGGTCAGGTCCTAAAAGAGAGTACAGCTTCTACCTGGTTCAGTTGCTTTTACCTATCGGCTGTCATATTGTGAGGATGCTAAGGCAGCTTTGTGGAAGGCCACACAGCAACCAACCAACCCGAGCTTCCAGCCAGACAGTCATGTGGGTGCGCCATCTTGAATGAAGAGCCTCCAGCCCCAGTTCAGCCTTGGGATGTCTGTAGTTCCTGCCAACAACTCAACTACAATCTCACGAGGCACCCTGGGCAGAACCAGCCCCCAAGCCTCCCCAGAATTCTTGATCCACAGAAATGATGAGAAACTAAATTTTCTTTCCTAAGCTGCTAACTTACAGGATAGCTTGTTACACAGCAATGGATACCTAACATTACACAACTTGCTTGACCTCAACTTCAGTTTGAGTTTCCAACATGGAAATAATAGTATTTCTCCCAGGAGAATCAAATAATTTTGTTAATAATAATAAACTTAGACGTGGTAATTTCTACATTCCAGGCACTTTATATAAATTAATTTCTGAAGTCATCAACTAATTATAAGAACCTTAAAGATGAGTTAGGTGAGGCTCAGAGAGGTAAAGTGACCAACCCAAGATCACACAGCTGCAGAGCTGGGATTTGAACTCACACATCCAGCTCTTAACTCCCACACCCCAACCCATCATGGATGCAGACTGGCCCACAGATGTACCAGAAGGTCAGAAGGAAAATCTTGTGACTGAACTGCACAGAACTCCTCTGCTAATGCAGTCTCTCCTGAGTACACGTAGTGATTACCACTGAGCAGTGTTGTCCTAAGGCCTTGGAGCAGCTTCTTGGCTGTCTGAAAGTCCCCAGCTGGAGCCTTCCTTCCTGCTTTAAGAAGTGAAAGCTGGGGACACCAGCCCAGGCCCAATATAGTTTCAGATCTAAATTTAACAACAATGACCTGGCTTCAGCCTAAGCCTTCAGAGAAGAAAGAGGACAAGGAAAAAAAAAAAAAAAGCAGCAACTAATTCTTCTCAAATCAGGACAATATTAAAGGTTCCTTTCAAGTGTCAGGGAATATTCTTAGCAAGAAGTAACACTTACATCAATTCTAACATAATAGCAGGAAGTTGAGCTACAGGCCCAGCTTCCTCCAGGGAGACAGGGGATTTGTGGGGTGTCAGGAGGTGGGGCCCAGCACCAATGGAGCCAGGCAGTTTCTGACTCACCTAACCAGCAGGCACGTGTCTCTGTCTGGCTTCCCCTGAGTTCCATCTGGGGTCACCCTGGCAGCCCCTGGGTGGGGTCCTGGAGCTAGTTATCGCCTTTCTTAGTCTTCATTGTGCCCCCTGCCCATCTCACTAGCCAATAATGGCGAAATAGCCCCAGTGCAAGTGTAAAATTCATGCACCTTGCAGACCAACAACTGTGGGGGCCCAGTGGCCTGGGGCCCAGTAACCAGGATCTCAAGCCCCCTGCAGTTGTTTGGGTTGTACTCAGCTAATGAAGGAGGAGGAATTTCTCGGACAGCTCAAGGGCTCCCTAGGCTTTGCGGAATCTTCCCTGGACTGCAGGGCAGCCTGAATATCTCAATTTTCTCTCCCTCTCTCTTTCACTAGAAGTCAGAATTGTATGTGAACTTGCAGCTCTGCCATCCATCCAGCCTCCTCTCTCCATCTCTCAAATGAGTGTTTCCACTACTAAAACTCTTACATATGGAATCCCCTCTTGGTAACTGCTTCATAGAAACCCAGAGTAGCACACTGGCTTATGTCTCCTCTCAGTATAACATTCTTCCTGGAGCTTTTTGTCCTGCTAGAGGGAACCCCAAATTCCTTACACTACCCTCCAAGGCCCATGACACCTCTCTAACCTTAAACTAACTTCATCCTCTGGTTCAATGACTTTCTTCCTGTTTCTTGACCAAGTTGATTCTGCCTCAGGGCCTTTGCACCTGCCTTCCTCTGCCAGACCTCTCCTGTCTGGGCCTGGATGTTTCTCATTCATCCTTCTGGTCTTAGCCTCAAATATCACCTCTCCAGAAAGGCCTTCCTTCCTCAACCTACTTGACTGAAATGGCTCCCTACTTTCCAGTCCATATTAGATTCCTGCACATCTCACTTTGGGTTTAGTTGATCTATCTGCTGACCATTCTTGAAAACAAGCATTTTAATAACAGCCTATGCCTGCTAGGACTGACCAGAGGCCAGGTACCCTTCTAAGGGCTCTGTGTATCCTAACTCATTCAATGCTACCCAAAGACACATAGGCTGTAGATACTAGGGTTAGTACAGATGAGGAACTGATCTGTCTACAAAAAAAGATTCATGAACTCTCAGGGTCACACCACTGGGTGACAGGAGAGTAGCTAGCTGGCTCCAGAGCCCAATTCCTCCATCAGTATGTCACACAGTTTGCCTCTTATGAAGACAAGACACCAAGGGGCGTCCACAGTTATCCCCAGGGCCTGCTCCTGTATCTGGCAGAGTCTGCACATAAGAAAATGATGGATCTGTAAGGCTCCCACCTTAAATAACCAACAGGAGGACCATGGAAAGAGGGGCCCAGTTATCCTGCCTGTACCCCCACTCCCGTTCTCCATCCTTGTCTGCCAAGCTCCCCTGTGACTGATCCCTCTGAGGATCCCCTTGGTCTGGTCTGCCTCCTAGTTGGGATCATCCCACAGCACCGTGGATGACAGGAGAGGGATGCTGGAGCCTTCCTTCCTTGCTCCTTCCTAACAGAACCACACTCAAAGCAGACGTGTCACCCTGCCAAGGGCTCCACCACCATGACCCCAGCCCTGACCTGGTTTCAAGCCTTCTTTCCTTCTCTCTGCTACCTCAGCCTAAGGAGGTTGATAGCAGTCCACCAATGCGGCATTCTGGGCTTCTTACCAGCTACTTTTTCTTTGCATCAACCTGCCCCCACCCTTTAGAGTTTACCCAGTTCCTGGTTTAAAATCTCATCCATTGGATACATTCTGTTTCCTGCAGGGAGCCTGGCTGATGTGCTGGCATTAAGACCCCTCATCCCATTTAACAGACAAACAGAAACAGGGACCAACAGCCCAAGGGCATACAAAGAGCCCAGTCTGCTTTAGGACCAACTTTGGCTTCTCTCAACTTTAACACTGATTCTTTCTCTCTGAACGTTGCCTTTGATGAACCAACGCTGTCCTGTGATAACTGCAGGGTAGGCATGCAGAAATGGTGCACACCTGCCTCCAGTACACAGCTCTCTACCCACTTTCCATGTTGTTACCTGAGCCCCGGGTAAGAGCACGGGTTTTGGAGTCCCATAGATCTGAGCTCAAGGGCCAACTTTGTGACCTTGGGCGAGCTTCTTACTCTGCCTGATCATTTCCCTTATCTGAAAAATATGGATAGGGCTTAGCTCAGTGGTAGGTAGAGCACTTTCTGGAAACTACCTTCTATGGCTGAAGTCAGAATTAAACGTTAGTTGGTATATAACGGGTAACTGCCAGGCACCATCGACGCCAACACTATTATTACTGTTGTTTTTGACACCTCCAAGTTCACCAACACTACCCCCAGGTCACAGAGAACAATTCATAAGACAGATGAGCTAATCAGCCCAAGGTATTCATGGCCTGGCCAAGGGCTTAGTCTCCCCCAGCAGGACAGCGACCCCAGAGTAACTAAACTGGGTCAAAGTTGCACTTGACCCCTCCTTTCCTGCCCCCGCCCCTCCTGCTCTGGAACAGGAATTATCAGGCGCCCATCGCCTCCAACGGCCATCCCTGCTGGGAGGCTTTGATAGGGAAAGTGAGAAGAACAAAGGCCATTGTCCCAGAGGCGGCTGGTGCCTCTCAGGCCCCAGGCCAGCTTCCCAGGGGTGAGGTCTGGCTCCGAAGACACAAAGACGAAAGTCATCTGGACCAGGGACAAACAATGACGGAATCCTCTCTATTTACCTGAACCCAAGGGCTGCCAACTGGGGAACAATGGGGTCGGAATGCAGGGCGCCTCTCCTCTGCCCTCCCCTCACTGGGACCGTGTATGGTTCAGGAGGCTGGGGCCTGACTTCTGGACTTATTTCTGTCTGGAAAGAGCACAGCACAGTGTTTCATGGGGGTAGGGGTGGTGGGTGGAGGAGGAGGGCAGGGGGCTGTGGCATCCTGGGTTCAAATCCTGACTCCATCACAACGAGCTGAGTAACTTGAGCTAATTGACTTCGTTCTGTAAGCCTTGTTTTGTTACTCTGGAAAATGGACATGATAACCACACCACCCTCTCCTATAATGTGGGTCTTTGTGACCTAGTTAAGTACTCCCTGCTGGGCATCCAGACTCACCCTTGGCCCCAGCAGCAGCAACGTGTGGCTTTGGGCAAGTTCTCTGCAACCTTGTAGAGCCTCAGTTTCTGACTCTGTCACATGAGAAAGAAGCAATCAGTTCATCATCAAGAGACTGAAGTTTTATCAAGGTCAGGAGCAGACTCACACAGGTAATTAGCGGTCCTCAAGAAGAATGGTTGCACCGCCCAGGCGGACCCATTTGATGGAAGGGAAAATGAAGATCTGAGAAGCAGCATGGCAGGGCGAGGGGTTGAACATGGGAGACGTGCTTCCTAATGTCCTGTAAGTTCTAGGGAATTCAGGTCATTTTTATCAGGGTCCTTCTTGGTCAGGAAAAGTGGCAGTGACCAGAAAGGAAGGGTGAACCTTCTCACTCTCCCCAGTCTTCTTGTTCCCTTGCCCTCACCTAGTCCTGCTGAGGTGGGTCATGGTTCAGACAGAAACCAGCTCAGACTGGCTGAAACCAGTCCCTCTCCATCTCTCAGCCCTCACGCAGTGGCCTCACTCTTAGGGGGCCCATCGCCTGTGGCATTCCCACAAATGTTCGACCCGCTCACCAATGCCAGTGTCAAAGACAGCTCATCTTCCTCCTTCCAGCCAAAGTTCTCAGAGTCTTGATTCCCACTGGACTGTCCTCGGGTCACATGACCAACTGTGACCCTATCACAAAGTCCAGGGAACGGAATATGCTGAAACGATCTGGAACAGGAGATGGGTCCATTCCCCTCAGTCAAAGACCAGAAGTGGGGGGAGGAGTGGGATCTTAAGAGAAAATCAGGGTGCTACTGCCAGAAGAAGGAGGGTTAGGGACCCTGATCCTTCACCGTTGTTGTTTTTACCATTTTACCATTAAATAAATGGAATCATAGAACTTTATTTCTCTGCGTCTGGATTCTTTTGCTCCATACCCTGTCTGTGGGATTCATCCATGTTGTTAGCGGTTCATTTTTCACTGCAATGTATCATTCCACTGCAAGAATTCAATGCCATTAATGTGCCCATGTGCTGTTATTTAAGTTGTCCTGAATTGCTTGCTGCTAGGAGCATCCTGTGTGCATTTTGGGTGCCTGCATGGACACGTTTTTGGCGGTCGGGGATACAGTGCTACTTACACACTCTCAGTTCCTTTTGAAAATTCCAGATTCCTTTTTGCTGAATTCTGAATTCTGCTAAAGCACTGACTCCCCTCTGAGTTCCCAGCCTTCCAGTTCTTCAAAATAGTAAAATAAATTCTACATACGGACCCTGATGGTTTTGTGCCTTTGGAAACCCCTGAGTGTGATGTAGAACACTTAGTTCCAAACCAGCTCAACGTCTCACTCTGTCAGCAGAGGAAGGAACTTAGGCATTGTTGGCTCCTTGCTTGACAGAAGATAAAGACTGCAAAAAAGAGAGATGCACAAGCATGCCTGTAATCCCAACTGCTCTAGAGGTGGAGGCAAAAGGATTGTGAGTTCAAGACCAGCCTGGGCAAAGTTAGGGAGATCCTATCTCAAAAATGAAAGGCTAGGGGTGTGACTCAAGTGGTAGAGCACTTGTCTAGCAAGTGCAAGGTTCTAGGTTCAATCCCCAGTACTGCCAGAGAGAGAGAGAGAGAGAGAGAGAGAGATTCAAAGAACCAAAATGATATTCCATTTGTCAGGATTCCATATGTCTCACCCATCTGAAAATAGCAAGATTGAGTGAGTGCACATTTGTGCCCATTTTAAAGATGAATGAAACTGAAGCAATTTGCACAACTATTAAAAGACAAGGGCTGGGTCTGTTTAACATCCAGATTTATGTTCCTAATAAGTTCTTCCTTCATCTCCTTTTGAAGAGACAGCTTGTGAAACCCCAGACCACTAACTTTCTCCTTTGAACTCAGCTTCCTATGTTGTGCCTCTGAGCAGAAATAGCCAGCTCTGCACGCGTGTACACAAGTAAAGCCCCGATCCAGCAAGAAGTCCGGCAACAGGCCTCATTCTTAACCTCAGCCTCATCCCAAGCCCTCCATAGGCCACCTAGCAGTGACCTTGACCACCTGATTCATGGTTGCAGATTTTAATATGCATTTGTAACACAGGTATTCCAAGTTTGTGCCACCAGCCAGAGACATGGCAAGAAGTCAGTCAACAGTTTGTAGGAAGGGTTCAACCCCTCCCTGCATATTTGTAATCACAAAGCCTCCTGGATCCCAGGTTAGTCAACCATGCCATCTGGAATGTCTTCTCCTGATCCATCTCTTGTCTCCTCACCCTCCTGGGTCATCTTTCACTGGCTGAGAACTTTTGACAAAACACAAATCTGATCATGACTCTTTCCTCGGCTCACAGTCCATCGATGGCTCCCTATTGCTGTCAGAATGAACTCCATGGTTCAGACAAAAAGACTCCACAGTCTCACTCTTGTTTATTGTTCTGGACTCCTCCATCATCATTTCTCGAACTTTCTGCTCCAGTGGGCCTGTGTTATTTGTAGTTCTCACTAACTCCATGCAGTTTTTAAGCTTCATGCCTTGGCTTTGCCCTTCCCTCTTCCTGGAATACCCTTTACCTGGCAGCTTCTTTTTAACCTTCAAAACCTACCTTAAAGCACACAATCTCCACGGCTTTGCTTTTGATCCTGACCTTCCCTGTGGGTTCTATCCTTTCTTCTCCTCCTCCCCTTCTTCTTCTTCTTCTTCTGTTTTGGCAGCACTGGGGTTTGAACTCGGGGCTTTGTTCTTACAAAGCAGGTGCTCTACCACTTGAGCCACACCTCCAGTCCATTTGGCTCTGGCTACTTTTGAGATGGGGGTCTCTTGAATTATTAGCCCAGATTGGCCTTGAATTGTGGTTCTCAGCCTCCCAAGTAGCTAGGATGACAGACATGACCCTGCCTGCTTGATCATTACCTGTGAACACCTTGAGCTCTGAATGTCACAGTCCTCACGCACTGTGCATGTGGCCCCCCAGTGCTTTGCCTTCCCAGCTACACTTAGGCCTCTTAAAGACATATCTACCTCCAGGTATCAGTGACCTGTACATCAACGAAGGAAGGAAGAACAGGAGAAAGGAATAAAACGTTCCATCACACTGGGAACTTTCTTGTTGATCTCTGTATTAACAGACCTGGTACACATCCGGGTCTTTCATAAATGGTTGCTAAATTCAACCACAGCTGCAAGACACGCCATCCTACCCAGCATGGGCCCAGTAACCCTCTATCCTCAGTTCCCATTCAGAGCAAGAGCACCCCCAGCCTTCCTCCCTAGACCCTGCAAGTCAGAGCGTCTTTGTTTTCCAACACAAGGCCCCTTCAGTGATGTTGTTTTGCATGGAAAAGCCAGGGCGAGTTCATTACACTGTGTTCCTGCCCTGGAGATCCTTGTCATTCATTGGACATCAAAGTCAGGGCCACGATCAGCTCATTTAAGACTTGTTCCACCCTTATTTTCTTACAACCAGGAAATGGGGAATTTCCTTCATTTTTTTAAACCATCCCAGAGAGCCTCTGCCACATGCTTCCTTTACAAACTGGTCTTGAAACACGAAGGATGGGACTCATGCCTGGCTCCACTGCAGCGGCCGTTGAAGGGTCCCAGCCTTCCTGTGATCTTTGTCAAACTCTTGTCCAGTACACTGTAATGGCAGCATTTTTTATTTATATAACACCTTGCTTCGGGGCCCAGGGTTGGACAATAAAAGGTCCAGATGAAAGCTTTGTGGAGATTTGCTTCATTCATCTTGTGAAGCTGGGAATAAAAGTCTTTAATGCACCAAGATAGCTCACAGAGAGGAGGATTTGCCTCCACAGCCAACAAATGTGCCCTGACTGCAAACCAGCTACGACCCTCCACGTCTTTGCTCCATGCTGGTTGTTTTTTGTTTATCTGATCCTTAAATCTCCAACTTTGAGCTAACATCATCCACCCAGGAACTAGCAACTCAAATAGGTTTCTATGAGCCGCCTTCCCTGCTGCTGTCCCTGTACCTGCGTCTGTTCTAGCGCCCTCTACTGGCTGACCTCAGAACTCCTACCATCAGCCTCCTTCGGGGGCCCTTATCCTTTGTCCATTTTAAAATGTCCTTTTCTTAGCGTTCAGGTCTTAGCCTTTTCTCATCCCACCCTTTCGTGGTCATTCTAGGCTCTCTCACCATGTTGATTGATAATTCCAAAATCCAGAGTCCAGTCCAGGTCCAGATGAGCTCCAGATGGAAATGGGAGGTATTAGTGTAAACTAAGCTGATATAACAAACGAGCCTAAACTCTCTAGGATGTGATGCTGTGCAGATTTATTTCTCATTCCTATCTCCATCCAGTGCAGATCAACTGGGCCACTCTGTTCCACACAGTGACTTTGGGATCCAGGCAATTTTGGTCTGTGGCCATCTTTTAGGGCAGTGATTCTGCAATGGGGAAATTGGGAATGCCTGGTGGTGCTTTTGGTTATCTGGAGGCAGGGGCCATGACATCTAATCTGTAGGGTCATACAGTACACAGGGCAGTCCCTGTAATCAAGAATGACCTGGCCCACACATCAGTAGCTGAGAAAACCCACCCGAGAGCATCAGAATCCTCTGCTGGACCTCCCGCACCTGGCTGGCAGCCATGGGAGAGAGACCACGAAGCGGAACTCACTCACATGACCCCACCTACCTGCAAGGGAGGCTGGGATATAGAGTCTTGTGTGTGGCCAGGAGAAAAAGGTAAAGGGAAGGTAGGGCATGTCTTGGCTGTAGATGTGTACCCCAATGTGCCACACCTTGAGTGTGTCGCCTTCTCCCAGGTTTCCAAACCTCCCTTCTGCCTGATAGTTCATGGCAGTTCCCATTACTTCCAGTGTGTCCTGCACAAAACTCCTGCTAGGCACAATGACTTTGTCTCACGGGAACAGCTTCTCCGTGGAACACACTCCCTGTGCTCAGTGGTCACTGTCACATGGCTTTTTTCATTTTCATTTGCAGCACTTAGAGCCACAGTATGTGTGTTCAACTCTTGCATGTGCTGTTTTTATTTCCAGAATGCTTCATCTTCCTCCACTTTTGCAAACCCCTACTCATCCCTCAAAACCTCATTCCATATCACTTCCTATGAGAAACATTGTACATGTCTTCTCTGTGTGTGTGTGGTTGTTCCTTACCCTTTAGTCTATGAGGTTCTCAAAGAAGAGAGCCTGGTTTATTCAGTTGTGTTGCTGCTTCCCACCCCAGTGCCCAGCAGAGAGATGGGTGGGCTCCTAGCAGATGCTCAGAACATCTGTGAGGGAAGAGGAGGTGGATGGGTGGATGGATGGATGGATGGATGGATGCTCTGGCCATACTCCCTGTGTTTTCTCCAGGGAGCCAAGATCTCAAAGTGACTGTGCTACGCTTTTCCTAAATTCCCAGTTGAGCTGGCTGCATCTGGTGCTCAGAAATGCCTGTGCTGGGTCTGATCACCCACATGCAGTGCAAGTGACAACTGATGACCAGAAGCAAAAGGGGCAGAAGGAGGGAGGACGGGGAGCAGCCAGGCCCCACCTTGCTGGGGCCCCAAAGGGCTCACATGGGTCAGCCCCTGCCTCCTGGCTGGGGAACCAGAAACTTCTATGCATAACTACATTTTATCCTTTTACTTTCAACTTACAGATGCTCCTTATTCAGGGACGTCTCTCCTGACCTACAAGACCGAGATGTGACCCCCCAGGTAGACAGGTTGTTTTATTGATCCTCAGTGGGGCAATCGGCCTTGCGAGCTCTCTCTAAGAGTAAGTCTTTCTGGGAGCAGCCTGGATCCAGCTTATTTCCTGCTGTATTTTCATGGGGCCCCAACACAGTCAGCCTTCATTGTTACCCATGGTCTGGTTGTGAGAAGTAAAAATACTCTGGGTATTTGAAACTAGAGGAATTTAATGTAGGGGATTTGTTATCCAAAGGATTGGAAAATCCAGGAAGCAAGTGAGGAGGGCAAGGAAAACAGAGATGAGAGACACAGAGGTATTCCTGCCACCTTAGGACCAGGGGACAGGGAAGAAGAAAGGAGACTGAAGCCAGGGCCTGGGGTCTCCTGGAGAAGGTGGTCTCACAATGAGTCTTGGGCAGGCTGTTTAATACCAAGAGGAGCTGGAGTTTCTGCTGGAACTTGGTCCTTAGAAAATAGGAGAAGAAATACCAAGGCCCTTCACTTTCTCCAGCCTCTAATACATCACAAATACCTCAGTGAAAGCAAAGTGAGAGGAGCTGGGAACCATGGTGTGCATGGCTGTGTAACGGCAGCCAACCGCCAACACAACTCCTAACCCTTGGGTGTGCTTCCTGACCTGCCACCCTGCATCCCAGCTGGTCTGGGAGACAGTATTAGTTACTTTTCTCATTGGTGTAAGCAAATTAAAGGAGGAGGGATTTATTTTGCTCATGGTTTCAGAGGATTTGCTCCAGCATGGCAGGGTAAGCATTTCAGAGCAGCTCACATCATGGAAGCCAGGAGGCAGAGAAAGGAAATATAGAGAGGGTTCAGGGGAGGATATAATCCCAAGGACACATCCCCAAGTGACCTACTTCCCCCAGCTTGGCCCCACCTCCTAGGTTTCCACAATCTCCCAAAATAGCGCCACCAGCTGGGGACCAAGTATTCAACTCCTGAGCCCATGGGGGATATTTCATATTCAAGACATAACAGTGACCAATATAATATGGCACCAATGATGGTGCAGGACTTTGAGGATGCGTCCTCTTGGATTAGTCACATTGGAGAATGCCAGCCGTCATATTGTGAGTGCATTCCAGAGGACTGTGAGAAACCAAGGCTTCCCCCACAGCAGCCTGTACCAAGCTCTAGCCATACCAGTGTGCCATCTTGGAAACAGATCCTGCAGCCCAACCGAGCCTTCAGATAAGACCACAGGTGCCACACTGTCAGATTACAACTTCCCAGTCGAGCCTTCAGATGAGACCACAGGTGCCACACTCTCAGATTACAACTTCCCAATTGAGCCTTCAGATGAGACCACAGGTGCCACACTCTCAGATTACAACTTCACTAGAGACCCTGATCCATGGTCGCCTAGACTTGCTAGCTGCTCTAAGTTCCTCACCCCTGCAGACTGAGAAAATAAATCACATTGTTCAGCCAAAAAATGTTAGGATAATTTTTTAAGACACTTACCTAAGCATCAACACACACGTCTCTTTATATATATATATATATACTATATATGTGTGTGTGTGTATATATGTGTGAAATAAAGATATATATAAGTCCTTGTATATATCTGATACACACACATATATAAATACATATTCAAAGACAATTAATGCATATATATTTTTCTCTCTCTACATGTATATATATATTCCAATTTATAAAAGGATAAGATTTTGAAAGAGGTTTTTACTTTCTGGTGCTTACCTTATTTTTAACCTTTCAATAATGAATTCCTAATTACTTGCAATAGAAAGGAAGGAGAAATAACAGTAGCAGTGGGAAATGTGGGTTATTGGTTGCTTCAAGCCCAGAATCAAGATACACCGAGCCAGTGTAGACACCATGTTAACGAGGGTGACAGAGCCAAAGGAAGAACCTGCCACTGTCTGTCCTGGGCCTCACCACACAGTGAGCGGGGCTCTGAGCTGCCCACAGGCTGTGTTTGGAAAGAGCGGGGTGCTGGACAGCCCCAGCTGGCTGGGAAGAGGTAGAGGCAGGACGGTTGCACTTGGAAAACCTCAAGGTTTTCGAGCTGGCAAGATATGTCAGCAAAAAGCCCTTGCCTGTCTAGACGAAAGTTTGATTTTGAATCAAAAAAGGGAACGTTTGCAAGTCAGAAAGCAGTTTAAGCATTTTTTCCCCTTTGAAAATCACCATGAATTTTTAACCATCAACCCTGAAGAGAGACAGTGAGACTCCAGAGGCGACACCAGGGATTTCAATATTGCTGGCCGCCTGTATGGATCATGAGATGGGGCCATTTCTGAGACTGGACATTGACTCCCTGGGCTGAAGAGAGAGGTTTAACAAGGCCCCAGGGCATCGGGGTGAAAAGACAGCTTCCAGGGCAAGCAACTGAGGCTGGGAATCAGTTCCTCAGGCCGCCTGAGAAAGTAATCAATCTGGCTTCTGACAGGGGAGTCACTGTGCCAGGTCTCGCTGACCTTGGTGGAGAAATCCACACTCCTCACCCTCCCCACGATGAGGGCTTGGTGGTGCTGGAAATCACAGTTCCCCTGAGCCACAAGGAACAGAGGCAAGACCTGATCTAGTGGGATCCGCAGAACTGTCCCTGCCCCACTAACCTGACCCTACTCTGGGCAGAGAGACTGGACATCTGAGGCCCAGCTGGGCACAGGGGGCAGACCAGTGAGGTCATAAGAGATGGAAGTGTGAGCTTAGAATTTGCTAATTCAAGCCATGGAATCCTGAAGTTAAGGGTTCAGTGGAACCCGTGGAAGGACTAGAACAGGAAAAACAGCCCTGGAGGTCCCAGTTCTTCCCCCCTGGCCTCTGTCCCTGTCTACAGAAGGGGTTCCTTACTCCATCTTCAACTGGAAAAGAGCCATTGCTTCTCCGAGCTGTGGGCTGCCCCGTAGGAGCCTGGTTCAAGTTGTTGGTTCAACCAATAGAAGACAATGAATCAATATGCCTGTGTGCCTCTGTGTGTCTGTCTGTCTGCCTATCTTTTATTTCCTTTGTCTCGATCCCAAAGTATCAGAGAAGGAACTCTGATGGGGTGTGCAGAACTGCGGCAGTGGAGGTAGATGAAGGAAGGTGCATTACTAGGGTGTGTCTTTGAAGGGGATGTCCTGTCCAGCCCCCCCTTCCCTCCCTTCTCCCCTTCCCTCCCTCCCTCTCTCTCCCTTTCTTCTTTCCTCCTTCTCTCTCTCTCTCTCTCTCTCTCTCTCTCTCTCTCTCTCTCTCTGGCAGTACTGGGGTTTGAACTCAGGGTCTCACACTTGCTAAGCAGATGCTCTCCCACTTGAGACACTCTGCCAGTCCTTTTTTGTGATAGGTTTTTTTGAGATAGGGTCACAAGAACTGTTTGCCAGGCTAGCTTTGAACCTCAATCCTCCTTATCTCTGCCTCCTGAGTAGCTAGAATTACAGGCATGAGCCACCAGCCCCAGGCTTTCTGGTTGTTCACCATGTGGTTTGGGGGACCCTGTCCTATACCCTGGCTATTGGTCATACCCTGGCTATTAATTGGCACAACACTTCCCCATTTGCGGTCTGGGAACTAGCTTGGAGATTGCATGATGAGATGAGCAAGACTGTGGTTGATTCTTTGGAGTTTAAAGCAGAGAGGAAAAAAATGGACTGGAGTCCCGTGACCTTGAAGAGATCCTGAGTGAGAGACAAACAGGCCAGCACAGGACAGAGGGAATCAGGCAGGGCCTGCAGGCAATGCTGAGTCCTGGATCCAGTTGTTCCTGAAGCTGGCTTGCCCCAAGGCTTTTCAATTCCAGAGACCAGTAACAAGTGACAATTACACACTTTTCAATTATACCACGCCAACTGCAGTCGTGTTTTCAGTCCCTCACAACTAGAATTATCCTAACTACTCCTTTGTTTGCTGGGTTAGATGAGGTGGTAAAAGCGCCCAACATACTTAGCACAGTTGGGTTGGTCAGTCGTTGGGTTCCCACACACTTACTGGTATTTTCAAGGTGACGGGAAGGAAATCTTTCACTTTGTGCCAGGCAAGTGACACACCAGCCAATCCTTGTGCCCTTCCAGTGCCTTCTAAAGCCAGCACTTTCCTGCCTGCCCAGGACTAACTCAGATACCCGCACGCCAGCCAGGAGACCTGCTAGGCTAATCAGCCCAGGCTTACAGGCGTGATGTGCCTTGCTGGAGACGACATTTTGCAAATTCAGGGTGAAATATTTAATTAATCAAAGCTGCTCAGCCAGTTGTCATACCATGCCAGTGCCTGTCTGCCCAGGCAGGGGCCGGATATCCCAGAAAGGACATGAGTGAAGACATCTCTGGGCTTTGCCTTCTCCCTCGCTATGGCCCCTGTCCAAAGGCATCAGTTATGCAGGCAGATTCAGAGCGCCCACTCCTGGCATGTGACATTTCACAGCTCGGAGGTGTCTGGGGTGCCAGCAGCAGGTCCCATCTGTCCCCTGGGAACAGGAGGGTCTCTGCTATGGAACCAGGCAAATGTAATTATTTGCTTTGGACATGGAGGGACCAGATCAGGGAAAAGAGGAGACCAAGTCACAGAGATGTTCTCTGTGTGAACATAGCAGTCTCTTTTTAACTGTTTTAATATGTCTTTAAATTAGCGTATTGTTATTTCACATATTTTTAAATAGGTAATGCCATGGTTCCGTATTTTAAAAACTTGAGATAGTACTTAATATTTGCTTTTACACACACATATGTACATTTGTTTAGTCCTTCCAATAACCCTAGCATCCATTTTACTGATGAACAAACAGAGGCACAGAGTGGTTGACTCATTTGCCCAAAGTCACACAGCCAGCAAACAGCACAGGAGGATTTGAACTGAAGCGTTGTGGCTCGGGTTTCGTGCACACAACCTTGAGACTGAACTGCCTTTCACTCCCTGTGCGCTTTGTTGATGCATTCAGATTATAGAAAATAGACTCATCAGAGGGAAAAGAGCAGAAAGTACAAAAGAAAGAAGTCTTTTGAAATTGCACCACACCCAGGAGTTTCGTTGACTCTTTGTTCAGCCCCATTCTCTGCAAGTGTGTGCACGATTTTACATAAAAACGGGGTTCTATTTGATGTATGTTTTTGTAACCTGCGTGTCATTGAATAGACTGCAAATATACACAGATACTCAAGATCTCCTGTTCCCAGATTCTTCCTTAGAGGAACCAGTAAAATATCCTAAGGACATACTGCCAAATGGACACACAGACAGACACACAGCCACTCAACACACACACACATATCACGTGCATGCATTTTGCTCTTACACAAATGGCAACCTGCCAGCCTCCTTACACAATATTCTATGCCCTCTTTCTTTTCTTCTTTCCTCCCTCCCTCCCTTCCTCTCTCTTTCTCTCCCTTCCTTTCTTTCTCTTTCTTTTTCTCTTTTCTATCTTTCTTCCTCTCTCCTCTCTCCTTCCTTCCTTGCTTCCTTCCTCTCTTTCTGTCTCTCTTTCTTGCTCTTTCTCTTTTTCTCTCTTTCTTTCTCTTGTTTCCCTCTTTCTTTCCTTCTCTCTTTCTTTCTTTCCTGCTTTCCTTTCTTTCTATCTGGCTATGTAGCCCAGGCTGGCCATTCTGGTGCCTCAGCCTCCAGAGTGCTGGGATTATAAGTGTGTGACACCATTTCTGGCTGTTTTCCTTTGTTAACTGGTTTTGTTTGTTGTTTTTGGTGATGCTGGGGTTTGAACTCAGGGCCTTGTGCTTGCTAGGCAGGTACTCTACCACTTGAACCATTCTGCCAGCCCGTTAACTAATTCTTCTTGGAGAACAGACTCTATTCCCATGGAAAGAGCTCCTTCATTCTTTTATGACACCACATCTCGTTCTGTCATCTGCTTGCACCATGTTACATCATCACTCCACGTGGGTAAATGCTTCTATTCTTAAAAGGATGAGATTTGAAGTGAAACTTAAAATAAAAAGGCAGAGAGGAAATGGGTGGAACAAAGAAAAGAAAGAGAGATCATTTGATGGCCAGAGAGAGAACAGAGCCAACTTCTAGAAACAGCGTACCAAAAGACCCTGGGGCTCACAGAATTGAAAGAGGTTGTTTGTGGCAGTTTCCCAGCACAAAGCAAGACACCAGATGATCTCCAAAAAGACAGCCACCCTGACCATGGTGGACATTACAGCTTCTCATGAGAAGAGTCCTCTTTATTCCAGAGCAGTGGGAGGCACCCACGGGCACCCATTCCAGCAATTAAGTAGGAACGTCTCACTGGCCCTTCCCTGGGAAGCCCCAACCAGGCTGAAAACCAGGCTTTCCCACCCCCACGGGTGGGATTCAGGGATGGGAGAAGCCTTGGCTCCATCGCTCTATCCAGGGACCCATGCTTGTCCTTCTGGTCAGCCCCACAGAGTCACAGGTCAAGGGGCTTCCTAGTCTTGTTGTCCCAGAATTCAGCAGGGCCACATATTCTCTGCAGAGCTGGGAATTCCTTTGCCTCCCACCAGGACCTGTATGGAAAGATGTAGGAAAGGTGTTAAGCCCTCAGCAATTATCACCTCTGGAGGGAGGAGGGGGTCCAGATGGGCTCAAGCAGAATTGCATGCTTTCATTAAGGTCCAAAGGCCTGGGGCTATGCGTGTGTGCATGTGTGTGTGTCTGTGTGTGCATGTGTGTCTGTGTGTGCACGTGTGTCTGTGTGTGTGCATGTGTGTGTCTGTGTGTGCATGCGTGTCTGTGTGTGTGCATGTGTGTGCGTGTGTGCTTGTGTTTTCGCTAGGATTTCCCCACTTTGTGAGTTTCAGAGCCTCTTGAAATGCTGGAGGGAGGGAGGGTGGAGTGGGTGGAGGGGACTGAGGCATGGCAGAAGTGGACCCCTGATTCGAGAACTTTCTAAGACCCCATGAGCCCAGTGGGGCTTGAGGAGGGTGGATGCGCTAGGACCCACGTCACCCATTTGGAGTCATCCTGTCTTCTAGACCCCCATCTTTGTCTGAGAAAGGCTAGTCATTCATCTGGTCTACCTCCCCTCAGTGGGTTCTGAACCTCTGCCCGGGGGGAGGTTGTTTTCGAGTGGCTATGACAGCTGCTGTGTGCTTTGCTCTATTTGAACATATTGGCTTGTTCCGTTCTCTCTGGATCCCTGTTCAGCAGGCTCCTGGTTATATTTCTATTTTACAGGAGGCTCAGGGACTTAGCTAGTCTACATGGTTCATTAGTGACTGTGTTTGTGGGCTTCTCAGTGCTGTGACAAAATACCTGAGAAAATCAACTTATAAAGAGAAAGGAGTCCTTTTGTTTCATGGTTTTGGTCCATAGCAAAAAGGCCTTTGGACCTGTGTCAGCCCAGGACACCATGGCAGGAGCACATGACAGAGGAAGCTTCTATTTGTGACCAGGAAGCATGGCGAGGGCAGTGGAGAGGAAGAAAGGAAGGGGCCAGGGTTCCCATACCCCCTTCAAGGACATATTCCCCAAATGACCTAACTTCTTTCTACAAGGACCCACCTCCTCCCCACCACTTCCCAACAACACCAAGGCAATTGTCCTGCCCGCCTCCTGAATAGCACAGCGGGCCATTTGCAGTGAGAGGTGTGTGGAGTTTGACCACACACCTGTATCCCAGCAGTAGCTGTTATGGCTTGGCTATGGTTCAGGTGTGTCCCCCTAGCTTTATGTGTTGGGAGCACTGTCCTCAATGTTAAGGGATGGTGAGACCTTGAAGAGGTTGTTATGGGCCCCTCCCTGTTGTGGCTTTCTGTCTCACCATGTGATTCTCCTACTCAAATCTCTTCAGTCCATGGTGCATTCCCCATGATGTGACCCAGCCAGGGAGCCATCACCAGAACCGGCATTATGCTTTTAAACCTCAAATACTGTGAGAGAAATAAACCTCCTTTCTTTATAAGTGACTCAGGCTCAGGGATTACATTATAGCAACGGCAAATGAACTGATATAGTTGCGGAGCTGAAAAGATGTTAGAATTATTAAAACTTAGACACTTAGGGTGGGACCTCACCTAGCTGAAACTTGGCCTGGGAGAAGGCTTCCTGTGGGTCTGATTTCTGATTTCTAAAGAAGGGGTTCCACTGGCTGGTGCTGGTGTCTTCAAGGGGACATTATGAAGCTTGTCATGCAATCATTGGGAAAATGCAGACAGGTTTTACCTGTCAACATGAGCAGGCACTGCCACTGTGCAGTATGGGGCGGTCACCTGCTACAGGGTGACGCTCACAGGAGCAGCTCACAGACAGGAAAGGGTCCCTTCTGTCTATTCAGTCCTCCTCTACTGCTCCCCCATGGCAGAGCCTAAGGAGCTTCTGACAAATCAGAATGAGGTTTGCAGAATCCCAGCTCACATCCCGGGGCCCAGTAGAGAGTTGAATTTGGAGCCAAGATGGTAGTAACTGGCCCTGTGGCTTCCATCCCAGCCTGACCACCATGGCAGCAAAGATTGGCCTTGTCCACAACACTTCTCCCAGGCTCCACAACACCATGGTGGAATATGTGAACAAAAGGGAAGTCACTCTCCAGTCCAAAGGGTTGCTCTGGGGATGGCTAGAGAAGAAGGAATCATCAACTTTGCCTTTGACTTTAACACTGGAACCCACAGGCTTCCCTGACCATGGTGCCAGGCACACCCAGCTCCATCAGTTGTGTTTTCTCAGCCTCAGCTGGGGGCTTGTTAAGGAGAGGTTAGACTCCTTCAAATCAAGACTCGATCAGGATGGTGGCAAGGGTAGGTGCCACAGTTCCTGCTCTGTCTTTGCAATGACCTGTACATAGTAAGTGGCTAAGAAACAGTTGCTGGATTACAAGTAGATGGAAGAACGTGTGATAGATGAAATCACGTGCATCCATTCCGCCCGGCTCGACAGTCTGCCTAGTCACATAACCGGGTACCACGTGCAGAGGAAGTTGAACAAGCTTGAAAGATGACATGAGCTCCATCCAAGTGATTCACGGAGAAGAGGAGTCACAGCGTAGCCTAAGCTCTATTAACAAGGCTATTGTTTTTTAAATAATTCTTTTTTTTTTTCTTTTTTTGGGTGGGACTGGGATTTGAACTCAGGGCTTCGTGCTTGTAAAGCAGGCGCTCTACCACTTGAGCCATGCCTGCAGTCTATTTTGCTCTGGTTATTTTGGAGGTGGGGGTCACACAAACTATTTGGCTTGAACTGTAACCTCCCAATCTCAGCCTTCCAAGTAGCTAGGATTACAGGTGTGAGTCACCAGAACCTGGCACAAATAAATTCTTTTATTTTTTTTTTTCAGTACTGGGGCTTGAACTTAGGGTCTACACCATGAGCCACTACACCAGTTCTTTGTGTGTGTGTGTGTGTGATGCGTTTTTTTCAAGATAGGGTCTCCTGTACTTTTTGCCCAGGCCTGCTTGGAACCATGATCGTCCTGATCTCTGCCTCCTGAGTAGCTAGGATTACAGGCATGAGCCACCAGTGTCTGGCTTCAAATAAACTCTTAATGCCTACAAAAGACTAAAAGTGACACTTTTTAATAATGCAAATATTTTATCTGCTTTTGCCCTATCCAGTAATGTAAGAATAGTTTTTCTAACTTCAACTATTAAAAGTTATGGTCATTGATTTTAGCTCACCCTTTACTTGAAAAAAAAAAGTAGCGTGGCTGGGAGTAGCTGTTATCTTAGCTATTCAGGAGACAGAGATCAGGAGAATTGCAGTTCAAAGCCAGCCCTGGCAAATAGTTGTCAAGACCCTATTTCAAAAATACCCAACACAAAAAGGGCAGATAGAGTGACTCAGCTGGTACAGGGCCTGCCTAGCAAGTGGGAGGCTCTGAGTTCAAACCCCCAAAAATAAATAAATAAAATAAATGTGTCCCAAATGCTGACATATTAAAATATTATGTCATTAATAATTATATGAGAATTAATAATAATGATTTAGATAGGTAGATAGATAAATAGTGTTATGGTTTAAAGATGAAATGTCCCTCATAGGCTCATGTTTTGAATGATAAGTCCCGAGTTGGTGACACTGTTTTGGGGAGTTCTAGAAACTTTGGGAGATGGGGACTAAGTGGAGGAAGTAGATCAGTAGGAACAAGCCTGTCCCCAGCTCCTTCCTGCCTCTGTTCCCTGTCCACTAAAAGGCAAAGAATCTCCCCTGTCACACACTCCTGCTGCCATGATGTTCTGTCCAGAGCATGGAGCCAAGCAACCATGGACCAAACCCTCCGAAACTGTGAACAAAAGAGGTTCTTCCTCCCTTACATTGTTCTGTCATGTATCTTACTCACAGTGATGCAAAAGTAACTAAGATAGATAGACAGTGGTGGATGGATGAATAGATAGATGATAGATAGATAGATAGTAGATAGATAGCTAGATAGACGAGAGATAGATTTGAGTGGATGGATGGATAGGTAGATACATAGATGATAGATAAATAGAAAGATAGATAGATGATAGCTAGAGATGTATTGATGGAGAGAAAGATACATAGATAGATAAATAGATACATAGATGATTGATAAATGATAGATAATAAATGATAGATGAATGGACAGACAGAAGATAGATTGATAATAGGGATGGATGGATGGACAGAAAGATAGGATGGATAGATAGATTAGTAAGTAGATAGATAGTGAGATAATGGATGAAGGTGGATGGATGGATGGATGGATGGATGGACGGATGGACAGGTAGACAGCTGAATATTCCCTACCACCAGATACCATAAATTATATTCCTAACAGGAAACACCAAGTTGGAGAGTGATAATGAAAGGAATGATTTATCAAGGTCAGGGCTTTGGTTATTAATGTGAATTCCAGGAATTTGAGGACGAGCTTCAATCTTTTTCTTCTGGGATCCTGCAGGGGTGGGCTGGCCTGTAGTAGACCTATCTGTGTGACTCCAATGTTGGTTAAATGCCTTTAATGAGCTATGCAACCCTGGGCAGGCCACATGACCTCTCAGGGCCTCAGTTTACCAGACTGCTAATGTGAACCATCTCAAGTGTTTCATTCAGCCATAAACAACCGTTCCACTTCCTGGAATCCTCAGAAATCCCTGATTTATACCAGTTAAAGAATCCTTGGAGCTCCATGGGTCTGTCTGACTCCCAAAGGCAGAGCTGGAGCGATGTCAGGGGCCCCCAAACATGTGAGAATAACAAAAGCACTGGACTCACGCACAGAGGAAATGAGAATCCCGAGAAACACCCTCATTTATGAACAGGCAGAAGGAGAAGAGAGACTTGGTGCTGCTGGAGTTTAAAGACTCCAGGACATTCCCCAGGTATCGGATATCTCGGGAAGCGAGGAGCTGGCGTCCCACTAGGCTGATACACATATGGAAAGTGTTAAATGGGGGGTTAAGAGTATCCAGGAGCTCAGGAGACACCTCTATTTGTTTCTGGGCAGGGAGGAAATTGTCGTACATGAAGAACAAGCTGAAAGGTTGAATTAAGCTAAAATCCCAACAAGAGGAAACTGGCACTTTTTCCTTTTTTCTCTCTCTCTGTGTGTGTGTATGTGTGCGTGTGATTTCTCCTTTCCCTCATTTTTAGCCTATTCATAAAATTTAATAACCAAGGTAGTTCTGTCACTACTAGTCTATCAATTGACCTTTGGGAAATTTCTTTACTTTGAGGAGCCTCAGTTTCCCACACTTGACTTCCGTAGACCAGATTGGGTGGAAAATAGGAAGATGAGCCCCACGGTCAAAATATTTGTTGGAGGGGCCAAGTCATCCAAACTTCCAGCTACACAGCCTCAAGTTATCCAGAAATTCCCTGAAGCCACGGAGGAAAAAGATGCTGCAGGAATGGTCCTTCGGCCATTGTCTGTGAGTGAGGACTGTTCTGGGTTTTTGGATGGAGACAATGTTGCAGAATTCTCTAGAATTTGAAAATGAATCCTTTTTCCATTTAAAAGGTACATATTAAATGTTTCTAAAAAAATAGAAACATCTGACATCTCAAACTAAGGAGAATTTTTTTGAGTGTGTGGTACTGGGATTTGAACTCAGGGCCTGACACTTGCCAGGCAAGTGCTGTACCACTTAAGCCACACCCTCAGCCCTTTTTGGCATACTAGTTTGTTTGTTTGTTTTTTGTATAAAGTTTCCTATTTTTACCTAAACTGGTCTTGGACAAAAATCCTCCTACCTACAACTCCTGCATAGCTGAGATGTCAGGCATACACCACCACACCTTGCTCATTTGTTGAAATGGGGTCTCACTAACTTTTTGACCAGACTGAACTGGAACCATGAGCCTCTCAATCTCTGCCTCCTAAATGGTGGGACTAAGGTGTGACCACTGTGCCCAGATCAAGAACTGTTTAAAAACAAAAACAAAAGACGTTTGTATTCTGGAATACTGAGTGACAATTAAAAATGAGGTTTATACAGATTTGGTGGCAAAAGCAACATTCTTCTATACACAGTGTCACTGGCAAGGGTCAAACCTGTGCCTACAGTCGGCGTTTAAACGTGTGGATTTGTATCAACACATGTCAGCATGCAGGCATGGATTCAGACCTGGCAGACCAGAGCCTCCATGCTTGCCATCTCCTTTTCAATAGCCTGCAAGCTAAGAAAGCTTTTCTGCATTTTTAAATGATTGAGGGGGAGTAAAATTAAAACAACAGTGTTTTGTGATCTATGAAAATGATATGAAATTGACATTTCAGTGTTCAAAAATTATTTTATTGGAACCCAGCCATGCTCATTCTTTTACATATTATCAATGGATGCCTTTGAACTTCAATGGCAGACCTGAGTCAGTGCAACCCAGAAAGGAAAGTTTCCTATATGGCTCTTTGCAGAAAAAATTTTTGCCAACCCATGCACTAAGGGAGGAAACATTGCAAAGACTTCATTGCAGGGATGATGGGATTGGATGGATTTTATAATTTACTCTTAAACATTTTGTGCAATTTGTATCTTTCCTCACAATGACTAGTAGCAAACTTTTGACATCTAAATTTTATTTTGGATGCATAATACATGTTCACTTTTACAGGATGAAGTGTGACATTTCAATACATGTGCATGATGTGAACATCATCAGACATTTCTCATTTCTTGGTGATGGAAACTTTCAAAACTCTCTCTACTAACTGTTTTTGAAATATTCGATTAATTGTTGTCAGCAATAGTAGCCCTACTATGTTATAAAACATTAGGAGGTATTCCTCTTATCTAACTGCCTGCTTGTACCCATTAGCCATAATACCTGACTTCAACACTAATCAAAATGTGTCCTGCTGGGTGTGGTGGCTCATGCCTGTAATCCTAGCTACTTGGGACTGTAGCTGACATTGGAAGGATAGAGATTCAGGGCCAGGCCAGACAAGTAGTTCATGAGATCCCCATCTCCAAAACGACCAGAGCAAAACAGACTGGAAGTGTGGCTCAAGTCAGAGTGCCTGCTTTGCAAGTGTAAAGCCCTGAGCTCAAACCCCAGTGTCACCCTCCCCTCTCCCCCCAAAATGGGTCCGTGCATTAAAAATCCTGCAAACAGCAAGCTCTTGTTTGTAGAAAATACTCTTCTGGGGCTTGGGTGAGGAATAGGAGTTTCCAAAATTTACAATCACAGGACAGCTACCATTAACTGAGTGCCTACTATGTGCAAGGTGTGTAAACTTCTTTACCTGCTGAACTTCATTCAGGTTTCACAGATATCCTGAAAGGAGATTGTGTTAGAGTCCCCCTCTCCCAACTGGCTGGAGGGAGGCTCAGATTCATGAAGCTGCTTTCCTTAAAATAGATACGGAAGGAACTGAAACTCTAGCATTGACTTTTGGGGATCCCAGAGTTAAACCTGTAACCATGAGTCCCCACCTCACTTGTAAGCAAATAGAATCAAGAGTCTGCAACCTTCACTCAGACCCTCTGGCTCCTGATGACAGGACAGACAGACAATGGGGACAAACTGACTATCTCTCCTTGGACACCTTTAGGGGCACCCATGAAGCCTTTGATTGTCACAACTATGTGCACCGTTCAGTCATTGGCCCTTTAAAAGTTTATTCTGCCATCATATGAGTTTTCCATAGAAGAGGAGGGAAAAAAAAAAAAAGCCACAAATTACAAGCAATGAGCGAGCTGCTGACCAGATGTGGCTGTCTTGGAGCACTTGACCCTGTGGCACATAATAGTTAACACGGGCTCCTAGAAAAGCCTGTAGTTAATAACATCCCGTTCTCCAGGCCCCAGGGAACCTCTGCTTCCTCTGCTCCTATTTCCAAGGCCCCCAGGCATGCCAGGCACACAGCACCTGGAAGACAGGGGCAGAGACCCACACAGACACAGGCTCATTTGGCATCTAAGCTGAGAAAGAAGAAAGTGATTCGGGATTAAGCCACAGCAATAGGCAACATGGGATAGAAGGAAATGTATCACCAGAGGTGGCTTCAACACTGTATGAGAGATGGGGACAAAGGACAGACATTGTTTAAGTGTTTAGATCGCAAGATGCAGTGAAGTCAGCATCCTCTGAGTCTAGTCACAGATTCATCTGGAGCTTGGCCATTTGCAAGTCCTGGGACCTTGGGTACATCCCTTGATCTCTCCAAACCAAATATGATAATATTAATTGTTAATTCCCTGAACTGTCATGAGAATTGAGGCAGAGAAGGCAAGGGAAGTTTTTAGCACAGTGTTTAGGCGCTTGCTAAGCACTCAATAAATATTTGCTATGTTGTTACTACTATTACTATTTTTTGTCATTATTGCTATAGCATCAGAATCCAGAATATGGAGGTTGAAAGCTCCAGGCTCCTCCTGATTCAAGAGACAAAATCAAAGAGAGAAATTCAGGATGCCTTTGAAATCCTATGGGCTTTTCTTTGTGTATCATAAGCCCAGGTAATCCGAGTCCCAGTTCTACACCAAATGAGTAGTATCTCAGTCCTCTGAATCTCAGGTTTTCATCTGCAAATTGATGATGATAAATAAACCTTGCTACATTGTTGCAGAGATTGTAACACACCGATTAAAATGAAAACACACGAACACATCAATTTCTTTCTTGGGATCCGAATGACGTGATTTGCTAAAAGAATGAATGAGTCACTGTATTGCCTCTGGTCCTCCCAGCCCAGGGTCCTCATTACTTCATTTGTCTGATCCCTGCCCCCACCCTCACCCCATGCCTACCACAGCCACCATCCCCAGGATCTGATCCGATGCACCATCCATCCCATCCCACCTCCCCTCTGCCAGCCGCCATTGGGCTGTGAGGTGTTTGCTCTGTATGGGTTTCCCCAGCTGTGAGTGGCAGCAAGGCAAGGTGTAAATGAGAGCCAGATTTCTCTCCATTTGAAACTCCCCAAGGTTGCAGGCCACTGGCTCATTCTACCTTTAGAACAATTTTGAATTGTTAGGCCAAGCTTTGATCAGCAAAAGAATCTTGTTCAAGACTAGAATAAATATTTAGGAAGAGAAGTTACAGGTCAGGAACAACAACATCGGACTGGATTTTAGTTGGTCATTGGGATGCAAATAGTGTCAGGACTATTATGGGATGTAAGGAAAAGAATATCTGGGGGTGGATAAGAGATTTCTAAAACCGGAGATTACTTTTCCCTGTGGCAATTTTCTCAGAGGCAACATATAACAAGAGGACCAGGACCTGTTCCAATAAAACTTTATTTGCAAAAATAGGCAGTGAGGCTAGATTTGGCCTCTGTAGTTGCTCTAGACCACCAAAGCAGGACTGCAATCTGGAATGCAGCCATTCAGCTCTGAGACCATAGCAGAGCCTGGGGTGTTTTGGCTTCTGTATTAGGATCAGAGAAAGAGGTGCCAAGACAGGACTAGAGGTGTAAGTGATTCATTGAGGGAGATTAAGTAGGGGAAGCAGGAGTGGACAGGGAGACCCTTCGGCCCACAAAATGAAGGTCTATAAGTGCTACCTGCTATTGTTTCTTAAACATTTTATATGTCACCTTTATTCCTTGGGAGCTCTTCAAACTTGGCTCAAAATGCTAAACAAAACCAAATTACATGTTTGTGACTTTGAGTGGGTTACCCATGAAATCTGGTACCTACGTTGAGGCGGTACGATTTCCTGGATGGACATTTACAGGTCACAAAATGACTAGAGTACGTGTTTGAGGCATGACTCAGGGGGAACACAGCTTGACAATTCTCTCTAGGGTCCAGATGAATTGGAAATCCTATAGGGAAACAGAGAGGCCAGAGCCAAAGCCACACTTGGTGACATTCCCCAGAATCTTTACAAAGTGTCAGAGGATATTGGAACTATGCGTGGGGGGGGGGGCAGCATCATTTTAAACATTGTGAAAATTGGCCACTTTGGAAACAATTTAGCTCTACTCTGTGTATTAAATCATTTCCCCATTTTATGAGTTATATAGAAAAATAATAATAAATTATTTCTCCCAAGGTACCAGGTAAAATTGTGTTACAGTGTTAGGTTGTGACCTCTTGCACGACATAAGAAATATTCAAGGCTGTTTTATTTTAATGCACAGATAGATTTCTTAAAAGGTGTGATAGGAAATTCATATTTCTGTATTGTTAGGGGATTAGGTTTGGGGTTCTTTCCACCCAATTCCTTAAGGAAAACTACATTTCAATTCTAGGAGTCTTTTGGGAACAAAGGTACCAGGTGAGTCAATTACTTCGTAGGTGTGAGTTAGGTGTTTGGGGAAGTTCCTGACTAGGTCATGAGCAATTTGAGTGAATTACAGTCCCAGGGATCTGGTAGGAACAGAATCCGTTTCATCATCAACTCTTGCTTTACTCTGTTGATCAAAGCAGCAGCAACTGTGGGGATCTCATAAAGACCTGGAAGTTGATTCTGATTCACTGGGAAGTACACTGCATGAAAAAGTGTTTGTTTCTACCCTGCCTTACCATGGAAAGTGCCATGGAGGGGTGTAATAAGATGGAAAAGGTACAATGAGATGGAAGCAGTGTGGTAGAGTGCCTGCTATATACCAGCAAGCAAGAACTGAAAACACACTCATAAACAAAACCAATGTCTGCCTCCTTGGATCCGCAGGCAAGACATGGGGTGATGTTCAAATCACTTGCCAAGTCATTTGACAGACATCTAAGCTGGCCTCCAGTTGCTCCCACCTCCTGTGTTCTCCCCATTCCCTAGGTAAAGTACTTCTAACAAATAAATGGCAGCACTGTTGAAGGGCGTTTGGTTTCATGGTCACACCACAATAGGTTGTGACTTCTGACGTGCTAGCAGATCCTCTCTCAATGTGCATACCTTCTCAATTTGTACCTTTTTTTAACCGCAGGAAGATGACAATTTGGAAAGGGTTGTGTGGCCAGAAGCAGAGGGTACCCTATAGCCAACAGCCAGGATGGAACTGAGACCCTCAGCCTATCTTCCATGAGTTGCAGAGTGAGCCATAGTCACATAAAGCAGAATTTTCCCCAGCTGAACTTTCAGATGAGACCTTGACCTTGGGTGTCACTCTGATTGCAGTCTTGTGAGATAGCCTGTGACAGACATCCCACGAAAGCACTCTTGACTCACAGGGTCTGTGAGATCATCAGTGCATCTGGCTTTAAGCCAGTGAGGATGGGAGATTCAGTATGCAGCAAGAGGTAAGAGTCACAACAAGCAACACGGCTCTGTCTCTGGAGAATCAAATCAGCCATCCCAAGGCAACTGAAGTATCAGAGGTCACTCCACAAGCTGGCGAGTCTTTGTATGGCCTGGAAGCCCCAACAGAGATGCTGAGGTTGCCACTGGGCAGAGGAGGATGCCGAGATAGAACAAGGAAGTAGATGTCTACTAGCTAGTATGATGACATGCCAAGATCACAGCAACCAGAAAGGTCTTATCATGGCAGACTGGAAGAACACACACACACACACACAATCTTTTTTTCTGGCAGTACTCAGGACTTTGTGCTTGCTAGGCAAGTGCTGTACTCCTCAAGCCACACCTCTGGCTTGTTTTGCTCTGGTTATTTTGGAAATAGGGTCTTACTTTTTTTGCCCAGGCCAGCCTGGACCTTGCTTTTCCTCTGTATGCTTCCTGCCATAGTTGGAATGACAGGTATGCCCAGCTTTTTTCCATTGACATGGGTAGGGGTGTCACTAAATTTTTGCCTGGGCTGGTCTTGAAACACAAACCTCCCAATCTCAGCCTCCCACATGGCTGGGGTGACAGGTGTATGCCTCTATTCTCAGCTATTGATTGAGATGGAACTTGTGAACTTTCTGACCAGGCTGGCTTCAACCATGATCCTCCCAATCTCATGTCTTCTAAGAAGTTAGGATTATAGGCATGAGCCACTGGTGCCTGGAGATAGATATATATATTCCTGTCTTGGACCAATAGCCAACTTCCTGTCATCCAGATCATCCAAGAGTCAGCAGCCATCCAGGTACAATGATTTCCAATATTGTTATCTGGTGGGAAATGTCAGGAGACAATGAGAAAGGATCTGGAAGTATAGGACAAAAGTCAGATCCAGAGAGAGGGCACAGATAGGTGGAAAGATACAGACCTCCTTGGCTTCATAACATCATCGCTGTTTCAGTTTTCAAGTTGTGTAACAATAAAAACAGTTGACATACTCTTCTGGAGATCTCCCAGGAGCAGGGGAGATGAAATCAGTATAATAAAGGGCTTTCAGCATGAATTCTGAGCTGGACAGCAGGAAGGACCTTCACGATTGCCTTAGCCCAGAGCCAGACATGATTCAGGACCTCACCTTCTTATGGGATGGAACCTGGAGAAGGACCCACTTCCCTGTGAAACACATGACTGATGACACATGACTTGTAGAAATCTCCATAGCTCTCTAGTTCCAAGGCAGAATGGATGGAGTGTCGATTGAGTAGACACCTGAGCACTTCTTGTGTCTCTAACCTCATGGTCTCCCTCCTCGGATTTTTCTTTTTCTTTTTCTTTTTGTGGTACTGGGGTCTGAACTCAGGGTCTACCCCTTGAGTCACTCTACCAGCTCTTTTTTTATGATGGGTTTTTTTGAGATAGGTTCTCAAACTATTTGCTCAGGCAGGCTTTGAACTGTAATCCTCCTGAGTAGCTAGGATTACAAGTGTGAGCCACTAGCACCTCAGATTTTTTCCCTAACAGTAGAAACTTGGATTAAGCCGTTATGCTAAATTTTTCCCTCCGTCACTTTGCTTAATCTTCTCATCAGTCTTGGGAGGGAAGTGCCATTTTTATTCTCAGTTAGTGATGAGAACACTGAGGCTCAGAAAGGTGAAGAAAATTCTAGGTTAACACAATAACAAGTACAGAGTCAGACTCTAGTAACCAACAGACATTGCAGCTGGGATGTGGACATCTCAGAAGCCACTGGCCCCCTAATTTTACAGTACTTAACATGGAAAATCCAGGCCTCCACTGTTTAGCCATATTTCCAAGGCTCGGTAGTGGCCAGTGGGGCTAGGAGCTACCATATAGGAGTGTGGGTATAGAATAGACCCATCTATCTAGAAAGATCTATGGAATGGCTTTGTTTTAGAACCCAACTTCTTAACCACTCTGCCAAAATGGCTCCATGGGACTTTGGTCTTTGCAGTGGTTTCCAAAGCATCACCTTCAAAGGCAGAAATATCCCCACCTCTTTCCAGCTCACTTCTAGGAAGACCATCACAACATAAGGCTCTTAACTCTCTTCTAAGAAACGTCTAAAAAAAAAAACTGGGGAGGGAAGAAATGAAAAGGCATTTCTTAGATCTTGGGAGTGACTTGGAGAAGGAAGAACTAGAAAAACAACAATACAATGGTAGTCTTTGAACTTGCAAACACTTAAAGGAGAGCTGTGGTTACTTCATTTCCCCACCCCGCCCCAATCTAGCAAAACCCAGCCAGGCCCACATTCTCCAGCACCTCCCAGTTCTCACCCAAACTGCCAACCCCTGGCAAATGTGTTTCCCAATTCACGACAAGAAGATATTGTGTTAATACCAGGTGACATTGTGGTATGAAGTACAACACCCGATGAACACCCAAAATACTCTCACTGTTCTACTGAGTCAGTTTGTGGTCTGGTTAATCCAACGTTCAGACACTGGGGAGCTGTGGGTCTATTCTATACCCACAATCCTGGGGAGCTTTGCCAAAGGTGTTGTTACAGACATGGTAGGTATTTAACCCAGCATGCCACCCCCCATATTCACCTCCACTCACACTTAACTGGCCCTCAAGGACATGCACCATGTCCAGGAAACAGTACACACGTCGGAGACCCAGAGTTGACCTTGATTTCCAACTCTGGCACTTACCAACCCTCCAGGAAAAGAACAGTCAGTATTCTTTTAGGTTTCATCTCTATCCACAGGAGTTAAAATGCCAACCTTACAAGGGTATTGCGGGAGCCAGAGGGAGACGAAAATGTCTGGCACACAGTAGGTCTTCAAGTAAGTGTTGTGTCCCTCTTTCCTCTATATCCTGAATACTTGCATTAGAAGTTTTGGTAGAACTGAGGGGTAAATTTAGAAAGTTTTCTGGACAGGGAGCCACAAATGTCCTGACAGCTCCCTCTTCCCAACAGGTGTCATCAGAGAAAAATGCCAGATGAATAGAAAGCAAAACAATATTGTGTAATTAACTGAGGTTTTGATGCCGAATTCCAAGGCAGGGCTCGAGGGAGTCACCTAGGCTTGGTCACGTGGGGTGGAAGGCTTCTTTTCTATGCCTGCTATCTAAATGACCTCCAGGTCTCCTGCACCTTCTATGGCGTCCTCTGCAAAGGGACCCTGGACATTTCAGGGGTGGGGAGTGGCTTCTAAGAGGCCAGGCCACAGTTCTATGTTACCTGGCCAGAAAGCAAAGAGAAGAGAGGAGAAAAAGGAAGGCGACAGACAAAGGATGGCTCTGTCTCACCCTGCAAGTTGCTGACCTGGAGAATGAAATTCAGACCAAGTCTCCAAGGATTTATTAATAAGATCACAATTATTCCTGAGGATGGGAGAGGAGCTTTTTTGCCCTCGATTCTGACTAAGGGCATGGAGATGGGGAGGAGCCTCCAATTATACTTAGAAGATTAATCCTAAAGACTCATCCTATAATCAGTCTTGGCTGGCTTTACCAAGCCCCTGGGGAGGTAGGTGGTAAAAGACATTTCCTGCGTCCATCCCTGCAGACTGTGAGATCAGAAGGTCCATAACCTGAGAATCTGCATTTCATAGGGTGGCTGCAGGGCCGCAGGGAGGAGGCTGATCTGAGGACTTACCTACCTGGGGCTCGCCATGGACACCATCCTTAGTAACTTCTGCCTCTTGCTTCAATCCAAGACCCTACTCTTGAGAACCCTTTCCCTTCATTCACATAAACTTCAAAGCCACCATGTTGGTGAAAATGGGGGACATGGTCTCCATGCTAATTTTAATTTCTGCCTTTGAGAAGGTTTTGCGACCCGAGCAACTCGTGTCCATCTGACAATACAGCACGTTGGAAAAGTCTGGTAAGAATTTATCATGCAAATATGACCCCAAGAGCTCAAGTATCAAAGGACCATGGGCCACACGTGCGTGCATGCACATACAGGGGAAAAGCCATCAAAATGTAGCTTATCCTATGTGTGCACATGAGGCCACATGACCATGCAAAAGTCAATACACACACTGACTTGCATTTCTCTAGGCAGCTTCAGCCTCACAGATGCATCTCATTTCCCTCCTCAGGGACAGAAGGGGACCGCCAATCAATCGGCATGACAGCCCACACTCAGCATGCATGCTCACCTCCAGTCCTTGCTCACACTCACCCCCTTTTTTTTGATTGACTGATTGATTTTGTTATTGTTTTTTGGGGGTTGGAAGGGTCTCACTATCTAACCCAAGACGGCCTTTAACTCGTGATTCTCCTGCCTCAACCTCCAAAGGGCTGGGATTACAGATTTTCGCTACGCCAGCTGCTCACACCCAATCTTGATCCGTGACTTGTCGCTGACCTGTTACTATGAATTCCTTCTTTAACCACCCTGTCTCTCTCATTCACTGCTTCCCAGCTGTCCTTAATCCTGGGGGGAGGAGTATTTAGTGAAACTTAAGGCTATCTACACATCTTTCAAGTCAAGTCACCTTTGAAGTGGCTTTGAAGGTCAAGTAGATTTTTCCCAAGATCTACCTACAGAAAACATTAATCTATACCTATCATCTATCAGTCTACTTATTTACCTTCCTATCTATCTATCTATCTATCTATCTATATCATCCATCCATCTATCATCTATCTATTATCTACCTACCTACCTACCCATCCTCTATCCATCTATCTCTCTCTATATAGAGACAGACAGATAGATATCACATAAATCTCAACCCACTTGGGTAACTGCAGTAGAAGTAAAACACCCTGGCCTGTGCTTTCTGATAGCTGCCTTCAAAATGTTCAGCTGTATCAGAGCCAGGGCAGGTGTCACATGTCGTTCATGATGGGAGCACAGAGGTGCCAGAGCACAAGTTTAAATTGGATGGCACTGTCTGTGACAGGGAGGAGGCAGGCAGCGCACACATGTGCACCAGCTCTGTGCTAGCAGCAGACCTCCAGGTCCAGGAAGGTGGGAGGGGTGGGGGGTGGACACTGGGCACGTCCATACCGTGTGCACATCAGCACACGCTCTCTTTCCAAGGCAGGAGGAAGATGCTCCCCAGCCCAGCCAACCTGTGTGGAGATGAGCGCTCAGGCCAGGGCATAGGAAGTAGACTATGAAGAGCAAAGAGTGCCCCCACATGTGTTCCACCAAACAGCAGCCATGCTGTTGGGGGCAGGGCCCGGGGATGGGACAATCTGTATTAAGTGATGTCAAACGTGTTTCTTGCTTACAGTTCTTTATGGAACTCGCCATGTCTAAAGTGCCTTGTGAATTTCAAAAGACAGGCAGAGTCGGCCATGTTTTCCAATGCAACTTGAGCGTGGAAAGTTTCTGAGAAGCATCATTCAGGAAATCTGTCCTGAGAACAATTTGGGGGATGGGTAACACAAAGCCAGTTGAACAGATAGGAGAACTAAGACCCGAGAGTAAAGGGATTCTGTCTAAATAGCACAATGGAGAGTGGAAGCCCAGGTTTCCTGACTCTGAGCCTGGGATCAAATCTCCCCGCATCCCTCATGACAAAGGAGATTCTGGGCAAGGGCTTAGATCATTCACTCAACAAACACCTCTTAGGCACCAACGCTCCACTACCTTCTGGGTTGGAGGCTGGGAATACAAAACCAAGAAAGGCAGGCCTTTGCCTGTAAGGGGATGGTAATTTGTTGGAACAAAATAAGTAAGCATCAGTTCTACCACAGGAAGTCAGCGGTTAGTTCCAGCATGCCCTGTTCCATATGCAGAACTCGCTCACAGACCATGTTAAACAGCACCAGGCCCTGATGACATGCTTCGACTCCAGTGACCACAGCGTTTTTAATTGCCTGTAATTGTATAAAAGACAATCCTCGCCATTCTCTCTATAGTCACTGTGCAAATAACCCACGTTCATCGTGAGCTGTGGCCAATGTCACCACTGCTTTCAAAGTCTGAAGGTGGCTGGCCACTGGGGATCAGTGATTCAGTTCACACCCGGACAGCAAAGCAGGTAGCTGTACCACCTCCTTGTCCCTTAGGGATAAGCCCATGTTACCTTTTACACAGCTGGATAGTCCAAAGGAGGAACTGACCAACAAAGACGAAAATGCTAAAAAAGAAAGCTGGTGACACTGTTATGGAGATTTGCACTCTGTGAAGATGGAGCAATGGAGAAATATTTGACTGTGGACATAAGGACAGCACCCAGCAAGAAGAACTGGTGGCAGCTGGCTATCGATATCAATGATGGACAAAGAAGATAAAGATATTCAGAAAAAAAATCTTCACATTAAAGGTGCCCTTGGAGACACTTCAAAGCATAAAGTGTTGGGAGCTGATTTGAACATCGAAAGGAGTTCGTGTCCTGAAAGCATCGAAAAGCCCAAGGATGAAGGGAAAGGTGAGCCATATTCAAAACCAGGTAGAAGCAAAACACAGGAATTCTCAGCATTTCTAACGTTTTAAAGTACAATATGCAACCAGTGGCTCACGCCTGTAATCCCAGCTACTCAGGACACAGAGATCAGGAGGATCGTGGTTCAAAGCCAGCCCAGGCAAATAATTCCAGAGACCCTACCCTGAAAAAAAAAAATCCATTACAAAAAAGGGCTAGTGGAGGGGCTCAAGCGGTAGAGCACCTGCCCAGCAAGCGTGAGGCCCTGAGTTCAAACCTCAGTACCACCAAAAGAGAACAATATGCAAAAGAATGGTTCTAGTTTTTTTGTTGTTTTCATGTTTCCTATACTTTCATATCTAAGAGCAAATGTTCAAACAAATCCTTTAATGTTCTGACAAATACTTTTTAAAGGTCTAAGAAAAACTATAACCTTCCCTCCACATTAAAGATTGCTCTGCAAAGTTTTGCCATTCTTTTTCGTTTGTTTGTTTTATTATTCATATATGCATACAAGGCTTGGGTCATTTCTCCCCACTAAAGTTTTGCCATTCTTATGTCCCATGCTGCTCTGCAAAGAGATGTCACCCTGTACAAAAACACTCCATGCCCAGTTTCTGGGAGACCCTGTCACAGAGTCCCAATTAAAAGGCAGAAGTGCCCTGAAATTAGGATCATTCTGGAAGGAAGTAGTTTTGAATGTACAGTGGCCCCTAAGTCTCTTTCAGAAGTTGGTTCCAGGACCCCCTGCAGATACCAAAATCTGAGGACACTCAAGTCCCTTACAGAAAATGGCACAGAACCTGTGTTCTGCATAATTTCAACCATCTCTGTCATACTCCATAAAATGTAAACGCTATGGACATCTCCATTGCTCTATTGTTTAGGGCGTTAATGTACGTGTTCTGTTCAGAGTGGTTTGTTCTGAGTATTTTCTGTCTGCAGTTCGTTGACAACCGATGCAGAACCCAAGGACACTAACTAAACTACATTTTAAAGCAGAAACTACATTTTAAAGCATAGCACAGAAACCAAGGCTAGTGGCTCCCCAGCTGTCACCATCCTGGACCTGTAGCATAACGGAAGGGAGCTTACCAGGACCCAGAGGACAGCAGTCACATGGAGCAGTCACTTCTGTGACCCGTGACCCACTTGTGAGACTTTTCTAGAAAGGGACAGGGACTAAATCCCCCACCTGCGCTCTCCTGCTTCCCCCAGCTCCGTGACCAGCTCATTCAGAACCTAGAGGCTTTGCTTTGTGCCTGTCTGATCCACAGTGGCAGCCCCGGGGACATGGAGCAGGTTGGGTCAACCAGAGAGAAGAAAGACCAAAGGGTAGAGACTCCCAAGGAGACAGTTTCCTGGCTAAAATCTGGACTCTGGTGATTTTAAGTGTCTAGAGACAATTATTTTATGTAACTGGTGGCCCCAACTCCCCAAAGTAGCATAAGCTCTAAGGGAAATTGGGGAGATGGGGACAGGTGTCTGACAGAGACCAGGGCAGGAAGGGCAGCATGGCCCTGAGCCAGCTAGAAAGGTACCAGGGGCCCAGAGAACGTTCCTTTTCTTTCTCTGTGGTCACTATGCTTTTTCTCTCTGTCTCTGTCTCTCTCATTCTTTCATGTAATAACAGAGGCCAGTAGCTAGTATCCCAGTTGGTCTGGTCAGCAAGTCTCTAGCTAATATCTTTTTGTCCTGTGAAAAAGAATCTGATTGGCTCCTCCTGGTTCTAGAGCTTATGCCTGGTCCAATCAGGTGCAGCCGTGGAGGGTCACATGACACTAGAATGTCTCCTAAGGGCCATCCAGATGGGTAAGAGGCACCTTCTCAGAAATGAAGATTTATGGGGCTGGCAGTCACTTAGAAAGGTGCTCATTACTGATCTTGGTCTATTTTTGTTTTAAAAATTGTTACGTAGCATGTTTTATGCATTGGGCACTGTTCTGAATGTTTTCTTCACTTCCAGCAGCCCCATGAGAGACTCCATTACTAGCTCTTTTTTATAGATAAGGAAACCTGGAAACAAAGATGTGAACTCATTTTCCCACTGGTAAACTGCAAAGTTGGGATTTGAACTCACCTAGAATGACCCCAGGACTCCTGCTTTCAGCCACTATCAGCTCTGACGTTCAAGAGGAAAACTTTAATGGCCACTCCCCAGTGGCTCCTCAAACCCTTTCAAGATTCAAGGTAAAGAAGCACTTAACACCCTCAAAATTGTGTGTCAAGTCCAGAGTAGATGCCAGGCCTCTGATGACAGATGAACTAGTCCTCCCTACCCACGCCATCACGTCCCAGCCCTCTGACTTCTGGCTATGGCTTCAGAACACAGAAATGAAAGTGAACCAAGAAAAACAGAATGCTCTCTCTCCTCACCAGCTGCAAGTAATCAGTAATGGTAGAATTCAGAAAACAGCACCACGGGAAAGAAAAAGGCAAGAAAATACCCAAGAACCATGGCACTTGACCTTTGTCGTCCCACAGGTGACATGAAAGCACCTTGGCATCATGCATGTCCTACACACTCTTATTCCAGACACTGGATCTACTCTGGGAGCCTCTCTGAGTCAAACCAGACTTCTCCTTGAGACCCCCCCACCCCCGACATTCCATGGCTTCAATTAGTTGTGGGATGTTAGTGACTCTCAAATCTTTATCCAGCCCAGACCTCCTCCCTGCTCTAAAGACAAGGAGCCAATTTCTTATTGTCCATCTCCTCTTGGATGTGCCACAGGCCCTTCAATGTGTAGTACATCCAAAATCAACCCCTTGCATACTGGTCCCCACCCCCAAGGAGTAGTGCTGTCACATATCCAACCATCTATTCAAAATCATGGTACTTGTCCTCAACTCCTTCTTCTCCCTCACCTGCCCCTCTCCCATATTCTTTGACCTTACGAATATCCCTGGAATCCTTTCATTTCTCTTCATCCTGTCCCCCACTTCCCCATCCTGGCCGCCATCTTGCTTGCTTGCTTGCTTGGATGGCTGAAATAGGTTGTTTCTAGCAACAGCCTCAGTCTGTGTCCTATGACGCTCCTGTAGTGGTCATTCTAAAGTGTAACTGGTCATGTTTCAGCTTTCTTTAAATCTCTCCAGTTTCCTTCTGACTCTTGGATCAAATCTCAAATCCTTAAGAAAGCAAAGAGCCTGCCCACTGTGGCACTTACTCACTTCTCTGCTGTCGTCTCACACGCCCCTTGCTCTGCCACACTGGGCTCCCTGTTACCTGCACTGGCCGTCCTCAGACATGCCTCTAAAAGGACCCCTCCTCCAGTGTCCATCCCTTCCTCTTGAGGGCAGGCTGGACCTTGTGACTTTCTTCTAATTAACAGGATATGGCAAAAGTGACAAAATTCACTTCTAAGGCTGCAAACCCAGAGACTCTGGGTTCCACAATGTACTCATTCTGTCCACTTCTCTTCTCTTCCCTTCCTCATTCCTCCTCTCTTTCTCTCCCCTCCCTGACGCTCATCTCTGTGAAAGCAAGCTGCCCTGTTCCTAGCAGTTCTGTGGAGAGGCCCTAGCCATAAGAAATTGGTGCCCCTTGCCAACAGTCAGTGAGAATTTGGACAAAGCCACACCAGACTTGTGACTCATCAATTTGGTTATAATAAATGCTTATCCTTTTGAACTGTTCCATTTTGGAGGGCAGCTCTGTTTCAACATGGGATGATCACTAAAACTCCAAAGATGGTCTTGTTTCTGAGCCCTTTCTCATTCATTCTCTGACTTCATTCCCACCATAACCATGGCGAGAATAACCACAACCATAACCAGGACATTATAGCCCTCCTTTTATGCCTAAGAAAGCTGAGACGCACAGACTTAACGTAGGTTTTATTGACCCACGAGTATAAAAGCCAGATGTCAGATTGGTCTCCAAACTCAGCAAAGACGTCAGGTGAACGTACACCCTAATGACTGCAATTTTTCTAAAAATAATGCAGATAGCCTCTCCATTGATGACCGATGGCCTTCCTTCATCACCCAGGCATCTCGGTAAGCAAATAAGCTACAATATGAAATTTTTCGTCTCTAAGGGAGAAAGACAGCAGAAGCAAGGAAATAAAAGAAAACCTAGTTAACTCAGATCCGGAAAAAGGGAACTAATGAAGAAAAATCAGTAAAAATTACAACATTTTGGAAAGAAATTAGTTTTGATGTTTTCAAGAAATTGTTAGGAGCAGGAGCAAGACACTCGGTTTGAGTTTTTTTCTTTTTAACTCTGGGAGAATCCTGTTGTCCACGTGTGAGTAAAGTTCTGGATTAAATACAACTCAGCAGGGAGAAAAATCATTAGAGCAAGAGTCTCAGAGTCTTCCTAGTGGAAAAAATCTTTATAACCGGTGGCTGTTGCTTCTTTAGCAATTAAACATGGTGAGTAACTCACAGACACGTCTACCTTAGGCTGAGAGTCGTTCGGTTGTAGAGAAGATCCTAGAATGTACCCCAAAAGATCCCAAAGAGTGAGCCACAGAGTACAGCAAGGATACAAGGCTGTTTGTCTGGTCCTCGCTATGTTTGTAATTAGTTATCAATATTTACATAAGATTCAGATTCCCAGCATCTAGACCCACGTTCTCAGGAGGTAAGTGCTAACCAGAACTCAGGAAGGATGTCCCTCTGTCCAGGGTGCACGGTCTCCATTCCTCTTGTCTCCATTACTTCATAGTTCTACGTCCAGTCTCTTTAGGACATTTTCAGTATCTTCCTGTCCCCTACAGACATGGGGTAGAGAGTGTCTTATGCTGAAAAAGATGGCTGTCATTTTCTTAAAATTGTATTGGTTGAAACAGAGTCTCAAGTGACCTTTAGGAAGAGTGAGGGGTTTGTTTTGGAAGAAAATGATACCAGGAACCCATCAACTGCCTTTTCTTCTTCCACTCTCTCCCTATCCTCTTGATCAAGGCATCTCTGTACCTTATTTGCCTTATCTTCTCTTCTGAGGTCAGTTTATTCACTCCATCAGTTCTAAGAGGACTATAATGGCCAGTGTCTGATCTCTCAGGACCAGGCTCTCATGGCTTTCCTGGTGGAGTGTCTCATGTTTGACAAATCCGATTTGCCCAAGCATCTCACCTATTACTGGTCAGGGTTGCTGGCCACCAATGACTCAAGGTGCTGGAGGCCCTGCCCTGATAACAAAAGGTGACTATGTGGCATGAAATATGTCTGCCTGGGATTCTAGAGCCATGCATTGTTCAAAAGCAGGCAGGTCACAACCAATGCCTCCACCCCACCCCTTCCATGGAAACAGCCACCATTTCCCCTAACAAGACTCTGCGTCTTAAGCAATTGGCCTTTCTGCTGCCATGAGCTGTGGACAGAGCTATGGACAGAGGAATTACACCCTTGATTGGGCCAAGGATGGAAGGAGTTAGCTTGTGTAATGAATTTGCCATGCTCAGGTGTGCTTCCACTCAGTGCCTCCTGGTCTTTCACAGCAGTTTGACTTCGCCATACAACTGTATTGAACCATTCTGGGGGGTTCATGCCTACTGCACCCCCACACAGACCTAGACAAACCACTGCACTTTCTCTGAAGTGACCAGAACAAATTTACCTTTATTTGTCCAAATTTGAGAACACCACCTTATTTGCCTTTGAGATGGAACAAAGATTCTGTTTTGTTTGGCTCCCTCCACCTCTGAGGTGATCAAGAGCAGAGTGTGTTTCCCAGGCTCTCGTTCATCCTGTAGAGATTTTGGTTGGAAGTAAGGCAGTGAGGGCCAGTGACCAAGCTCTGCCATGTTTGTGTGTGTGGCCTCAGGCAAGTTGCTTCCCCTCTCTGAAACTTACTGTCTCCATTTGCTCATGCGGACAATAATACCTCCTAGGTTTGTTAAAAAGATAGAGTGAGAAATGTAAGCAATTTATGTAGTTTCTGTTGATATACATAAATATGACAGCACCTTTCTCCTCTGCTAAATAGAAGTATTAAACGCTCAGCAAACATTTATAGAGAATTTAGGATGTTCATAACCCTGAGTTGTAGAGGAAACTCAGCATCCCTGCTGGGTCCCACCTTGGCTCTGCCGCATTCTGGCTGTGTGTCTAGGTCAAGTGACCTGACCTTTCTGAACCTATTCTCTGAAATGGGCCGTAGCAATGAAATCCCCTTAATAGGATGGTTTTGACTGGGTCTTTGTTCTCCATTGCTCGCCAGAGCTGGGGATGTACTGACGGAGTCAAATGGAGTGAGGTCTCAGCGTGAGTTGTAAAGTTCTAGGATTAAGCATTCCTAGGGTAAGGGCTAGGAGGAGAAAAACCACAGAGGCAAACCCTCCCGGCCCTGTAAAGAAGAGCTGAGCCTGGGGACCGCAAGACAATGTTTTAGAAACATAGTTGTTGAGAGTCAGATAAACGCGGCGTTCCCAAAGGCGGACACCCAGGTTCAGGTGCAGACTTGCAGGAGCTGTAAGTGAAGAGACTCAGGTGGGCTGAACACCTACAAATTCAAGATGCAGAACGGGAGTCAGAGATTCAGATCATAGAGCATGTGGTGTTTCTTCTGAAAATGTGATCATTTGGAGGACCCTTTAAATTTCTTCTTTAAATTCTTTAAAAAATTTTTTCTTTTTTTTTTTTTTGACAGTACTGAGATTTCAACTCAGAACTTTGAAGTTGCTAAGCAAGTGCTCTGCCACTTAAGCCACAGCTCCAGCCTTTTATGCTCTGATTATTTTGGAGATGGGGGTCTTGCTTTTTGCCCAGGTGGACCTGGACCACAATTCTCTGATTTTATATTTCCCACCATTGCTGGGATGCCAGGCATGCACCACCATACCCAGTTTTCTTCCTTTGAGATGGGGCATCATGGACTTTTTTACTAGCATGGTTCTGGAACTGTGATCCTCCCAATCTCAGCCTCCCAAGTAGCTAGTAGGACAGGTGTGAACCACCGGCACCTGGCTGCCTTAAATTCTTTAACTGTCACCAGATATAAGTGACATGCAACCATGAGAAAGGCTCCAGTTAACAGTGGAGCACTCATCTTTGCAATGTCTATGCGAAGCTCTGTGACTGCCAAAAATAAAGCACTGACAGAGCCCTTGGAGCAATCCCCCTCAGCATCTCACATCCCAGAGGCCAGAGGTCCAAAACCAAGGTGGTGGCAGGTGAGGGGGAAGCTGCTCCATGCCTCACTCCTGCTTTGGTGGCCCTGGCAATCCTGACCTGCAGATGGGTCACTTTAGGCTCTGTATCTGTCTTCACGTTACTTTCTTTTCTGTTTCTCTCTCTCAGTTCAAATCTCCTCTCCTTTCTATTATAAAAACCACCTGTTGGTGGATTTAGAGTCCACCCTAAAAAAGGATGATTTCACCTGAAGATCTGTAGTTATCTATAATTGCAGAGACCCCATTTCCAAATGTGCCAAGTTCTGAGTGGATGTGAATTGGGGGAAGGGTGCAATTTCAGCCCCCTACAAAATCCTCACAGAAATTATATCACAGTGAGAAGTCTTTAGTCACTCTTGTTTTGTTCCTTTCAAAAGAGATCACATTATCCATACACCATGTATATAAGACAGTGACAGAATCGGGATTTGAAGTTGTGCTCAGGTGTCTTGGTGTTTAACCACCATTTTATCCTGTGACAGGTTTGGTCCCCCTTTGCTGGCCAGCTAGGTTGTGTCTGTTTTTTGCTCTAACACACGATGTTTCATGAGTAGCCTATGTGTAGACTTTGCCCTTGTGTTCGAGCTTTCTGTTGATAAATTCCTACTTGGGGGTGGGGGGAGGGCTGGAGGTGTTGCTCAAGTGGTAGAGTGTCTGCTTTGCAAGCTCAAAGCCCTGGGTTCAAACTCCAGTTCCACCAAAAAAAAAAATCTTTCATTTTTGCCTTTCAGCCTTCATGGGGCCAAATTAGCCCTGCTGGCTGGGGGGGCCTTCCTCCAGCTCAATCAGTTACCTCATCCTCAGCCTTCTTCTTTGAGGAGGCAAAAAGGATGCCCTAGCTAACTTGGGGTCAATGTCACTCCTCCTGTCTCTGCACTGGGCAGTCAGCATTCAGTGTTTCACTGCAGGCCGGGCTCAGGCTGAGTTCAAGTTTCCAAAACAGGGCAGACTGCAGAGCTGGAAAAATCTGTGCTCAAATCACTATTGTGCCTCTTTCTGGCTGTGTTACCCTAGGTGAACCACCAACATCTCTGAGTTCTTATTTCCTTGAATGTAAAATGAAGTCAAAATGCATACAGGAAGAATTGGTAGGACGTTTGTAAATAACTGATATAAATGTCTGCCTCACAGCCAGGCTGCGTAGGTCTCTGGTCTCGTATTTGTGTGAGAATGATACATTCCTTCCCCCTGTCCTCCCTGTCCCTTCCTTTGACATGACCACGTTATTTTAAGAGGATGGGAGCAGGAAAATGAGGACCTGGTCCCACCTTCCAGGGGGAATTTCAGGGGTCCATCCCAAACCCTCTCAAATCAAGACCTTCACCCTGAGGAGAAGGTGACTCAAGGCAGATGAAAGACAAAGGGGACATCTGTCTGGCTTTGCCTCAGATGCGGTCAGGGGCTTGAGGCCGCTCTCTTTCTTTTGATAGAGATGAAGGTATCGGGCACCGTTATCTGTCTCACAGCTAAGGGCATTGGGGACCCTGTCTCATACCTGAGCACTGTGCCCTCTGGCACACTGGCTCAGATTGGAGCCTGAAGTGGATGTCACATCTGACATTTAACCCATAGCGTCTGTGACTTTTTACTGAGCACCCAAGGTGTGCCAGGTGTCGTGTGAGATGAGGACACTGTGAGCACAGATGGGACCGGAATCCCAGAGGGAGACAGACTCTAGGGAAGGGGTGAGTTTTGCCTGGCTTGGGTTTTAAGTACATAATGACAAATTGTGAGTTCTATTTTTCCCCCGAGAAAAAACAACAGAAAGGGCTGGGGATGCCCAAAGAATTGTGGGAGGCCTTAGGAGGCTGTGTGGCCTTAACCCAAGTCCTCACCTCTCAAGCCTATTCTGCATGATTTAAACAAGGGGTACATCACCTGGGGGATAAAATGAGGTCTCACAGAGTCTGTTCTGCAGTAGCCTCGAGTGGGGCTGGTTCCTCTGGATTGACTGATCCTGGAATAAGACCCCAGAACCTTTACCCTTGGAACTTTCTGGTCTGCACTAGACACCTGGAGAAACAAGAAGACCCTCAATTGCCTAGAAAATAAAGCAGAGTCCTGTGGAGTTTGGAAACTTCCCAAGCAGAGTTTCCAAGGCAGAATTGAACTTCAGAAGAGACCTACCCTGCCTCTTCTTGTCTTCGTAAAATGTTCCATGCTGACAGCAGGATCAAAGCCACTTGTGTCATTTTTGCTTTTGTATTGCTGAGTTTGCTGTCTGCCATTGCCCATGCAATGATGACGGTGACAATGTCAATGGACTCCACAGTCTGCTAGGCCTGACCATAGATTCCAGGGCTGTCGTCCATGTCTCTGGACCTTAGAATATCTCTCAGCTCCCATGTGTAGGGGGAGATGAGCTCCCATTACCTCACTTGCGACATCAGCTTCAATGACCTCCATTAATGTTAGTCGTGAAACTTGTCGGTCACCTGATGACATAATTTTCAAAAGAGAGAAGGACACAAAAGTACTAGCCTGGATGTGGTAGGTACTCATAAGAAGAGACTCACCGATCGCAAGCATTGGATGCTGTGCACCAGCCTTTGCGGGTTGATATATTCATATCGTAAATATGTATGTGAATAGGTAGAGCAAATGAGAAAACAAATCCATCACAGATTAAAGTGGTCCTTGTGGCTTGGAATAAAACTCCCAGTGATGACAACTGCTCGATGCCTGAGAAAGTCTGCCCCCCACATAGGCACAGGTGCAGAAGATGCCCCAAAGAGTGGGGAGAAAACAGGTGTCGAATGCAGGGTGGAGGAGAAGCAATACTTTGAGATGGATGTGTTATTTTACATAGGAGTGATTTAAAATATCTTTTTCTCTAACCAGATGAATGCATCAAATAGTTCAGTGGTTATTTGGTTATTGGTTTTTTTTTTTTCTTCTGCACATTCTTAAGAGCTAGGATATTCAAGTTGTTTAGAAAATGATAATTGCTCACTGGGGAAATAGCTGTTAACAACTGCCCCATTTATAGAGCCTGTGCAGGGCTGGGCACATGGAAGGAGTGAGTGGGCCAGTGAGTAGATGAATGAATGAATGAGCAAGTGAATGAATGAATGAATGAGTGAATGAATGAGTGAATGAGTGAATGAATGAGTGAGTGGATGAATGACCACTCCGTATATGACATCACCTCAATGGGACTCACACTAGCCATAATGGAGGTCCACAGCCATTTGGCCAGAATGAGGAATGAACTTGATCTTCGCCTGTGGGTCTTGCACTCCCAGCACTTGGTGCCCTAATCCCTTTCTCAAACAGCCAGGAGAAAGCCAGCTCGACCCCTCAGCCATGGAGCACCTGTACCTCAACTCCTGTGCAGCAGTGCAAGCCAAGCCAGACCCAAGCCTGCCCCTGGCAAAAGAGCATGCCATGGGGGACAGACAGAGGTGGTGTGTGAGGCCCTTAGCTCCTTTTCCTTGGGAGAAGCAAGTGTGACTGAAGACTCAGAGCACCCTTTCAGATTCCCTTGGTGACTCTGCAAGTCAAGAGAGGGGATACGGGGCAATCTTCCACAGGTAGGCAGCAGGTGACAATCCAAGCCAGCACTATTCACTGAGAGCTCACCCTTGCCAGGCCCTGTGCCCAAGGTTTTGACTGCACCACCTCACTGGAACCATCAGCCCATGTGACAGCAGAGCCAGGCCACAGGGCAACCGTGCTGAAGACCACACAGCCAGCCAGGATGAGCAAGCGTGCAGTCTGCCTGTCCACAAAGACAGAGCTTCCAACAAACTCATTCAAATACCTGTGCGCTGTGCTACCACTGATGGCCACAACCACAGCAGAACTGAGGCCTACCACAGCCCTGAAGTGCTGGACACACGCAGGAATCATTGTCATTGTCCCCTTTGTCAGATGAGGGAATCAAGGCAGAGAGAGGTTAATTAGCTAGGCAGTGGCAGAGCCAGAAGCTGGGTGACCAGCTCTCCCATGCTACTCAGGGCAGTCCCCATGTTTGCACTGAAAGCTTAAGCCCTCAGTTGTGGGAAAAAAGGGACAACTGGTCACCGTAGCCAGGAGTGGACCCTAGCCAATGTGGCCTCAAAAGGCATGTTCTTAACCAGCTCCTGGCCCAGACTGGGAAGCAGCCTGGTGTAACTGCTGTGAACCCGAGCTGTGAGGACAGGACAAGATCCAAGTTCAAGTGCAGCCTTTGCTTTGAATGCACCTCAGGGTCTCTGATGCTCAGTTATTTGCATGTTTGGAGTAGAATCACAGGATCCACTTTATTTTGTCATTTCAAAGGCTCTCAGCCACAGCAAGAACCAGGGCTGGACACAGTGATGGTTAGAGGGCATGGTGTCCCCATCACTGTAAGACAATAGCTGACTGCAAAGGGGACAACACGGGAAAGGCACAGGCAGGAAGGCGTGCTGATAAACAATTGATTTGAGCATCTGCCATGGCAGGGAAAAGGGCCAGTGTCACCCTTGGGTCCACCAGCTGTAAGCCACCTCCTGCCCCAGGTGCTGAGATATCCTGGCAGGGCCGCCCACGCAATCCTGCCTCAGAGGCAACAGCGTCAGCCTTCATTTCCAGAGCTGTTCCTTTGACTTCCGCCCTCTTCCTCTGCTATTTGTGGCTCGTGCCATTCCAGAGGCAGGGAGGTAATTCTGTGCTTTTCCGTCACACATTCTCTTCCCAAACAATGGGGATCAGGATGTCCAGCCCGTTACTCTGCTCAGCCCCAGTGCTCCACCCATAACCCATGTCCACAGTGAATTCTGCTGTCTCTCCACCTCCCCCGCTTCTTCAGATTCCAGCCTTAATAAAGGACATCGCTCAGTCATTCAACAAATGCTGCAGGAGGAGTGTGTGCTCTGGAGCCAGGCTGCTCAAAGTCATGATGGCAGCTTCAAGGTCATTGACACCCAGGTCAGGTTCATTAGCCTCTCTGTACCCCAGTGTTCACATCTGCAAATGGGTCATAGTAACATTGTTGCATAAAACAACGTTTTTTGAACAACGGCTGCTGTATGATAACTGCTCCATCAATGTACTTAGCACTATTAATAGTGTTGCATCAACAGTAATATTAATGTCTTGTACCTTGCATAAACAACTCCTTCTTTATTTCCTTATTTATTCCTGGGCCATCAAGAAAGTGACAGTCACCTAAAGAAATGTGTGATCTGGCTAACAGAATTTCTCTCTCTCCTGTCTGTTAACAAATATTCAAGAAACAAGATGAAGAAAGAAAAGAAAACAAGGGACAGCAATGAGGAAGGAAGAAAATCCCATCCTGCCACCGCAAAAATCCCACTGCACACAGGGCTGAGAAACTTCTTATAACACCAGGGCAGGACTTTTTACTTCCTGCAGGCTCAGTTTTCTCATCTATAAAGTGGGTATAGGGAGGAGGAGGAGGGAGGGAGGAAGAAGAGATGGAGGAGGAGGACAGGGATGCTGAGGAGGAGGAAGAGGAGGAAAAGAAAAAGGAGGAAGGGAAGAAAGAGGACTCGTTAACTGTCCCTAAGACCAGATGGAAACTGTTTTTCCTCCAGGCTCAGCTCCTAAGTGGGCTCTTTTGCTGGCAAAGGACTTGTCGTCTTCCTTGTTTCCCTTTCATACACTTTTATGGCTGCCGTCGATCTCCAGTCGTTCCCTCTCCTGGGTAGCACTGGTTGCCCAGCACTTCCTGGCCCCAGCTAGTCTGGGCACCTCTCTCCCAGGCTGGCCAGCCAAATCCTGGCTCATAGTAACAGCGACAGTCACCAGGCCTGCGTTTGCGTCCAGCACCTGGGAGAAGCTCTGGGCGTGCTTTGTGCTGTGTTTATTCTTACGTCGACGGCAGCTAAGACGCGGCGAGAAGGCACCTGACCTTATGAATCGAGGTGGGGACAGGACTCTTAAGTACACAGAAATGAACAGCAAATCCTTTTACAGCCGCAGTAAAGAGGGAAGTGGCCACTCGGCTTCCACGACAGTGCGTTCTCAGCTGCGGCTGGGTTTTCACAGTCACTTGGCATTTGTCTAAGGCTCCCTCTCATTCTTCTCTTCTCCATGACTCAGAACGAGCTGTGTGTTAGCCCTTGTCACCTGTCACAAACACCTGGGAGAGAACAAAGGGAGCCAGCTCGGTGTCAGAATTTGTCCATCATGGTGGAGCCCAGCAGCTCCCATCACGGCAGCCAGGAAGGAGGAAGGGAGAGAGACAAGGGGTGAGAGAGAGATACAGGGAGGGAGGGGGAGAGAGAGAGAGAGAGAAGGGGGAGAGGGAGAGGGAGACAGGGAGGGATGGGGGAGAGAGAGATAATGGGAGAGAGAAAGAGAGAGAAAGACAAGCAGAGAGAGAGATAGGGAGAGAGGGGAGAGAGAGACAAGGGGAGAAAGAGAGAGACAAGGGGAGAGAGACAAAGAAGGAGGGGGAGAGAGAGAGACAAGGAGAGAGAGAGAGAGAGAGGGAGAGAGAGAGAGAGACAAGGGGAGAGAGACAGAGAGGGAGGGGGATAGAGAGAGAGAGACAAGAGGAGAGAGAGAGGGAGAGAGAGAGAGACAAGAGGAGACACACACACACACACACACACACACACGAGAGAGACAAAGAAAATGCCTGTGCTGCAGGCTCTCTCCTTTTCCCCTTTTATTCTTTCTGGGCCCCCAGTTTATGGGATATGCCACCCACATTTCAGGGCGGGTCTTCCCTTCTTAGTTAGTCCTCTCTGGAAACACTCTCACACACACACACCAGACGTGGGCTTTACTAACCTCCTAGGTGCTCTTCAGTCCAATCAAGGTGCCAGTCAAGATTCATCACCACAAGCTACAACCACACATGAACATGCTATGTGCAAATATCAACGTGCTCAAAGAGGAGGTTCTCGCCACTGGCTGCAATAGGAATTTCGTCAATTTCAGGGAAGAGAAACTCCACAAGATAATTATTACAAGTAATTGCCAGGGACAATTATCACTGGGTCCCCACAATGTCCAGACTCCTGGATCAGTCTGCAGAAATCTCACATAACGTCAGGGCAGGCATAGTAGCTCACACCTATAATCCTAGCTACTTAGAGGCAGAGATCAGAGGATCGCAGTTCGAAGCCAGCTCAGGCAAAAAATGTTTGAGAGACCCCATCTTAACCAATGCTTCCCAGTTACTCAAGTAAGCACAAGAGAATTGTGCTCCAGGCCAATCCAGACATAAAGCAAGACCCAATCTCAAAAAAATAACCAAAACAAAAAGGGCTGGTAGAGCAGAAGTGTGAGGCCTTGAGTTCAAACTCCAGTACCACCAAAAAAAGAAGTAAAAAAAAAAAAACCTCATCTAAGTAAAAATTTGAATTTTAGGCAAATGACAGCCTAAAAATGTTCATTGCTATTAAGATTAAGAATTAGAAACAAGTGAATCGCTAGCATCAGCAGTTTGCTAAGTCAATGTATAATAAACATTCTACAACCTAGCAACTTAAGACAGCCACGCAGTTTTTTGGTTAATCTTTTTTGTGGTCTGCCATGCATGCGTGCAGGGCTTGATGGGGACACCTCCCTCTGGTGGACCATCAGCTGATCCCCGGATGGGCTGACCCCAAGATGAAGGACTGGGTCAGCCTGGAGCCGTATCTCTCGGGAGTCAGGGCATTTGACGTCTTCATTGTTGGCTCAGATGCTGATATGTGATGCTCCAAGGGAAAGGAAGAAACAAGGCCAGTTTCTTCAAGTGGGTGCCAGGAAAAAGACCCAGCATTGCTTCTGCCCTTCTTGCAGTGAAAGTGACAGACCCCCGACCTCTCGATGGGTGATGTAGCTAAAGACTTTCAGCCATCTTTAAACCCCTGGGACCAATTTTGTCACTGCTCTGGAGGTCAGAAATCTTATTATTAACCATGAAGAGACCATTAAAGTCATGGCAGAACAGTCATAGTAGACTGGAATTAAAAAGAAAAAAAAGAAATAAAACTGGAACAAAAAATCTGACAGACAGCCTAATCCAAGCACCAAAATGCTATCTCAAGTGGCTAGAAAGATTATTTTACTTTCTTCTGTGTTCTGTGTTTGTCTTTTGTTTTTTTAAGATTTTTAGAGGTTGGGTCCAGACCACATATTGGACTGTGTTTGGCTCGGTGATTTCTAAGCTTAAGAAAAGTGCCTGTCAAGGGAGGTAGAGATAGGAGGAACCATGCTTTAAGCCAGCCCAGGCAAAAAAGTTAACAAGACTCTATCTCAAAGAACAAGCTGGGTGTGGTAGATCGCACCTCTAATCCCAGCTACTTGGGAGGTGTAGGCAGGAAGATCGCAGCCCAAGGCAAGTCCAGGTAAAAAGCAATCCCCAAACCCATATTTATACCTGACAACCAATTAAGGCAAAGCATGCTGGGATGGTTGTCTCCGGAGGGAAGAACAGGGCCTGGTTGTCCAATACCCTCACTGTCTCTCTCCCAAATCCCTTTCTTCCCAAGGTACATTCTAGGTGAGACACAGTGGACTACAGGGCCACCAGCCACAGAGATAAGCCCAGAGCAAAGGGCAGAAAAGGAACTGCCCGGCAAGGGCTAAAACTGTGAGCAAAGCAGATGGAGACGCCGGCAGCAGAACGGGCGCCCTGGGTTTGAAAGAGGAAGAAAAAGAGCAGTGAGAAATGGTCACCCTGGCCCCGGTGACCACGCCCACCGCTGTCCTGACCACGCCCGCTGCGGATCCGTCTCTATGGAAACCGGAAGGAGCCTGGCTGCCTCTTCACAAATTATAATCATTGAAAACCAACCTCGTGGTCTGTTCTACCTGGGACCACCTAGACCCTTTCGGGTTTAGCATCTGTCCCCAATCCGAAAATCCCAAATCCGAATCATTTTGAGCACCACCGAGAGTGGAAAGATTCCACTCTGACCTCACACAATGGGTCAGAGCCAAAGTGAGGTGCGGTAGGGTTGGAGGAGTGGCTCAAGAGGTAGAGACCTGCTTAGCAAGCGCAAGGCCCTGAGTTCAAACCCCAGTGCTGCCAGAAAAGAAAAATGAATAAAAGGCAGTACGTTAAAAATAATCCATAACATTAACTTCAGGTTATGTGTATAGGTGACAGGAGTGAAGTTTGTGTTTGGATTTGGTCTCCTCTGCAAGGTATCTCATTGTGTCTATGGAAATATTCCAAAATCTGGAGAGAAAAAAATCTGAAATCAGACTAACACTATGGGTGCCGAGCCTTTTGGATAGGGCTCCTCAAGACTCACTCAAGTACCAACACCAGGTACAATCACTAGGTACAGATCACCTCCGAATTGGTTATGATCGAAGCCAAATTCCTTTTTTTTTAAACCGGGGTTTGTTCTATCTAATATGACCTGAGGAACCAGGAGGTCTGCGTGTCCATTTGCACACATGTGCACACACACACACAGCGGCCCACGAGAACCATCGTTAAAGCCAGTTCACGCCTGTAATCCTCACTACCTGGGAGGCTGAGACCAGGAGAATCACAGTTCAAGGCCAGCCCTGGGCAAAGAATTCGTGAGACTCCCATCTCCAAAATAACCAGAGTAAAATTGGCTGGAGGAGTGGTTCGAGTGATAGAGGGCCTGCCTAGCAAACTTGAGGCCCTAAGTTCAAACCCCAGTGCCACCAAAGGAAAAAACAACAACAACAGGAATTTTGCTAGCAAACGGTTAAACGCAGCCATTGCCAACAATTAAATTATTTTAAAGAAAAGGTGATACATGCTCGAAACTCCTTGCTTACTAGTTGTTGTATGGTTGTCTCTGCTTCTGAGGTTTTGCACCCATTTTATCCAGGTGGTGGGAACATTATTTCAGATGTTACCTTTGGGCTTTCTTCCCAGCTCTGTGTTTGCTAATGCCATGTTGTAATATTAATTCCATGCTGGAATTATTTACACCCTGAAAATCAGCAAATGCAACTCAACAGGACTTATTTCCCCTCTGGAGAGCCGGTTATCAAATGTTTACCAGCATTGCAGTCTTTGTGTAATTATCAAATATAGGTAAGGTGTGTAGCATAATACATAGTATCAGTCAATTTCCCAGAATACACACTACAACAAGCTTAGCTGCAGTTTTTTTTTGGCAGTACTGGGATTTGAACCCAGGACCTCACACTTGCCAGGCAAGCATTCAACCACTTAAGCCATGCCCCCAGCCCTTTTAGTTTTAGTTTGTTTTTAGATAAGGTCTCAGCCTTTTGCCCAGGCTGGCCTCAGACCCTGATCCTCCTGCCTCTGCCTCCCCAGTAGCTAGGATTACAGGTGTATACCACCACACCTGGCCCTAAAATCCCCCAAAAGACCTCAGGTACTACAGGTGAAGGATGTTCAGCCTTCCACACCCACTAGCCCCATACTCACTTGTCATGGAAACTGAGGCACAGAGGAGGTGTGAGTCTACCCAGCCACGTGAGGAGTTCAAGGCCATCCATGACTCCTTCTGTGGATGGTGCCAAGTCACACCCCTGAAGCAGCCTCCAGAAATAGCTGGAAGAAGAAGGAAGGGCCGGAATGAGGGAGGCAGGGGAGGCAGTGGGGGGGGGGGAGGACAGCTAAAGGGGTCATTAGAAATTTACACAATTAATTAGCCAATGCCAGGGACGCAGCCGTCTGGATAACCCATTGATCATGATGGCAGGGGGCCTGGTCCCCAAGCCCCTTGTGGGTTACCGCAAACAGAGCTGGATCATCCACCTCCTCCCCTGCCCCCAACACCCACCCCCAACCCGCTTAAATATTTGATGCAAAATCAAAGCCCAGTTCCAACTTCGATGAGCAGCGTCTGCTGGTGCTGAGCCCGCGGCCCCCTCCATCTCCCCAGGAGCCCCCCGCACCCCCTCCCCCGCCCCCCTGCAGCGCAGCCTCGTCCTCCATCAAACCCAATGCATTAGGCGTTTAGCGCCAGCCCAGTGGCGCCAATTACCATGCAATAGTGTCTATATTATGGAGAGGGGGCGGCCGGGCGCCGGTGTCTCCAGCCGCCTTCACACTCAATTACATTAAGTGGAGGCTCGGAGCCTCCGCCGGGTGGACAGTTGCTGCAGTAATTGTGTCTTCCCCATTGCTGCGGGCAATCTTCGCCTGGCTCCCTGATGCCCAGACTGACTCTCCTTCTTGTGCACTCCCATCAATACTCACTCCTTCTTCCACAGGGAGGGTGGAGGAGGCTGTGGAGGTCCAAAGAGCCAGGAAGAGAATGGGTTTGCTAAATCGCACGGATGCATCATTCCTTCCTTGCACAAATATTCACCGAGGGTCTTCCATGTGGACCTTTCTGCAGCCTGGCCGGGCTCTGTCATGGGGCGAGGTGTCATTGCTCAAAAATGATGAAGTTCAAAATGGTAGCCGCAGAGACCTAAAGCAAGGTCATGGTCCTTCTGAGCAGGGGGCTCTGTGCAGCTGCACAGGTTGGGCATCTCTGAAGTAATGACCTAACTGGGATTTGGGGATGAACAAGCCTGAGCAAACAGACCTGCCTTTGGAGTCTTTGAGTTTTAATGGAAGGAGACAGTTAATAAAAGATAAAGAAAATGGATTTGCAAAGTGGCTTGTTTGCAAGAAGGCAGGGAGTGCTAAAGAAAAAAGGAAGAAAAATGGAACCAGGAAAGAAGGGTCAGGAGGTCCCAGGGGACGAGGCAGGATCCAGGATTCAACTGAGGTCTTACTGAGATGGTGAGCTTGAGTAGAGAGTTGAAGGAGGTGAGGGAGAGCGACCTCTTTCAGGACAAGAGCCTTCAGGTGAGGAAGCAGCCAGTGCAAAGGTCCTGTGGCACAAATGTACTTGCCATGTTCAAAGAGTGGCTAAGAGGCCAGTGTGGCTGAAGGGAAGTGAGCAAGGGGGAGATTAAAGAAAGATGGAGTTGGGGTGGGGGTCATGTAGGGACTGGTTGGACATTGTGAGGACAAAGGTCCCAGGGGATGGGATCAGAGAAAGTACACCTTCTTCTGGTATCTGGTTTATCTTAATCAGTTGGGTTCCCTGTGGTCTTCCAGTTGCAGTAGTGACAGTGACAAGAGACTAAACATCCAGGGGTCTGTTTAAGGGGTAGATCTGTGAGAGATCAGGAGGGAGCAGGAGAAGCTGTCAGGCTAGGATCAGGCCTGACCTTGAGTGGAAGACAGCCAAATAGGAGGTGCTGGGCTCAGTTGGTGAAAGGAAACTTCCTCACCGTCTCATGGAGATGGAGCCAAGGGCACCCTCAAAAATGGAGCTGCCTTAGCTTCTGGTGCTAGAGCAGTGGACAGGAGCTCTGTCCCCCAAGTGCAATGCAGCCATGGGTACCCAAGCAGCCAGGTCTGCTGTGGCTGGAGGTCTGCAGGGTGCACTCCCCTGCCCACCCCTGCCTATGCCAGCCAGCACCCTCAAACACCCACAGACATAAAAAGAGCCCAAGGTCACAGGTGGGAGGACCAGTGTCCCTCTCCCTAGCAAGCGCAAGGCCCTGAGTTCAAATCCCAGTACCACCAAAAGGAAGGGAAGAAAAGCTTCTTCATTGCCAGCAAGGCAGGCAGCCAGTGAAGCCATGTTGGTCCCTTCTGGTCACTTATCAGAGAGCTTACTTCCAAAGCTTGTGGCCAGACAAATCACAGAGCCCGTGACCTGTGCCCACCCACCTCCCACAGGAGAAATGAATGGAGGTTTTGTAAGCTGACACCACAGGAGTTTACTAACTCATCAACGATGGTGTCTGACAGACAGCGTTCAGTCCCCCTCTGCCCTGGACCTGCATGGCTGGGTCACTGCGCACACAGATGGCTTAAATGTCTGCCATCACCGAGAGTCAGTGACTTGTGTGATTATCTGTGAAGGTGACAATTTGAGCCTCCAGTATCCTCCTGCCTGAGGTCACACCCCAGCTGGTGACAAGGCCACTCTGAAGTGCCTCGGTTTCCCCCCTTGTCACCTCAGCCTCAGTACGGTGGTGTGGATTAAGTAGGTTTCCATGAACAGCAGAGAGCTGACATGCCATAAGATACATCATAATGAAATAGCAGCTGTCCGCTTTGAAAAGTGGTTACTGTACAAATGTTCAGTAAATACACGAAGACTTGTCCCACATCCGGAGCCATCAGGGAAATGCAAATTAAAACAATCCGTGTCACCCCAGACACAATGTCTGTCATCAAGAAACCGAAAAGCAAATGCTGGTGAGGAAGAGGGGGCGAAGGAAGCCTTATATCCTGTCGGTGGGAATGTCAATTAGTCCAGCTATTGTGCAAACCAGTATGGCATTCTCCCCCCCACCCAAATTAAAATAGATCCTACTATACCACTCTGGGCATATACCCAAAGGAATGTAAATCAACACACAAGAGAGACACCTGCACACCATGTTTATAGCGGCACCATTCACAATAGCCAATCAACAGAATCAGCCATCAGTGGATGAATGGATGAAGAAAATGCGGTATGCCTACACAATGGAGTATTATGCAGCCGCAAAGAAGAATGAAACCATGCCATTTGCAGGAAAATGGATGGATCTCCAGTTCCATCCATTTTCCATTAAGCAAAATTAGCCAGACTCAGAAAGACAGATGCGGCACGTTCTCGCTTACAGGGTAAATCCAGAAAAAATAAAGACCATGAAAGTAGGGAGCCGTGAGAAAGTGGTTGGGGGCCACAAGAGACGCTGAATCTGATCACAGGACATTATATGCAGGTATGAAAATGCCACAACGAAACCCAGTATTTTATACAATTAATGTACTAATTAGGAATGCTCGTGATTCCCCATTTAGAGATGAGGCCACTGAAGGTCAAAGCAACTAAGAAAACAGTCTGAAGTCAAACAAGCACGGAGCCATGTAACCGGGGTAGGAACCCAGGTCTCCGTGGCTGGAGCCTGAGCACCTGACCTTCCCAAAGTGTGGATGGCTCCCGGGGTGTGCCTGCGCCCTGCACGTTCCTGCCACAGTCCCTCGGCCTCCTCAGGCTCAAACTGTGGGGTCCACAGACACAGAAGGACGGACAGAACAGACACCTCCTTCTCCCTTGGGAGAAGACCAGTGCCTTGCCCCTGGCCCCCTCCAGCCTAGAACCTTCCAGACTCAGAGCTCTCAAGGGCCCCAGGGTTCCCGGCTGGCATTCCTTCTTAGATCTTCCTTGAACTCATCTTCTCTGCCCCGCGTTTTACTTAGCCAAGGCCCAGGGTTTCCTCCCTCCTTCCTTGTGCTCAGCCCAGCCCCTCCTCCCACTCTCTCCTCCCTTCGGTCCACTTCCTCTCCAAATACTGGGGTCTCCCATGCCCACAGGCTCTGTGTACTCAAGTGTGAATTCCCACAATTTTTTTGCACGTTTGCATTTTTTTGCTTTTATTTTATTTATTAATTTTTTGGCGGCACTGGGGTTTGAACTCAGGACCTTGCATTGTGTGTACAGAGCCACAATCCCCTCACTTGCAAAGTGTGTTGTGCCCGCTGAGTGCACACGGAGTGCACACACATGTACATATGTGATAACATTGTCACCACAGGTCAAATGCTTGCTACCTGCCAGTGTCCACGCTGGGACTGTCTCCTCTAGTCCTGACAATGACCTGTGAAGGACATACATTATAATCTCCATTTTCAGGTGAGGAAAAAGACTCAGAGAGGCTAAGTAACTTGCTCAAGTCACACAGCTCGTAAGTGACAGAGCTGAGATATGAAATAAGATGCTCTAATCCAGAGGCCAACAAATAGTGGTCTAGGGATCAAATAAGACCAACCACGTGTTTTTGTAAACAAAGCTTTACTGGAGAATAGCCAAACCCCATGCATTCACAGATCTGCTACTAGAATTTGCACTATGATAAACACCAGATGCTGCATGGCTCACAAACCTCAAAATATTTACTTTTTTGCACTTAATAGAAAAAGGTTGGCTGGGCATGGTGGTACACACCTGTAATTCCAGCTACTCCAGAAATGGAAGTAGAAGTAGAGTTTCTGTGAGACTCTATCTGAAGAAGAAAATAAAACAAAAGTGCTGGAGGCCAGGCTTAAGTGGTAGGGTGTCTGCCTAGCAAGTGCAAAGCCCTGGGTTCAATCCCCAGTACCAGAAAAAGAAAAGATAAAAAGAGCCAGGTGAATTGCTCAGCCTGTCATCCCAGCTGCTCAGGAGGTAGTGATTGGAAGGATCTTGGTTTGAGGCCAGCCTGGGCAAAAAGTTAGTGAGACCCCATCTCAACCAAAAAGAGCTGGGTGTGGTGGCTCACGCCTGTCATCCCTGCTATGAAGGAAGTGTAAATAGGAGGGTGACCATCCAGGCTGGCCCAGGCATAAATGCAAAACCCTATTTTAAAAATAATCAAAGAAAAAGAGTTAGAGACATGCTTCAAGGGCCACAGCACCTGTTTAGCAAGGCCCTGAGTCCAAACCCTAGTAATTCAAAAAAAAAAGAAAAGAGAAATGAAAGCGTTTGCTGACCCCTGTGTGTAAGAGGGGTGCCACCCTGCAGATGCTGACAGACAATGTCCACTAGAAATAAGGCTTCAAAATGTGCACGAGGCTGTGTTGTTCTAGCCCAGCTCTCTTCTGTTTCGTTAATGGAAAGACACAGAGGTCGCACAACAAGGCCAGCCATGGACAGAGGGTGGACATCTGCACTTAAACGTCTTGTGTGCACACAGTTCATACTTGGTTTTAATTCCCACACACTCTGGCTGAGGACTCATACGCAATGAGCATGTGTCTATTCGTCCTCTTCATCTGAGCCTGGTGTCCCCAGTGGCCTCCCCCGTGCAACAGGGACCCAGGCTCTGTAACATGCCTACTCTACACAGTCAACCGCTGCTCCATCCTCAGGCCCCCAGTCATGCACGGATAGCATGCTTGGCTGGGTGTGGTGGCTCACGCCTGTAATCCTAGCTGCCACAGAGGCAGAGATTGGAAAGATCTCTGTTCAAGACTGTCTGAAAAAGTTAGTGAGATCTCCATCTCAATCGATAAGCCAGGTGTGGTGTCGCACACCTGTCATCCCAGGTGTAGGTAGGAAGATCGCTGACCAATGCCAGCCCTGGGTAAAAACTGTGAGATCCTGGCAAAAAAAATAACAAAAAAGAAAAAAAAAAAAAAAGGCAAGGCCTGGACTCATGTGGTAGAGCACCTGCCCAGCAGGTGGAAAGCCCTGAGTTAAAACCCCAGTTCCACAAAGAGAGGGGGAGGGAGGGAGGGAGAGAGAGAGAGAGAGAGAGAGAGAGAGAGAGAACTGCCAGCCGAGTTCATCCACTAGGCTGGAAACCAGTGCTTGTGCCCTGGCGGAGCAAAGTGGGTGAAGGTGCACAGAGGGCGGTGGACATCAGGGGTCCACCCACATCTGCCTTGGGCTTCTGGAGCCCTGGGAACCATCCACGTGTTGCTGCCTTGAATTTTTAATAAGGAATTCATTTAAATGTGAAATTTGCAGCACTGCTCTTACTGGAAAACCAAGAACACTTGCTGAAAATTAAAGACGTAAACCTAAAAGCACCGAGTGCACACAGTGAGCAGACAGCCCTCAGGACGGGGGAAACACTGCAAGGAATACCTGGTAAGGGACTTGGATCTAGAATACGTAAAGAACTCTGACAACTCAACAACAAGATGGACCGCTGAATTCAGAAATGGACAGCAGATCTAAACAGAGGCGGTTCCAAAGGCGACAGAAAAATGGCCAGTGTCAGTGTCACTCGTCCTCCGAAAGATCCAAATCAAAACCACACAGGGACAGCCATCTCACCCCCAGTAATATGGCTGTGCTCAAAAAGGCAGGAAGCAAGTGTTGGGGATGTGAGAAGTTGGGGCCTCACGCACGACAGCTGAGGAAATTAAGTGAGAAACCACTGTGGAAACAGCTCAGGCTTTTTCTTCAAAGTGTATGACTCATATTTGGGAAGCAGAGCTAGGAGGATCATGGTTCCAGGCCAGCCCAGGCCAAAAAAAAAAAAGTCAGAGAGACCCTATCTCAAAGAACAAGCCCGGTATGGCAGTACATGCCTATAACCCCAATTACTCAGGAGGCACAGGTAGAAAGATCAAAAGTCTGAGACCAGCCCCAGGCAAAAACACCATCTTCAAAATAATTAAAGCAAAAAGGTCTGGAGGCATGGCTCAATTATATGGCAAAAATCCAGTACTGCCAAAAGAAAAAAAAGGTGTATGACCCAGCGATTCCACCCGTGACAATGCATCCATGCCCAAACTGGTAAGTTAAATGAACGTTCATAGAAGTAAAATCCATGGTAGCAGAAACACACAAACCCACATGTCATCAACTAAAGAAAGAATAAACAAACACGCCACCTCCACCCAATGGAATATTGCTTGACCGTTAAAAGGAAGGTGCACCGATGCATTCCCCAGCTGGACGAACCTTGAAAATATTGCCAAGTGAGCGAAGCTGGGCCAAAAAGAGCCAGAGACGCCATGATCCCCTTGCTGTGAAATGTCCAGGCCAGTCAAGTCTTAAGAGAGAAAGGAAGATTAATGGTTGTGGGGTGGAAACGAGGGGAGGGGTGCCGATAGCAAGAGGTGGGGACCATTTCTTTGGGGAGCAATGAAAATATTCTAAGATTGCAGCGCCAGGTGCACAGCTCCAAATAGCTCTGCATTTTAAGACCTTAGGTGGGTGAATTGGGTGACATATGAGTTACATCTCTTTATTTTTTTCTTTTTGGCAGTCCTGGGGTTTGAACTCAGGACCTGGCACTTGCCAGGCAGGCGCTCTGCCACTTGAGCCACTCTGACAGCCCTTGCCTGCACAGGACGCCATGCCTGCGGTGACTGTCACTTTTAAAAAAGGTATTAGCAAGGTTGGGGACATGCCAGAGACACGGTCCTCTGTGGTGGGGACAGGTTCTCCACCCTCCATGCAACAGGAGGATGAAAGAACTGAATCTGTCACTCACAGCGTTGAATCTGGGTCCTCCCTCAACCAAGCTGGCCCCAGTCACCCCCTGAATGCCTGCCCTCTTCTTTGTAGTCTTTCTCGTCTTCTTGTCCCCACCCCTGTCCCCTGCCTTGGGGGGGGTGATTGTGACAAGACAGGCAGGGGTGATTGTGTCAAATGTCAACAACAAAAATGAGATAAAGTCACCCATGACTTCCCCTCTTCCTCAGAGTAAAGAGAAAATCCTGAAATGGCAGTGAGGCTCACGGGTTCCGGTCATGCTGTGTGTCTAACCTGGTGCCCTGCACCCACCTGCCATGGGTCCTCCAAGCCCACAGGACAGCCATGCTGCTCCCTGATAAGCCCGGCTCTGCCACCCCACTTGGGGGCTTTGCAGCTGCTGTTCCCTGTGTTTTCACACTTTTCCTGCAAGTGACCTGCATGGCTCACTCCTCACTTCCTTCAAGTCTCTGCAATGCCAGCCTATGGCGACCCCCTCCATTCCCATCCCGCTGTCCATCCAGGCCGCTCAGTCCCCTCCAGCTCTCCTTGCCTTCCTCTGTAGCCCTCACAGCAAGCACATTTCTGTGTTTGTTGACTGCTTCTTCCCTCCAGGAAGTCAATTCCAGGGGGTCCAGGACTCCGCCTGTCTTGTTCACATCTATATCCTGGACCAACACCTGCCACAAAGACGGGGCTTAAAAAGGATTCATGAAACAAGTGAGTGAAAGGCTGAGTGACTGGAGAGTCTCGGGCCAGCTGGTGCTGGGTTTCTGTTCAGTCCTAATGGTCTATCATTCAATTATTTATTCTTTTATTAAGTTTGCACCCTACCACTTGTGCCACACCCCGACCTGTATTTTGTTTTTGAGTCAGGGTCTCCCTAACCTTACTCCTGCTGACCTCAAACTTGATCCTCCTGCCTTTTCTTCTGAGTAGCTGGGATTACAGGCGTGCGCTACCACACCCGACTGTATTATTTAAATCTTGTGGAGGGGGTGGGATCCAGGAACTAGAGCAGGGAACTCAGGGATCTCTCCTGGATGTGTCACTTTCACAAATCCTTCAGCTTCCCTGTGAAGACCCCCAGTTGGGGCCACCCTTGCCGTGCAGGCCTACCAGGGACTGCAGACATCATGATCTATCTTTCATAGGGTTCTGTGAGCGTCATGTCATGCTCTCTTCATGCATTTCTTGAGTAATCAACAGTATTAAAAATGACAAGTGACAGTAATAAATAGTGATTGAGTGCTGACCAAGCACCAAGTTCAGTTCTAAGCACTTTTTATGTTTTAAATCACTTTATGGTCGAGGCACGAGAAGATGGGAACCTTCACTGAGAAACTGCACAGAGAGGGGAAGTCATTTGCCCAAAGACACACAGCGGAGCCGGTAGGAGACAGAGCTGGCCTTTGAACTCCACCTGTCTGAGGCCAGGGCTGAGTTTCTAGCCCCTCCCAACCCCAGGAGGAGATATCACTTATCCCATTTTTCACGGGAGAAAATTAAGCGAAAGAAAAAGCAACGAATTAAATATTCAGGGCCAGACTTTTGCCGCTTGTGTTGTAGTAACAACAAGAAGAGGAGAGGAGGAGTCATCTTTGCTTAGTGTGTGCGTCCTGTGCCCGAGCGTTTGGGGTCATCTCGTCTGAATTCCACAGCAAACCCACGCAAAGGCGAAAAGCGAGGTTCAGGGAAGTTTGTGAACTTGGCCGAGGTCGCCCTTCCCTGTCACATGGTCGGGCACTTTTCCTCCCGGGCCTTGGAAGAAAGGCCGTTGCACGAAGATGCCCCAGTTGGACAAGGTCTTCATCAACGACCTGTCCCCGAGGGCCTGGGTGCCAGGGCTGGTGGGCAGAGGCGCCCCAATTTAAGCCACTTTGCGGGGGCTCAGGGCTCTCGGGCAAAGCCCTGGCGAGCTCGGGAAGCAGCAGCAAGGACAGAGCTAATTAAGACTGAAAGCAGGACAGGGACCCTGAGCGCAGCCTCAGGGGCCTTTAGCAGCCCGGTAGCCATGCGTCCACTTGACTCTGTGTGGACCTCTCCAGCGACAGCTTTAAGGGACCCGTGTGCATTAGAGCAAGACTTTCCGGCCACATTGAAAGGGACGTGGCCTGGGATGGGCCGGCTGTGACTGTGCGAGTGCCCACCGTAAGCATCACGCCACCTGCACACTGCTTGTGCCCAGGGGTCTTTGTGTTATTTTTTTCCTGGCATCCAGAAGTCACGTTATTGCTCTGGGCATGTCCAAGCACGAGTGGCTCGTCCACTCATTCCGGACACAATTCAATTCCTTCCTTCATTTGTGCATTTTCAAGACCTGTTCCAAACCCACTATTCCTTGGGCTTTCTGCACAAGGATAATTGTATTTTAAAAGATGTAGTTGATTTCCTAATTTTCCCTGCAGCTATGTTGGCTTTGTGGCTTCATTCTGTGACATGAAGTATAAACAGACTTCTGCTAGAAGGCACTGTGGAAATCTCAGGAATCCCAGGTTGACCCTTGCTTGAGGGGTCAGTGTCCCTCCTTTAAGTCACAAGCAGGAACAAAGATCCCAGTGACAACAGTAATGACTGTCTCTTAATGACAACTGTAACATTTGTTGAGCACCATGTGGCCCAGGCCACACTCCTGACCAGACAGAGGCGGTCAGCTTGGGCACCAAGCCGTGTCCCCGGTGCCTGGCACATATGAGGTACCAAAGTTTTGCTGAGTGAATAGCATACAGCCCAATGAGGTAAGCATGGCTTCCAATCCCATTTTACAGATGGGAAAACCAAGTCCCAGGAGGAAAAGGAATTTGCCAAGGTCAGACTGCTCCAAGGGGCAAAGCTGGATTTGAACTCAGGCAGTTTGTCTCAAATGGCCCCTCTAGGACCCAAGACTGTGTGTCAGTCTGTGTGGCTGTACTTGAACACTTGTTTCAGGTATGAAATAGTACAGACTGTGATATTAGCCAGACACAGGCTCGTGGAGATTCTGTAGGTTGTTCCTTGTGGCTGTCCCTAAGGGCCACATCCCAAAGCCCTCGGGGACAGACCTGCTAAGAAACAGAGTCATTGGGACACTTAACTTTGTCAGAGCATAAGTTGAAGACAATTATTCAGATGATCCAAAATCCCTCTTAAGGAATAACAGGCAAGTTTTTCTTCAATAGCAACCTTCCATCCTCTTGCTTCTTGAATTCATTCACAGATTCATTCATTCGCTTATTCATTCATTCATCAAACATCTGTCCAGTCTCTAATGCACCAAACTGTATAGGCTTCAAGTATTAATGGTGAACAGAGCAGCCCTGCCCTCCTGGGGCTTATACCCTAGAAGGGGACGGGGACTGGCAAGCTGAGAAGTGGTCTCCCTAAGAGCTATCCATGTCTCCGTCCCTGGGAATGACACCCTTACATGATTTTAAGAAAATATCTGTAGGCGAGATGATGGTGTCAAGACACAGAGGTGATCCTGTATAATCCAGGTAGCCTTCACACACGAACGACAGGAAGATGCAGGGGGACCTTTGGCACACACAGAAGAAAGCACTGTGAAGGCAGGGCCCAGAGAGGTCTGGAAACTCTGGCCTTCAGGACTGAAGTGGCATTGACATAAGCCAAGGAACACAGGCAGTCACCAGGAGCTGGCAGAGGCAAAGAAGACTGTCCCCGAGAGCTCCCGGAGGGAGAAGGGACTCGATTTCATTCTTGACCCAGTGATTCTGACTTCAGGTCTCTGACCTTCAGAGGTGTGACAGAATCAATAGCTGTTTTTTAAGCCCCCACTTTTTTTGTGTTTTTTTTTTTTGGTAATTTGCAACAATTGCCACACAAAAGAAACACAACTAAAGCCACCAACTTAGATACAGTGTAACCAAGTTTCCAACTTAGACACAATGTAGCTGGACGCTGTGTGACTCTGGCTCCTGCAGGTGGGTCTTTGGTCACCAGCGGGCCCTTCCTGTAATGGAAAGTCCAGCAACCAGGAAAGACTGCTTTCCTGGCTCCACTTTCCTTCGCTCCTCCTGGGCCACTCAAGGCCACCATGGAGCCTTGCAGGGGCTCCTCCCTGCATCCTGTTTGAGCCGGGCCACTTCCTGGCCAACCCCAGCTTCCCTTCCAGCTGCTCCAGCTTTGCCCGCACCTGCCCAGGGAAGCACGTGCCGGCCGTTAGCCTCCATTTCTGCCACCACCTCTGTCACTTCATTGTTCCCAAGTTGGCAAAGACTCTGCACAAAAGACCCCATTTGGAACTGTTTGGTGCCAGGAGCTCCCCAGTCCTCCTGGTCATTTTTCTTCCCTATTGCTGACCAGCTCTTCTGGGCCTTGGCTGTGTACATCTTCACTGCTCGAGAGGTGGCCTGGGCATCGGTCATGTCAGCAGGAGCAGTGTCCCCAGCCCCACCGCAGAGCTGCCAATCTGAACCTTCATTTAGCGTGATCCCCAGTTTGGGAGCACTGGGTATACAGCCAGCAACTGGGGCCCTGTCCCAGCCTCACAGATCCTAGTGAAGGGTGGTCCTGGTTTCCGAGCATGTCCTTGTCCAAGCCAAGGTCATCTTGGTTTTGCTCACTGTCAGTGTCCTGAGGCAGCAGTGGCCTTCCCTGTCCCATATCCACTTCCACCTCTCCAACAATTGTCCCTGGTTCAAGGCAGGTCCACCCCTAATATTCGGGTCTCAGAGTGCAGACCCCAAGAACGCACCTTGTAGACTTCTAACTCCCAGAAGTGAAACTGACTGAGGACCCAGGGGCCGTGGCTGTGTTTGTTCAAGGAAGGCCCCATTCCCTTTAGGCACCCGTAGTCAGTGGCCTAAAATGTCAGGGACCACCAAGGCATGGGTTCTGGGACACTTGGGACTTCACAGGTTGATGGCTGATTCCAACTCAAGGATCCCCACCTCCTCCCATGGCCTGGCTGGGTCACAGGGTGTCTAGGACACATTTCCCTTCCCTTCACGCAGGGTCAGATTTGTGTCACAGTCTAACACCCCGGCTCCCGCCTCCCACCCTCCCACGGGTTCTTCTCTTGATAAAATGTTTGCACACTCCATCCTGCTTTGGCCTTCACTTCTCAGGGGACACAGAGCAGGAGGACAAGTGGCAAGCCACAGTTGGCGTCCCCACCTAGGACACCTCCTAGTCCAAGGTGGGAAACTGCCTTCAGGGGCTTCCAGAAAGCATCACACCTGAAATGTCAGCGGTGCCGGCCGGTCCTACAGGCTCCTTCAATGGTGCAGGTGCAGTTCGTCTGGTACCCAAAATGGAGTGAATCCACACAAATCTATAATATGGGCTCCACCTTGAACTTAGGGTTAGAATAACTGAACACAAAAAGTCAGGTGGCTTTGCACAACTCTGTTCTCAGAGTCTCACTGAAGAAGAGATAGGCTTGCACAAATGAAACACAAATGAAGATCTCACCAGGATTGATTAATCACTAAGAAATTCAAATAAAAGCCCCAAAGAAACTAACACACACACAAAAAAAGAAAAGACATTGGCAATATCCATTGCTAGCAAAGGTTATGGACCAGCATATGAAGATCTTTCTTCATACACTGCAAGTAGGAATGCAAAATGGAAGGTGGAGATCAAGAGGTTCGAGACTAGACTGGGCAAAAAGTTAGCAAAACCCCATCTCAACAAACAAGCTCCATGTGATGGTGCATGGCTGTAATCCCAGCTATGAGAAAGGCATAGATATAGGCTGGCCAGGCAAAAAGTGTGAGTCCTATCTGAAAAATAACTCAAAAAGCAAAAAGGGGCTGGAGTCATGGCTCACGTGGTACAGCACCTGCCTAGCAGCATGAGGCCTTGAGTTCAAATCTCAGTTCTGACTAAAGAAGAGAGCGTAGCTAGTTTAGAAAATAGCTCAGCAGTTTGTTATGTAGATAAGCACACTTTACCATATCAGCCACGATGCCCTTCTAAGGAATTCATCCAAGAGAAATGAAACCTGTGTATGCTGTCCTCACCAGTGTCACTCAGAAGCTATGAAAACTGGAAACGGCCCAAATGTCCACCAACCCAGAGAGCAAGTGTGCAACACTACACAATGGATTATTACTCGGCAGTGAAAAGGAGCCAGGTACTACCACATGTGACAAGGACAAACCCCAAAAGCACGATGCAAACTGAAAGGAGCAGAGCCTGAAGCTGCAACATGCAGAGGGACATCCTTTGTGTGAGACTCTGGAAAGGCTAAAACTGGGGACAGAATCAAGTCAGCGCCGGGCAGGCGTGGCGGGGCAGGCCTAGCTGAAGCAGAAGGAAGGAGCTCAGCGGGATGGAGTGTTGTACGTCTTGGTCGCGGTGGGGATTGCATGCCCACCAATATTTCTTACGTGAGCTCACGCCTGTAATCCCAGCAGTCAGGAGTCTGAAGCAGGAGAATGACGAGTTCAAGGCCAATCTGGGCTACATAGGGAGACCCTGTCTCAAAAAACTCCCCCCAAACCCCTCATTCACTGAAAATCAGTTTATTTCACCAAACACAAACTATATTCAATAAGCCTGACAAAAATGTGTACACCATACCACCCCCCTCCCCAAAAGAATCCCACAGTGCTCATTGTGTGCTCCAAACACTTTCCCTGGAGGAACTCTTTTTACCCTCATCAACCCTGTAAGGCACACACTATTAATTATCCCCACTTTGCAGACAAGGAAACTGAGAAACAGAGAGGTTGAGTTACCTTCTAAAGGTCACCCAGCTAACAGGTGGTGGGACTGGAACTCAAACCTAAGAAGTGTGGGTGTAGGACCCACACTCAGGACAGCTGTACCACACTTTGAAGATGGGGGACACAGAGAGGGGAGAATGGCAGCAAACAGGACCCAGAAAAGACTTGGTTCCAGCCCCTAACTGCTCAGCTCCCCAGCTCTGCTGCTCCAGTCCTTCAGGCAAATTTTTCAATGCCAGCCACCTCCCTGTGCGCCCTTCACTGGAGAGGCAGTGCCACCATGCCAGGGAAAAATGACTGTTTCCTGAAAGCTCTTGACTTCCCTGATATGTCTTGTCAGCACTCAGAGCGCCCGTGACACTTCCTCTGAGACACTTTCCAGGTGATTCCCCAGCCTGGCCTCTGATGCCCTATCACTCAGCTGTAGCAATTGGTGACAGGGCTGTCACTCTGGGAGGCCCAGAGCCAACCCTCCCTGCCTTGCTGGGTCACTTGCAGGAGAAGGCGATCATGGGGGCCACTGGAGGATGTTCAAAGCAGGGGGAAACAGTAAGAGGAATGGTCTTGCAGCTGCTGTTTCCCCATGGTGGCCCCGGGCACAGGTCACCCCTACAGCAAGCCCAAGTCAGCCGGGGCTGCCCACTCAGCCTCCTGGCTGGATGCACAGGCTTCTTCATTGTGAGTCTGAAGGACCACAGACGTCTGTGCTGAAATGCTCCTCTCCGCTCAGCTGGGAAGATTCACCCCCAAGGTGGGAAGGATTCGAACACCTGCTGAAAGTGAAGAAATGTCTGACAACTTAGCAAGGACTCGCCCGGGGTTGGCCGGTGTGAGTCTGTGAAGCCGGGGTGGGAAGTAGATGAGAACCACGGTCTGAAGGTCATCTGGACTTGTCCTCTGTTTTCGCACTTCTCTGTTTTACTCTTACCATCATAGCACAGTAGTTTTACTTTGAGGACTGCCTTTGAGTGACTTGTTGTGACTATTGGTGTTAAGAAGGATTCTGAAGGTCAGGTACAATGGCTTATGCCTGTAACCCCAGCTACTTTGGAGGTGGAGATCTGGAACATCTTGATTTGAGGCCAGCCCAGTCAAAAACATTAGCAAAACCCTATCTCAAAGAACAAGCCAGATGTGGAAGTCCTCATGTGTAATCCCAGCTATGCAGGAGGCATAGGTAGGAGGATCAAAAAGCAGGAGAGTCTACCTGAAAAATAACTGAAAGGGCTGGAAACATGGATCAAGTGGTAGAGCACCTGCCTAGTAAGTTCAAGGCCTTGAGTTCAAACCCCAGTACCTCCAGAAAAAAATAAAACCTATTCTAGGTCATTCAGGGACCCAGGGTTGTGATCCATTAGTGACGTCTGTTCGATTGACCAAACCTACCAGACGGCTTTTGCTATTTGGACGGGAGAAACACAGCTCCAGATTTCAGCTGCGTCCCACTCAGCATTTGCCAAACACTAGGCATATGGCTTTTATCCCAAGGAGGACACAGTTCCTTCTGCACAAAGATGTCACCGTGGTGCTCTATGGCCCTGCCGTCCTGGCCACAGCTGCTGGGGGAAAGCCAGGGCTGGGGGCGGAGGACAGCAGACCACCTGCTTTTGTAAATAAAATTACACTGAAACAGCGTGTGTGCTGTTTACATCTTGTGTGTGGTTGTTTTGTGCTGCCATGGTGGGTGGAGGGATTGTGACAGAGATCGCGTGGTCCGCAAAGCCTAAACTCCTTTCTATCTGGTTCTTTCCATAAAACTTCATTGACCCTTGAATGAATAATTGCCATTCAATCTAAAAGCAATAGCAAACCGTGGTTCATAAGCTTTCTGGGAGACAATCTCTGTCCTGTGAAAGCATGCCGCATTGGTTATTGACAAATTATCCCAATTTTCCTTCTTCTTCTTCTCCTCCTCCTCCTCCTCCTTCTTTTCTCTCTCTCTCTCTCTCTCCCTCCAGCTTCTTCTCCCCCTCCCCCTCCCTCTCTCAGAAATGCAGGGAAGTGGAGAATACTAGGACTATTTCTGGACTCAGATTAGAAATGAATCATTGCCCACTTTTTCAGTGAGTCTGGCTCTATATCCTAGTCTTGGGAATTTTGGGACACAAGTGAGCCCAAGGCTCCCCAACTCCCTCTGCTCCCAGACTCCCCTGTATTTTTCTTGAACAAACCCTCAGTGCCCAAGGCTGGGAGGGTTGGGAGATGTCACTTGGTGTGCCATCTCTGGTGGTGCTCACCTAGTCCTATGCCATGCCTTCACACATGAGGCTTTGACAGAGGCCAAGGAAAAAGCATCATGATGAATTAGTGATGTCCACCACTGGCAATGGGAGGACCGGAAATGGAGTGCTGTGTCTTTGGCAACTGAGGCTTTGGTCAATTTTCTGTGTCTCTTCCTTGAAACCTAAAGAGAGGCTCGCCACCATGGCCACTTGTCACCACCGTGAAAGTTAGAGTTGGAAAGACGGTTGAGTTGGACTCCACATCTCTGTGCAATTTTATCCCCAGTGTCTGACACACAATTTTTTATTTCTCAGTCACATGGCACTTGTGTCTCAAGCTGGGCTATTCCTCTTATTTGCAAAGACTTAGCAGCAGACACCCAAAACTCACTTGCTGGATCCACAAAGCCTCTATTTGGGGGACTGTTTTTCTTTTGACATCCGAGCTTTGAGGCAGAACTGTTTTGGTCCTGCTCTTATGGTCTCCATTACAAGAACTACTTCTGGCTTTCCTGGAAGGTTATCTAGAGGAATAGTCCCACGAAGTTTGTGAGCTGTGTGGAGCCGGATCTAAAGCCAGATTTCCACTCCCTGTCACCACGTAGACATGTTTCTAAACTCTGCAAGCCCCAGTGACACATATGTGTGGCACAGTAGTGACATGAAACCACTCACTCAGGGAATTGCAAAAGTAAATGTGCTTTCTAGGATTCCTGAAACAAATGACCACACACTGGGCAACTTAAGGTAATAGGATGGAATTTTCTTCTAGTTCTGGAATTAAACCCTCAGCAGGGTTGGTTCTGCCATAGGCTGCTAGGAACAGTGTTCTAGACCTCCCTCCTAACTTCTGGTGTCTGCCAGCGTCCTTTGGTTTACAGACACATCACTGCAGTCTCTGCCTCCTTCTTCAGTTACCTTCAGTTACCTGTGTGTTTCTTTCCTCTGGCGTCTCTCACGTGAACACCTGTCCCTTAGGCCACTAGGAACCTAGGATGTTGTCATCCTGAGCAATTACACCTGCCAAGACCCCTCTTCCAAAATCACAAGCACAGGTTCCAGAGACAGGAGATAGACGTATGTTTTGGGGTAGACGGCGCAGCTCACCCCACAAAGGTGACACAAGACGTGTTTATACTCTGCTGAGCACAGCCCCTGAACATGGCACATGATTTTATTACTTCCTTTCTTCAAAGGGTCAGAGCCAAGCTCTAGATTGGGAAATGAGTGACTCAGATCCACTCCATCCTCCATGTCTTCTTCTTATAGCTTAGCCTAAAATCTACTGAAAATCAAGCCGGGGATGCTTGTGTACAGGTAGGTTTATTGGTAGTGGGGGTGAGAAGGGTGCAGGAATGGTGGGAGGTCGAGGTGACTCAGGTATGAGGAGAGGGATGGAGTGAAACAAGGAAGTAGGACAAGCCAGTACCAGGTGTGTTGTGGAAGTCACTTGGGTAGACAATGGAATTTCAACTGCAATGGAGCCTTTGAACAGTGTATAGAATGAATCCCAGAAATGTTCTTCTTACTTATTTTTGTATTTATTCAATCATTCATTTTTTTGGGCAGAACTGGGATTTGAACTCAGGGCCTAACACTCGCCAGGCTGGTGCTCTACCACTTGAGCCACTCCACCAGCCCCAGAAATTTGACTCTAAAGAACAGAGCTGGGCATCCATCCCCCAGCAACCATCTCCCACTAATGGAGGGCAGATGTTTGCCCCAGAGGGCTTCTCTCCCTCTGGCTTCTCCTGCTCAGGACCCAACACCCTTATAGTTTCACAGCAGGGCTGTTTGAATGGCAAACAGCAGTCTCCCCCCCTTGGCCTTGGCCTCACTGCCTGTGGTTTTAGTTACCCATGCTTAACCATGATCAATCTGAAAACACTGACTGAAAAATTCCAGAAAGAAACAATTCCTGAGCTTTAAGTTCTGCACGTTCTGTCCCAGTCACTTAGTAGCCAGCTCAGTTGTCACATCGACTGTGTCAAATCCACAAGGAACTCACATTTTACTGAATAATGACTCCCAAGTGCAAAGCTATTAAATGCTGGCAATTGTATTATTACTAGGCATTGCTCTTAATCTCTTCCTGGGTCCAGTTTATAAATTAAATCTTATCATAGGTATGTGTGCATGGAGGAAAATAGTAAATATAAGGTTGGGAGGTCCCTGTGGCTTCATGCCCTTCCTGAAAAGGGGGATGGCTGTACTGTTTTTAGTGCCTTCCCCGCTGCAGTGGTGTAGGGCTCAGAAGTGAGCAGAGGGGACTAAGGGGACCAATACAGGACGTACTTGCTAATTAACTCCTGGTCAGAAGCCAATGCAATCTCTTCCGTGGTGGACTTAACTTCTTCCATGCTGTTAAAAGTTGATAAACAGAACCTTTTCAAAAGAAGAAATCCAAATGGTCAAAAAACACATGAAAAAATGCTCACCATCTCTAGCAATAAAGGAAATGCAAATTAAAACCACACTAAGATTCCACCTCACCCCTGTTAGAATAGCCATCATCAGCAACACCACCAACAACAGGTGTTGGTGAGAATGTGGGGAAAAAGGAACCCTCTTACACTGCTGGTGGGAATGTAAACTAGTACAACCACTCTGGAAGAAAATTTGGAGGCTTCTTAAAAATCTAAACATAGATCTGCCATTTGATCCAGCAATCCCACTCCTGGGGATATACCCAAAAGACTGTGACACAGGTTACTCCAGAGGCACCTGCACACCCATGTTTATTGCGGCACTATTCACAATAGCCAAGTTATGGAAACAGCCAAGATGCCCCACTGCTGATAAATGGATCAAGAAAATGTGGTATTTAAACACAATGGAATTTTACTCAGCCATGAAGAAAAATGAAATCTTATCATTCGCCAAGTAAATGGATGGAACTCGAGAACATCATTCTAAGCGAGGTTAGCCAGACTCAGAAGACCAAAAATCACATGTTCTCCCTCATAGGAGGACTATAATCCTAAAACAAATATAGTAATATTCTTGGACATGGGTCACACGCTAAGGGGAGGTCACATACAGGAGGAATAGGGAAAGGTAGGAAACCCAAAACTTGAAAGTGTTTGATGTGCCCACTGTAGAGCAACTAATACAGTAACCTTAAAACAACAGAGGTCACTATGGGAAGGTGACCAGGAAGTAATGAAGAGATCAGGTAGAGATGAATCAATTCGGGTTGCAATACACTTGTACATCGAAGCAATGCGGGGAATCTCTCTGTATAGCTATCCTTATCTCAACTAGCAAAAACGCTTTATCTTTCTTATTATTGCTTATGTCTTCTCTTCAACAAAATTGGAGAAAAGGACAGAACACATTCTGCCTGGAAGCGAGGGGGTGGGGGGGAGAGGGAGGGGGTGGGAGGCAGGGGGGAGAAATGGCCCAAACAATGTAGGCACATATGAATAAACGAATAAATACACCAAAAATAGTTGAGCTATGTCCCTTCAAAACATATGTTAAAGTCCTAACCCACATTCTTGTGAACTTGACCTCATTTGGAAATAGGGTCTTTGCAGATGGAATCAAGTTAAGATGACATCATTAGAGGGGCCCTAACCCAATATGATGGGTGTCCATAGCAGAGGAGAAAGACAGACTGACATACACGGGGGTCCTCCAGGTGCAGACACATCCACCCACACCTCTCCAAACCATGTGCTATTCAGCTGCTCTTCTGCCAGGACAGCCTGAGGCCCCCTGCGGTGAGTCACAGAGTGCAGGACTTTGGGTTATTCAAGCCCACTCTCCCACTTTACCCTTGGAGAAACGGACTTGTCATTTCATCGCCTGCCACCCAAGGCCTGGGTCCTGCTCAGAGGTACAGTAGGAGCCCTGGATATTTTTTTTCCCAATTCATCTGACCATTCTGACCTTAGTCACATTTTCTTTTGCTTGTGCTTGGGTCCCTAGGGACTTTACCCCAGCTTTTAGGCTTAAACATTTCACCCAGGAGGTAGGTGAGAAATTCCCACCAAGGCCAAGGGACCAATGAGAGCCAGTGTATTTTCTCTTGCAAGGCAAGGAGTCTACACCTCTCATTGCAGATTAGTTATGCTACACTTCTCACCAGTGCTCCTACTGTGCTGGACCTGTCCGAGACAGTTGATACTTCACCCAAACTCAGTGTAGAAATTTATGTCACCTGAGAACATGAAATAGAAGCTAAGGACAGAGAGGCTGGGGGAGGAGAAAGGAAAGGACAGGCAAAGAAATCAGTAAGAACACATAGAATCCTCTGTTTATCTGGGAGCTCAATTGCAGGCTTGTAATACAAAGAACTGCATGTTCTTACAGTTTGTTTGTTTGTTTATAAACCTGTGGTCTGTCATGTTATAAACTAGTGCAGCAGGAACATAATTTCATGGTTACATCCCCAATTTGGTTACTTGTGCTAATGTACTTACCCAGTGAAATCCTTAGATAATCCCCAAAGCTATTGCATCCAATTGGTTTGGTTTAGACCTTCCCAAAAATGTGTGATTATTTCTGACACAACCAGGAAAATGTTGTTGCAGACTGGCATTTCACCGCCTTTTAATGATTCTATCCTTTTTTCTAAATAGAGGAGGCTTTCCAAAGCTGGAAGAAGGGCTACATGTAAGAACAGAATTTACCCCACTCCAACCCATCCCCCAAACACACAAGAGTCCTTGGTCTCATGGTGCATCTTGGGTCATTTCTACAGGTGCCTCATTGCAAAGCCAGGCATGGATCATACAGTTCTAGGTGCACATAGGTTAATTGCCAGTGTGCAATCAACTAACCCAAAACTTGGGGATTTAGAGTAACACCAGTTACTACTTGATTCTGCACATGGTCTGTTTGCACTGCTGAGTGTGGTCCGGGCACAGGTGTCTCCCGGCTGTTCCTGTGGTCATGTGATCAGGTTGGAAGGGCTGACATGGTTGTGAGAAGCAGGGCAATAACTTTTTTAGACCTCTGTTTGATCAAATTTGTTACTACGCCATTACTGAAACCAAGTCACACACACTTTCAAGCCACAGCAGTATGGGAAGGCACTAACAAAAGGTATGGAGCAAGGAATAATTAATGGGACCTTATCCACACAGAATCTGCTACTTACTGTTTATGCACTTGCTGCATATAAAAAGCAATTTGTAAAATCATCCGATAACCGCTTGGTTGGTGGTCAGCTAACGTTTTAGTAAAGAGCTTTATAGGACAGGTTGTGCCAGGGAAGCATGAAAGCAGCCATGGAGGACACACAAATGAATGGGTGTGACTATGTGCCAATAAAACTTTATGTGCAAAAGCAGAGAGCCTGTTCATGAGTTTGGTCTTTATTCATACAACCAGAAAGTACTGAAACCCTACTATGTGCCCAACACATCGGGCATGGAGGAAGGAAGACATGCCCGATGCACTTCCAATCTGAGATAAGGAAGGGCACCTTGTAAGAGCGCAGAGAATCGGTGTTGAGTTAGTATGGACGGGAAGATAGGACTGAGGGGGCCCTGTGAAGAAGAATTGTCCAGCTATGGTGGAAGCTGGACAGGGGTGGGAAGAAATCCGGAGAGGCATCCACTAATGGGCTGCTTTGAAGACTTTATACTTATCCTCCTGGCACACCTGGGGTGGATCCTTGCTCCATTAGTCCAGGCTAATGGAGCAGAGGGGTTAGAAGGGGAAGACAGAGGAGATGAGAAAGACCTTGGTAAGTATAGGGGGGAAGGGACCAAAGCACATTTCATTTTGGTTACATTTTGGAGCTCTGTCTAGATTCTCTTAAGTCTGACTCATTAGAAGTTCCTGATTTCCCCCCAATGCCTGGGGGAATATCCAACATTTGAAAGATTGCAACACTGCACCTTTCTCAACCTACCAAATTTAAGGGAGCAAAAGCAGCCAGCGCACTGGAGAATGAAAGAGCAGGATTCGGCAGGACGGTGACCTCCTTTTCCTCATTCTCCTGCTTGTTCACCGTGTCCCCCCTGGACCGGTTCTCATTGTCACTCTATGCCTCAGTTTCCCTATCTGTAAAGTGAGGAAAAGAATGGCTACCTCAGGGTACTGTGGGAATTCAAAGAAATATCTACGACATGCTAAAACACTAGGTAGGTATAAGCACTGAACTAACATCTTCATCATCCTGGTTGTCATTACTGGTCATTATTGTCCTTTTCATTGACTCTTGGGTCTCTTTCACCCTTCCTCGGAACCTTCTTCCTCAAACACTCAAGCATTGGAGATGAACCCAGAACTGGCTCAGAAACAAGCCCACTTCCACGCCCCTCTCTGCCTGTGGTAGGGTCCCTGTGAGCTTCACTCTTGCACACAGTGCTGAGGTCCACAGAGGAGCCAAGGCCTGAGCAGGGCTGGAGACAGGCAGCCACCAAGGCTGCCTGTGAGTTGCTGGAAAACAAACAAAAGTTGCCTTTCATCTGATCCACTGCTCAGAAGAGTCACTTCCCCCTGCTTGGGCCTTTGTGAAAGGCGACAGCAGAGGCGAGAAAACAGCCAGCTCTTTCTGTGCACGAGAGAACCATTACAATCAATTTAGGCATCTCCAAGGCGTGCAGACAGACTCGGTGTCGACTGGATTCTGTTACCAGGCTTAGGGGGGGTGGGGAGGGGGCTGCGGGTGGGGGTGCTGGGGGCCTTCTGGGAGGCTGTTGCATTTGGCCTTCCGTGGATGGGCCCCATTATGGCTGCAGCCTGGCGCCACTGCTGCGGGGGCTCACGACCAAATGCAAGTGTCATCCAAGTGGAAGGGGGGGAGGGAGGGGAGAGCAGGGGAGGGGGGCTGCCCGTGTTGGCTTAACTCCTGCGGTCTTGCAGACTAATTGCTCACGGTGGAAACACGACTCAAAGTGCTTTGGCCCCGTCAATAATAGAGTTTGAGATGCTTCCATTCCCTGGTACATTGATCTGTTGCCTGCCCGCCCTGCTCCTGGCTCTGCTCCCTGCATCTCCCCCAACCCCAACCCCCCACTCCCACCGGTGTGCTGGGCTCCTACTCCTGATGACTCGTCTTCCCTTTTATTTTTTTTTTAAAGTGTTTTCTAAGCGTGTGTTTAGCATGAGTGGTGCCTAAGTGCTAATTGTTACACCACAGATTGATTGGCGACAAGATGGCTTGCCAAGTTCCTATAGTGTCCTGGGGGGAGGGATGGGGAGGGAGAGAGGAAGGATGGGCGGCTCTGGGTGGGGCGGGGAGGGAGGGGGAGGAGAGGGGAATCCTAGATGCTTCTGAGCTTCCCCTCTGCTGCTGTGTCTTTCTGGTCCATGGTTGGGGAGGTGAGGAAGGCGACCTCTATTGATATTTTATTATTCTATTTATTTAGCATTATTTCTGCTTGGAGAGGGTGGCCCAGGATTTCTGTGCAGGTGCTGGATGACGCCTGGGTCTGGCCACAGCTATTGGAATGGAACACGGAGTAGAAGCTGAGGAGAGGGAGGAAAAGAGATCATGGGGGCTCTGAGCAGAGTCGACACCCTTTCCTCACCAACTCAAACCTAGGTTAGGGGTTCCTGGATGCACTTGGAGGACCCCACATTTTCCCCATGACCCCGTCTTGGAATGCTTCTTTTCAGGATGCTGGAGACCATTACTGAGCTCCACCTATCACCTAACTCTGGACCCCCAAACACCACTTCTCCTCCAACAGCCCACTGAGTGTTGAGGTGTTTGGGGAACAGAGTGAGCTGAGTATGTCAAAGCTCCCAAGACACAGGCTGCAGGTGAAACCTCTTTGACACCCCAGATTCCTCCAAAAGACAATGTTGGGTGCTTCCTTATAAGGGGTAGACCCTTAGTCTTGGCAACTAATATTCCCAAACATTCTCACCTGACAGGTGAGCCAAAAACTCCTGGGTGTGTGCCTATTCAGAATGAGACAGCATGGAGTCTATTAATCCAGCAGCAAAATCCAGCCAGGCTGGGAAACAGTTTCTCAGCCACGTCTGGACCCCATCTTCCAGATGGGAAGTGGAGGTGATAAGACACACAGTGATGAGGTGCACCTCGAAGTTACACAAGCAGGAGTCCACCTGTCCTAAGTTTGGTGAAATTGGACAAAGGACTTTAACTTCCTACTGCCTCAGTTTCCCCAGTTGTAAAACAAGGAAAATAGCAATGCCGGAAATAAATAGTCCATAATATAAGCAGTGGCTGTGATAATTATTACTTTGAAATCTTCCTTGGTTCTAGAATAATCAGTGTTGTGTATTCTTGTTACTCAAAGTATGCATCATGGAAGTTTGGCTCTTCTGGAAGCTTCTTAGAAGTACAGAATCTCAGGCCCTACCAGGAATCCTGACCCTCAGGAGAGTGGGGACACACTGAGGTCTAGGACCTCTCTGTCTGAGGCCACTCCAGAGCACCTCTCCTCCACCCTAACATACAGATGCACACAGCTCATACTTGGATTTCTCAGTGAGCACAGGCACGACATGTCATAGCTGCCCTGGCCTGGGGTAGCCCACTTGGTTCATAGTGGACATGACCGTGAGTCTCTCATTGCTTTGCGTTTTGGCTGATGAAGACCCACAGGTGTCCATGTGGGGACAAGCATCCCCAAAGCTGTGCCTGATTCCTGGGAAATGGCAGCTCTGGGCAACTCTTCCCCGCAAATACCCAACAAGGTTAAGTTTAACTGGAGTCCTCACCAGTTTGTCGAGTATCCAGTTAAGCAGTGGAATAGGGTGGTCAGGATTTCAGTTCTGGGATTAGCCTTGGGTCTGATACAGAGGACAGCTTATGGAATTTAGGTCCCTGAAGCCACCTCTGTCCATCCTGTGCCTGCCCCAGGACCTTTGCAGCTTCTTCTGTTTAGAATTCTTTGGTCTCCAATTGCTTCCTTATCACCATTCAAATTTGAGCTAAATGTCACCTCTACAAAGACATCATTCTCTCCGATGTCTGCACGCCCTTATTCTCTGTCTCCTAACCCTGTTTCTTCTTCATCACTAAGTAGTGACAGAAATTATACCCTTCATTTATGTATTCCTAATCTGTGTCCACCCATCCACCAAGTACAACAAAGCTCCCCCAAGGACAGTGGCTGTGTCCTTGTCACTGTTGCACTCACAGTGCCTGGAGCAGCACAGGGCAACTTGGAGGAAGTGCTCCAAAAATAACAGTTCATTTTCCTCATCTGTGAAATGAAGATGCAATAATACCTTACACTGAGGGGGAGAGATGACCGTGTGAGGCCCCTAGGTCAAGAACTTATCCTGGTCAGTGCTCAAGACATAGAAATGGTTGTGTAGAACACAATACTGATAAAATTTAATATGGAAAACAAACCAGAGGTCTTCACTCACTTGCCTCTATCCCCCCCTTTTTTTTCTTTTAGCAGTACAAGGGATTGAACTCGAGGCCTTGTGCTCACTAGGCAGGCACTCTATCCCTCGAGTCATACCTCCACTACTTTAGTTGTTTTCTGATAGGGTCTCATGTTTTTGTCCAGAATGACCTCAGACCGAAATCCTCCTACTTACACTTTCTCTATAGTGGGCATACCACACATGTTCATTTTGTTTGTTGATATGGGGTCTTGCTAAGTTTTTGCCTGGCTGGCCTTGAACCACCATCCTTCCAGTCTCTGCCTCCTGAGTGGCTGGGATTACAGGCATTAGTCACTGTGCTGAGCTCACTTCTGTACCATAAATATCACTACTGTAACTACCAGTACCCAGGTCATGATAATGTAACAAGACAGTCACAAACAGAGAAGTTTGTATCCATCTCCAGTGATGGCTTTGATGTCCTTCTGAGCTTGTCTGGGGACCAGAGCTGAAACCCACAAGGATGTGAATCCCAGAGTCCAGTACTAAACAAATAGATGGTGGAATGGATATTTTCTGACTGCCCGTTTGGGAGCCAACTTCCACACCTGGATGGATCTCAGTGTCCTTCTCATGAGATTGGAGATAATGATATCTATCTCACAGAGCTGGGGTAAAGGGGATAATGTGTGTCCAAACAGCTGGCCTGGGATCTAGTAGTCCTTCAGCAAATGTTGCCTTCTCATGTTATCCTCTTGACAGCCCCTGTGATGGAGCCATAGTTGGAATTATTTACATCAGCTTATGGCCAAAGACTAGTGCTCAGAGTAAACCACTCTGATCTGGGTGACAGCTCACCCAAATTTCTCTCTCTTTCTCATGAATACACAGACTGTTTCTAATCAGGGAAGGATGGGGAGAAATTCAAACTACTATTTCTTTTCTTCTCCTCCTTCTCCTCTTCTTTCTCCTCCCTCTCCTCCTCCTCTTTCTCCTTCTTGATCTTCCCCCTTCCCCTATTCCTCCCCTTTCCTACTCCATCCTCCTTCTTTCTTTTAATTCTCCTCCTCCTTCTTATACTGCTTTAAATAAAATATACCTTTGTTTCTTGCAAAAGGAAGACTCACATTTTCTGATTCCACAGCATTCTCACAAGACAAGACATCAAGACTCCAATCCAGTTCCAACCTTCACCTCTGAAATATTCTCAGTCTTTTGCAATGATATTGGTGACACCAGTGAGGGTTCTGAAGGTCACTTTAAGACCTTCTTACCTGAGAAGGACCACAGGTCATGTACTACCTTCATTCCAAGCTCATGGATTCCTATGCAGGTTGCCTAGGTCCTTGGTTCTCAAAGTATGTCCAACTTTAGTGCTATTTGGTCACACAGACGCTTACATAGAGCCACAGAGGGTGATGATGATGGTGGTGATGGTGGTGATGGTGGTGATGGTGCTGGTGGTGGTGGTGATGATGGTGGTGATGGTGGTGATGGTGCTGGTGGTGGTGATGGTGGTGGTGGAGGTGATGGTGGTGGTAGTGATGGTGGTGGTGGTGATGGTGGTGGTGATGATGGTGGTGATGGTGGTGGTGATGGTGGTGGTGGTGGTGATGGTGGTGGTGGTGGTGATGGTGGTGGTGATGGTGGTGGTGGTGGTGATGGTGGTGGTGATGGTGGTGGTGATGGTGGTGATGGTGGTGATGGTGCTGGTGGTGGTGGTGATGATGGTGGTGATGGTGGTGATGGTGCTGGTGGTGGTGATGGTGGTGGTGGAGGTGATGGTGGTGGTAGTGATGGTGGTGGTGGTGATGGTGGTGGTGATGATGGTGGTGGTGGTGGTGGTGATGGTGGTGGTGGTGGTGGTGATGGTGGTGGTGATGGTGGTAGTGGTGGTGATGGTGGTGGTGATGGTGGTGATGGTGGTGGTGGAGGTGATGGTGGTGGTGGAGGTGATGGTGGTGGTGATGGTGGTGGTGGTGATGATGGTGGTGATGGTGGTGATGGTGCTGGTGGTGGTGATGGTGGTGGTGGAGGTGATGGTGGTGGTAGTGATGGTGGTGGTGGTGATGGTGGTGGTGATAATGGTGGTGATGGTGGTGATGGTGGTTGTGGAGGTGATGGTGGTGGTAGTGATGGTGGTGGTGGTGGTGATGGTGGTGATGGTGGTGGTGATGGTGGTAGTGGTGGTGATGGTGGTGGTAGTGATGGTGGTGGTGGTGATGGTGGTAGTGATGGTGGTGATGGTGGTGGTAGTGATGGTGGTGGCGGTGATGGTGGTGGTGATGATGGTGGTGGTGATGGCAGCTGATATTGTTGTGTGGTCACTACATGCCAGGCTCTCCATCTCACATTCTAGATTCATCTTCTCATTTAACATTCAGAGCTAACTTGTTATTTCTATTTCTGTTTCACAGATGAGAAAACTGAGATTCCAGAAGGAAAAGCACTTCTACCAGGTAGCAAGATTAGTAGCTAGTCAGTCCTAGACATGAAGCTAGATCTGTTTAACAACCATATTGAAATTGTGACACCAGTCATGTCCAGTGGAAAGCCCTGAAGAATTCTGGGGGCCCCTTGAGCTGTGGGGTACCCCATTCAAAAGCCTAGAATCTGTAACCTTAGGTGGTGGGATGTTGGCGTCACTCCATCCCCTCTGGTGCTTATTGTAAAATCAGAAAGAGAAAGTGAGAACTAAGCAAGAGGGAGACAAGAACGTAATCCTACTGCTGCTTCTTGTCCACTCTAGATCAGATAAGTAGCCACCACCACAGATAGGGTGCATTTTGTGGTGATTCCTTGGTTCTGATCCTAACCCCAACCCTCTAATGACTGTGTGACTTTGGGCAAGAATAGTGATGTCTCTTAGCCTCCACTTTCTCCTCTGAAAAGTGAAGCTAACAATGGCACCAGCCCCACAGACTTATCATTGGATCCACTGAGATCATCCATTTAATTATCAGCACACCGCCTGGCTTACAGTGAGCACTTACCTGAGAGCTTACCTCTTTTTTCTGTGGTTAAAAGCGTAGAAGACAGCTCTTTCTCAACTTTTCTTTATACCTAAAATTGGCTCAGCAGGGGCACCTTGGGCACCCAGCATTCACCTCTTGGGTGACCCTCAGGCTGACACTGTCAGGGCTGTATGACAGCTCTCCCCATCTTTCAAATAAACCTTTGTTTAATTACAACAAAATTGCTTAGAAGATGAACACTGTTTTTCCCAAGTCAAATCCTAAACAGAGACCAGTATAAAAGCAGATAAAATGGGCAGCTGTTCTATTTAAAGCAATAGCCTCTCTCAGTATCATCAGAATCTGTGGATTCTAATGAAGCCACCAAGCTGCTCAGTTGCCTTTGTCCTGTCCTCGAGGTCAAATACTGTTCCTTTTTCACTACCAAATCCATAAGCAAGTTGGGCAGCAGGGTCTTGTGTCTCCAAAATCACGTTGTTTGCTAGTGTTTTATTTCTTTCATTTCATCTGAAATATCACAGGATTTTAGGGTAAGGCATGATCTAGACCAATCTTATTTATTGTAGAAGCAGTCTGAACAAATAAATGGATAGCTAGGTGGGTGAGTGGCAAAGAGATGGATGGATGTGTGGATAAACAATAGATGGATGGATGGAAAGATGGTGTGGATGGAAGGATCGATGGATGGATAGGACAGATTGCTCATTGGATGGATAGAAACTGGATGGATGGGTGATGATGAAAGGATGGGTGATGGACAATGGATAGAGAATAGATGGATAAATGCATAGATGGATGGATGGACACAGAGGATGGACAAATAAATGGCTCAGAAGAGGGGATCATAGTGACTGGTTAGCCTGTCCCTACAAGCATGGATAGTACACCCTGTAGAGGGAGAAATAAGGACTGGCTGAGAGAGAATGAGTGGCAGGAGAGAGATGAAGTAATGGCTGCCAGTCTGAGTGTCAGTGGTACCTCACACTTCTTCACTGACTTCTCCCCCTGCCCAGAAGAGAAGAGTTGTCACCTCCGTTCTGCAGAGGAGAAAGGCGAGACTTAGGAAGTTTCAGGAACCTGTTCACAGCCATAGAGCTACTAAGTGACAACCCCAGTCCTTGTTAGGATACCACCATGTTTTCTGCATGAAAGTTTCAAATCTGCAGAGAACCTTCCAGAAACGTCAAAGAAAGTTATTGAAACAAACATAGCTAAACTGAAGAAAAGAAGCAGAAAGTGGGAAAAGGAAGAGAAAAAGTTTAGCCCATGGATGGAAAGACTGGCATTTATGTAGCACTTGCTGTATACCAGATCTTGTCATTCCATATACTTTCTAGCTAACCCTTGGCAATGAACCTATGTGGCTTGGATTTTTTTACTTTGTTTTATAAAAATGAAAGTAAGCTTCAGAGAGGTTAAAGGATTCTCCCAGAGCTTAGTCTCTGGAATCTGGGGACACAGATGGGATTCGAACCCTGCTCCAGCTGCTGCTACCAAATCCACCAGATAGAATTTTTGCAGTAATGGAAAGAGGAAAGCATATTCATATACCCAAATAAGAGAGATTAAAAAGGGAAAGGAAAAATAAAGACTGGAGGAAGGGAAGAAGCAGATGTTACACAAAAAGTAATAAAAGGAAGAAAAAGTGAGAGAAGACAAAAGACCCTTTGCTCCATCTGCCCCTGTCCAGAAAAACCACAGCACAAATTGCAGTGGACGGTTCTCCCCCGCACAAAGTGCCTTTTAGCTTGCACGCCTGCCTCTGAGGGCCAGGCAGAGAGAGACGGCTGGCGTCGGCTGCAAAGAGTCTGAGGGCGCTGGCAAGAAAATCCCAAGGAAAGCTGAGTGTCTGGGGTCATCCGATTAAAGGAGGCAGTGAGGCTGCAAATGGAGGAGACAGTGGGAAGGGGAGGGAAGGGGGTGGTGAGGGGGGCTGCCGACCCCCACGACCTTCTGCCTGCTCTAACCTGATATAACAAATAGTCCTGGAAAACAAAATAGTATTAACCCTTGGATCCAGGTCAAACCCTTGCACATTTGCCTGGGACTGTCAGACTCTGTGTCCCAGAGGATTTAACTCTTTCTTGGGGTCCTCTGATTACTGCTTTACAGCCCTAGTCTAAATGCATCCAGACTCTACACAGTAGATGTCCAAGAGTGGGGAGGGTGGGGTTGGGGACAGGTCTTGGCATGGGCAATGCAGACACAGAGAAACTGTCTACTGCCTGTAAAAACTGGACAGGAGCTTCTAGAGAGAAAAATGGGCTCTAAATTGTTGATCAAGTCTGAGACTGCATTCGGACTTGATTTTATTAAAATAGGCATACTTCCTTTCCATTCCCCAACCCCAGTCAAAAAGGTAGATTAATGAAGCCGTGCTACACAGAGCCTGGTCCCTGGAAAGGCACTGTCAGCATCACTGGGGACTTGCTTCCAAAGCAGAATCTCAGGCCCATCCGAGACTTGCTGAACCAAGATGTGTATTTTAACAACACCCCTTGATGAATGGTGCGGACACTACAATTTAACAAGTGCTCCTGACCCTCACCCAGTTTTAGAAGTAATTTTCCTCCCTAGGATATCCAACCTAAGCAGAAAACAAGCACACACGCACTTTAAACCCAATGGTATTTTAACCCAGCCTAATATCAGGAGTTTGGTATTTTGGGGAGGGTCAAAGTCAGCTTGTTCCTTGGCCAAGTGTCATTATTAGAGTGAGTATTGACTCCGATGGTTTCACGTAGAGATAGTGGTGGTGTTTCATAGGTTTAGCCCATCTCCTCCCTGTTATCCAGGTAAAATGTGACTCCTATCTTAGGGAATTCTCTTTCCCACTTCTTCCCACAAGTTCTGATGGGGCTGCTGTCACTCCTGGCTCCTGATTGGATGATGACTAGAGTCGCACCAATTGGAGTTCTTCCCTGGCTTTCTGTGTGCTGTGTGGTCAAGCAGGCTGCAATGTGTGAAACCAGGATGGCCCACAGATATTTTACTCTCTTTCAGCTGCAGGTCCTTGCAAATGCCTGTCCCCTGATGGGCAGACACCGAAAAGACACCCCTAGACACACACACACACACACACACACACACACACAGAGTGGGGCCCTGTAGTTTCTAAGGTGAGCCCCACTTCTGGACTCCTAGGTATGAGTCAATAAATACCCTTTGGGACCCAGGCCAATTTAGGGGTGGTTGTCTCTCACCTCTAAAACAGTCCAGACTGTGAGCCATCATCTCACTCTATGACCTTGAATTTCCGGGACTCAGGGACTTCATTCAAGCCACTTCCAGCTCTTCCATGGTTCCCTCTTGTCCTGGACCAGAAACCCCTGTTGAGAGGCTGCCTTGGTTTGTAGACCAGCCTCCAAATTTCAGAATCAGGGGAGGCTTCCATTTCAGCATCTCCTTCCTGGGGAGACTTTCCCAGACTCCCAACATCCAGATGGCCTGAGGGCCACCATTTGCGACACAATACCTGACAGCCTGTCCCTATAAAACTGCACATTTCCTGAGAGGGTGACTGTGACTCTCTTGGTTATCATTAAATTCCCAGGGTCCAGGCCAGACTGGGCACTCGGGAACCATTTCTTGACACAGTAAATTTTAAATGGGTAATGCTGGCAGGGTCAGCAAGGGACAAAGAAGTGGGAAGAGGGCAGGGGAGAGGAATAAGAGAAGAGAAGTTGGGGGAAGAGAAAATCTGTATTAGCTTTTCTTTTTAGGGTAGTACGGCATGAGAATGAATGAAATGGAAGAGAAGCCAGCCATGCAACCAACATGGCTGACCGAATGTCTTTAGGGCACATGGCTTCCTGCATGGCTTTCAATATGGTGGTCTGAGGGCTCTAATATAGATTTGGGGCCCTGATACTGTGTTGAGACCTCCTTCTCTCAATGTGCATTCTAAGCGCCACTTGTGCAAGCAAACCCTCCTCTTCAGCTCCCTCCACCATTCACTGCTGGAATAAAGAACTGGAGGGCCCCTCCTTGCTTGTTCATCCAAACCCTTTATTTTGCAATAGTAGATTCATGGGGAGTGTGACTTGCCAAGGCAGGTAAGTAACAGCAAAACCAGAGCCCACCTCACCTCCCCTGTCTCTTCTTTCTCATGTGCTACTTGAAAACAATTGGCCAGAGATAATTGACTGTACTTAGTGGCAATGGACCTCTAGTTCAGAGACAACTGGACTTGCTCTCTGACTCGCAGTGCCTAGGGCAGGGGAGGGCAAAATGGAGACATCCCGGTGCCACAGGGTGTGCGCACTGCTTCTGTTTTAGGGCCCTCCTTCCTTCATCACTCTTTCTCTCTTTCCCTCTTTCTGCCTCCCTTTCTTATTTAGTGCTTCTCTCTTTATTCTTCCTCCCCTGACACTGCTTCAACCCTTCCCTATTCTGAAAACTCCACCCACCTCCAGCTTTAACCAGCATGTGCTAATATTGATAATGATGAAGACTGAAGACGCTGGTAATGTAGTTATTTATTGAGCTCTTGCTCTGTGTCAGACACTACACTAAGGACTTCCATAGATTAGTTTGTGTGACCCAAAAAAGCATCCTGATAAAGTAGCACCATGCATTCATTCACAAACTGCTACGTACCAAGAGTTGAAAATACGTTGTTGAACTAGTTATCCATTACTACAAGACGGATATCCCCAAGACCTACTAGCTTAAAACAATAGGAACTCAGGAGTAGCCAGACTGAGTGGTCGTAGAATCTTTCAGGAGATGACAGTCAAAATGTCACTCTGGGCTGCAGTCATTTGAAGGTCCAATTGGGACTGGGGGACTGGCTTCCAGGTGGCTTGCTCCTATGCTGGCAAGTTGACACTGGCTGATGGCAGTTCACACTCAGTTCACACAAGTGGACCTCTGCTTGAGCATCCCCACAATGTGGCAGCTGACCCAAAAGACCCAAGACGGAACAAGGTGGAAGCCACAGTAACTTATATGACCTGTACAAGTTGCCACTGATATTATTTCTACAATGTCCTATTAATGACCAGGCCAGCCCTATTGTGTGTGGGAAAGGTCTACCCTAGAGCATGGACCAGAAGATGGTCTCATTGACCATCTTAGAAGTGGGGGCCACAGTCAATGAAGACTGGAAAGCCAATGAAACTACGTTCCCTTGGACCATCCTGCCATTTGCCATGAGGAGAAATGAAGGTCACAGAAGATCAACAGTTGATTCAAGGTCCACATTTAAGAGCAGAGAAATGAAATTGACCCCGTCTTCCCCCATCTTTCCTATCACAAGGTAGCCAGGATCCCAGAACAGAACAAGCCACTGAGATTTTAGCTTGGCAAGAGGCAGCACCAAGGTTTGGCCACCCTCCAGCAACCTCACCTCTCCTGCCCTCTCTGTGGATCATTTATTCCAAGAGTCCTGCTATAAATATCCACTTAGTGAAATACCTTGCTTCTTGGGTACCCTCTCCCCACCCCGGCTGCCTGCATTCAGCTCAAACAATGCCAACTTGCAATCAGTCTGCAATCTGAACCCACTCTGTGCACCCAGCATGGACCGGCTGCCCAAATCAGTCTGCTGGAGTGTGTTGGCATGGCCCCAAGATCGCTCTTGTAAGTTAATGGCACAGCAGTTGGTTGTTACAAACACTAATTGACATTAAATAAGTGATGTTATCTGACAACTTACAGGCTACTCTGTTGTATATTTTCTTCTTTTTGTCCTCCTTCCCTTCTTCATTATTTTTTAGTGCCTAAGAGTGCCTACTGAGGTCAGGAGTCACCTATGCATAAGCAAGAGCCAAGGGTCAAAGGACAAGGACACACTGATTGTCACTGACTTCCATCGGCAGCCCAAGACTGATGATTGTCTGGTGGGAAGGCCAGGACTGAGGCTGAACTCTGGGTTCTCCTTTTTTTTTTCCACCCCCCCCCCCCCGCCCCCGGCTCCGTGCTGGGGATGGAATCCAGGGCCTCGTGCATGCTGGGTAAGTGCTGTACCACAGAGCCACACTCCCAGTCTGCCTTTTTCTTTGGATCTCATGAAGAAAGTCTCCCACTGGAGGATCCAGAAGACTCTAGGAGAGGCAGAGGTAGAAAAGGTGGGCGGTCCCCCTCTCTGTGCAATTTAGGATTCAAACT